>NC_044031.1:394010254-394328587 GCF_901765095.1 Microcaecilia unicolor | reverse complement strand
TTCACGGACCCGTTCTTGGAGATAAACGCCCATGGAGATAGGCATTTGCGTTCGATTATGCCCCTCAGAGTGCGCTTAGCAATGTACATGTGTAAATTCGAATTTTTGCCAATTAGTCCTCGTTATTGCTTGTTAAGAGCTGTTCGTGCTTAACAGCTTGTGAAAACAATCTGCGTGCGTAGTTATAGAATACGCCTATGTTTATGTGCAGAACTGCATATAACTCTAGGAGTGCTATATAGAATCCGGGGGTTAGTGTCAGTTCTATAATGGTGTTTATGTGCACCTAACCCTTTCTAGAATAACAGTGCAAAGCTGCTTTGGTGTGCTAAACTAAGCACGACAGCTTATGCAGAGTCTATGGCAAACATAAGCTGGAGCCGTAAATGTGCCTTACAATGTGCGCACCTGATACTATTCTATAAATGCCCAGGAGATGCCCGCTATCCACCCACTAGTACAGCCCATTTGCTGTTATGTCCCATACCCTAGATTCTATCTGGTGTGACTTAAGTTTTGCGTGCAAATCCAGTTTTATTCTGGATTTGCATGCACAATGTAATTAGTTAACAAGCCAATCAGCAAGCAATTATTGTCACTAATTGGCATTAATTAGAATAAGAGTATTCTATAATGTGATATGCATAAATTCTAAGTTGCATTGCTGAAAAGGGGGTGTAGCCAGGGGCATGGAATGGGTGTGTCATGGGCATTTCTACAATTTATGCGCATTGTTATAGAATACACCCAGTCCATGCCTAATTTAGGCGTCAGCATTTACACCAAGTTTTACTTGGTGTAATTGCCCATGATTACATTTAGTTGTGCAGACAGGCGCTCAGTGTATTCTATAAACCGCATGGAAATTTAGATGTATTCTATGAAGTATGGCAAAATTTTGGTGTACTTTACAGAATACGCCTAGGCATATTTTTTCTTTGGCACAGATTTTTTAGGACTGATATATAGAAACCTAGATCCATGTGACCTGTGTAACAATGTTGTTATAGAGCACATACTACTTATCATTTCTATAGTGCTGCTAGAAGTATGCAGTGCTGTACAGTGACCCCTGGATTTTATAAACAGAGCTGGAAATTGTGCACAGAAATTTGTGCATGCACCCAATTTGTGCATGCAATTTAATTGAATAACGAGCCAATTCATACTGACAATCAATTAAACAATCCATTAAATCTATGTGCCTAACTTTATGTGCCCAGATCCATGCAGATCAAAAAAGGGGGTATGATTATGGGAGCATCATGGGTGGATCAGTGACATTCCTGCAATTTACGTGTCTTGTTATAGAATAAGGAGTTCTGTGCCTAGTTTAGGCGCAAGGATTTATATCAGGGTTCAGTTGGTATAAATGGTCGTGCCTAAAAGTAGTTGCAGATCCTGGCATTAAGTACTATTCTATAAACGGTGCCTAACTTTGAGCGCTGTTTATAGAATAGCACTAAACAATATTTTTTCAGCGCAGATTTTTCGGTGCCATTTAGAGAATTTACACCTAAACATGTATAAGACAGTCCCTTCTCAACAGAGCTTACAAGCTAATCGAGACAGACAAACATTCCAAGTAAAGGATTAGGGAATTAGCTGTGTGGGAATGATTAAAACAGACATGGGTACTGAACAGGTGAGTAGGAGTTAAAAGCAGCCTCAGACAGGAGAACTTTTAGCCAAGATTTGAATACAGCTTGACGTTCCAACCAGGGGCGTAGCCAGACTTCGGCAGGAGGGGGGGTGCAGAGCCCGAGGTGAGGGGGCACATTTTAGCCCCCCCCCCCGGCACCGCTGACCCCCCCCGCCGTTGTTGACCCCCCGCAACCACCAACTTTGACCCCCCTGCCGCCAACCCTCTCGACTCCCCTCCTGCCGCCAACCCTCCCCCGCTGCTGGCGGGGGACCCCAACCCCGCCAGCCGAGGTCCTCTTCTTCCTTCTTTCTGTTTCTGTGAGTCTGACGTCCTGCACGTACAACGTGCAGGATGTCAGACCAGAAACAGAACGAAGGCAGAAGAGGACCTCAGCTGGCGGGGGTTGGGGTCCCCCGCCAGCAAAGGTAGGCGATGGAGGGTTGGCGGCGGGAGAGGGGATTCGAGAGGGTCGTTGGCAGGGGGGTCCAGGGCCAAATCTATGGGGGCCCAGGCCCCCATGGCCCCACGTAGCTACGCCACTGGTTTCAACTCCAACACTACCACTCGCCGTGAAAAAAATGCGTGACCTAAATAACTTCCGGAGATTACTGAAGACCAGCCTCTTCAACAAGGCATACCACAATGATCCATCCTAAATACCAGACAATGAAACTCAAGCCTGAACTGGATAAAACCCATTTCTCTATACTCAACTACCAAGGTCCACTCTACCACAAATGAACTTCAATGCAATACCACTTGATCTCTTATTCCAAATATGAACTCTTTATATTTGACTGCTTAATCATAATCTCTAATGTAATACCACTTGTATCTCTCACTGCGGAAATGGCGATCGTCGTGACGGAACAATGTAAGCCACATTGAGCTTGCAAATGGGTGGGAAAATGTGGGATACAAATGCAACAAATAAATAAACTCAGGAAGTCTATTCTAGGCATACGGTGCAGCAAGATAAAAGAAATGAGTCTGGAATTGGCAGTGGTGAAGAAGGGTCTAGAGGTTTACCTGATGAATGGAGTTCCTGGGGAGGAGTGTAGGGAGAGGTAAGAGAGGCGAGATATCAAGGAGCTGCAGAGTAAATGCACATTATACGTCAATAAGAGGAATACACATGCAAATAAGTGCCAGTTTGTGACATCATTCATGTATGTAAGCATTCCTGTTGTATAAATTAGTGTGCATATTTGGTGCCTTTATAGAATTGCCCTAATGTATTTTGGTCATATTGCTTTTTTTTCTTCCCCTAGCATGGAGTTATGAAAAAAGGTTAGGTGAATTTTGAGCCTTATAGGGGTGCATTTTCTATATGGCACCAAAAAGATTGGCGCTGAAAAAAAGCACTAATCCAAAACATGAACAGAGCTTCTAAAACATGGACCATAAATACAGCACAATAAAACCACCACAGCCTAATTAATGCTAACTATTCTTTTCACCCTCTGCTGAATTGAGGATCGCTCCATACAGAAGATGTAAGGCCAGGGGAAGGAAGTCCACAGCTTCTTTAGGACTTCTTGGGATTTAAATGGCTGAATGATAGGTCAGGGCACACGCCAGGGATGCCCACTATCTCCTCTGCTCCTTATTCTAACATTGGAGCCTTTATTGCGGGTCGAAAAAAAGGGCTGGGGGGGGGGGGGGGGTCTTGGGAGTGGAGATGGATGGTGAAGTAGTTAAGACTTTGGCCTTTGCAGATGACTTATTGGTGATTATGAGGAATCCTGAAGATTTCCTGCCCAAACCTTTACAAACCATTCAAAGTTTTGGGTCCTTTTCGGGCTTCACCCTAAATATTCAGAAGTTCCAGGCTCTCTTGGTAATTGAGGGTGGGTGTCCTGCTTGGGGGGGGGGGGGGGGGGGGCGGGTGATTTCCCACTGACTTGGGCAGGGAGTTCCCTTAAATATTTAGGAGTGTTCATCCCTTATTATTTATCACAATTATATGATGTTAATGTTGCAAAGTTGCTAGCAGATACTTGTACTGTGGAGAGGAAGGAGACCGAGAGTTCCTCTTTCTATTCTGCAAATCCCAGTGGAGTATGGAGGTTTGGGATCACTAAGTTTGCGACAAATCACCATTGCAGGTGGAGTGAGACATACTGTAGACTGGTTTCGTTCTACTCAAGATTTCTCAGCCACTTTAATGGAATTAACATTGACTGGAAAGACTCACTTTAGCTGTTTAATTCACTCTGCAGGAGGGCCTTTGCCACCAGTGCTCCGCTCTTCATCAATCTTACCAACGGCAAAGGTGTTCTGGCAATAGATCTGTCGACATCATCGTTTTTCTTTGAAGGTTACCCCCTGTTGGATTATTTGTAGTAAATAATTAGCAGATTTTAGTACACACAGCTTCAGCTTTAGAAATGTTAATTTCTTTCTTCATCTCTCTCTCATTCACCCCTGAATGATTCACTGCTGAGTCACTTTAAAGTTGAAGTAACAAAACATCTGTTTACTCACAGTTTGTAGTTAGATTATAATCAGACAGGCTTATATATACATATTACTATACATTTGTATTATCAGCTCCTTCCATGTGCTTAGATGGTAATGGATGCTCACACCACCATAGATCCTCTCAGGTTAGGAGAGATCATGAGCTCCATGTGCTCCATGTGCTGCATGTGCTGCATCTGACCCCCACAGGAAGTTGCATAGCTGTGTGACCTCTCTAAGTAATTCACATCAGAGGTCACAGAGTAATCACAGAGAAATAATAGGTGACAGGCAATGCATGTAAAAATACAATACATTCCAACAAACCCCTTCTCATGCATAACTGTCATGCAATTATTTATTCATACAAAGTCCAAGCTTTATACGCAGATTCACAAAATGTTCTCTGGGTAACGGTTTGGTCATGATGTCAGCTGTCATCTCACTGGTGTGACAATAGTGTAGACTGATGACCCCTTCTTTCGCCAACTCTCGCACGTTGTGGTATTTCGTTGCGATGTGCTTGGTGCGTGACTGAACCTTGTCATTCTGTGACAGTCGGATGCAGCTCTGATTATCTTCCATTATCTGGATTGGTCTCTTTTCAGCTATTCCAAAATCCAGCATAAGTTTTTCAATCCACATCAGTTCTCTGCACGCTTCCGATACAGCCACATATTCAGCTTCTGTAGAAGACAAACTCACAATACTTTGTTTATGACTGGCCCATGAAATGTGTACATTTCCATACATAAACACATATCCACTTGTGGATTTATAATCAGAATGATCCCCTGCCCAATCTGAATCACAGTAACATATTAGTTTTGGATTACTATTGGCTGAAATCTTTAATTTACAATCAATGGTACCCTTTAAATACCTTACCATCCTTTTAACTGCAGTCCAATCTGATTTGGTAGGTGAGCTGACCCTTCTGCTCAAAATTCCTACTGCATTTGCTATATCAGCCCTGTATGTGGTAGTTAGATATAAAAGCTTACCTATGGCTGATCTATATTGGATGTTATCTGGTAAAGGTTCTCTTACTGTTTCATCCTTCAGAAAATCAGTGATCATGGGAGTGCTTACAACTTGGGCATCTTGCATACCTAAACTTTCAATAAGCTCATTTATTTTCTGCTTCTGGCTTAGAAGATAAGAACCATCATTTTGTTTCTCAATTTCTATACCAAGATAGTATGACACATTACCCAGTTCTTTTATCTCAACATTCAGGTTTAAACACTTTACAATGTCCTTGTACTCTTGCTCACTTTTGCTTGCAATGAGCAGATCATCAACAAAAGCTAAAATGTATGCATATTGTCCATTTGTGCACCTAGTGTACAAGCATTTATCTGCTTCACCTTGCTTAAATCCTAAATTTGTCAATATTTCATGCAATTTTTCATTCCAACATTTTGCACTTTGCTTTAATCCATAAAGACCTTTGTTTAATTTACACACTAGCTGTCTTTGTTTTGTATTTATGAAACCTGTTGGTTGTTCCATGTACAAGTCTTCAGTTATATCTCCGTGAAGAAATGCTGTTTTCACATCAATGTGGTTGACTTGCATGCCTTTTGAGACTGCAATGCTCAGAAGTGTTCTAATTGTCGTGTGTTTCACTACAGGTGCAAACACTTCATCAAAATCTTCTCCATATTTTTGAAGATATCCCTTTGCCACTAATCTGGCTTTATACCTTTCCACTTTTCCTTGTGCATTCCTTTTTAACTTGAATACCCATTTGCATCCTATAGCTTTCTTGCCAGGAGGTAATTTTGTAAGAATCCAAGTATTATTTTTATCCAATGCATCAATTTCTTCTTGTGCAGCTTTATGCCATTCAGCAGCTTCTTCTGCTGGCATTTTCTCAATCTCATCCCATGTTAAGGGCTCTTGAGCTTCTGCTGACTTTGTTAGGTAAGACAGTCTTAGGGGTGGAACACCTTTGTTTTCCCTGGATGAGCGTCTGACAACAGGTTGGTCTGACCTTTCCGCATCCTCTAAATCTGAGAGTTCTTCTCCAATTGATTCCCCTTCTCCAACTGTACTGTCTTCTTCAATGATCCTTTCTGTGTCTGCTTCCTCTGCCTGTTCCTCGTTAGATACAGATGAGTTGCTTTCAGACATCTGCCTTGGTATGGCATTTATATACACTGGCATGTCTATTATGGTTCTAGTTTCATATTCTGGATGATAAGGCTCATCTGGGATAATCCAGCCTTTATCAACCCTCTTGTTTTCATCAAAATATGTAACATGTCTTATGCCAACAATGCCAGTTTTCAGATTCAAAATTCTATATCCTTTGTGTCCTGGAGCATAGCCAACTAAAATGCCCCTTTCTGTTGTGGAATCCAGCTTATGCCTTCTTTGCTTTGGTATATGAGCATATGCTGTACTTCCAAATGTTCTTATGTGTGACAGGTTTGGCTTCCTACCATGCCATGTCTCATGTGGTGTGCGCTCAGCGCCTTTAGTTGGCATTCTGTTTTGTAGGTACACTGCTGTGAGAATGGCTTCTCCCCATAGTCTTTTAGGGAGATTGCTATCTGACAGCATACATCTGGTCATTTCCACAAGTGACCTAAATTTTCTCTCTGCAACAGAATTTTGCTCTGGTGTGTAAGCTACTGTTGTGATATGCTGAATGCCTTCTTGTTCTAGAAATGTGCGCATGCTTTGTGAAGTGAACTCACCACCATTGTCAGTCTGAAGAACCTTTGGTTTTCTTTCAAATTTATTGCTCACCATGGCTACGTATTTCTTCAGCATGTCTGTGACTTGACTTTTCTCTTTCAGCAAATAGGCCACACAATATCTAGAGAAATCATCCAAGAATATTAGCACAAATCTGTTATTTCCCAATGATGGGATATTAAACGGTCCACATAAGTCACTGTGTATTAAGTCCAGCACTTTATTACTCCTATTTCCTGTGTATGCAGGAAATGAGGGTCTCACACCTTTTTGAGTAACACAGTCTATGCATTTCTCCATTTTACCAGCATCTGCACTTATCTGAATGCCGGTGGCCAGTTGCTTACTGTAAAGATCCTGGATCACCTTAGAATCACGATGTCCCAGGCGGCGGTGCCAGATTTCCAGACTACATTTTCCATCATTCTTCCTTACTTGCGCCATATGTGAGGCTTCACCTGAAATGCTCAGTTTATAAACATCATTATGCATAAAAGCTTCAGCATACACTTCATCATTTTTAGAGATTGTGCACTTACTGTTTTCAAAATGAATCACAAATCCCTTCTTATCTAATGTAGATACACTAAGCATATTGCAAACTGCTTGGGGAATATACAAGACATCACTTACAGGAATTTCTTTAACTTCATTAGACACTTTGCATTTTAAGAATCCAATACCTTTTGCTTGGATCTTAGCAGTCCCTGCGTTTGCAGTTTTAAGAATACCTTCTTCTGGACACATTTCCTGAAAGAAATCTTTACAATTGGTTAAATGGCATGTGCTCCCCGAATCCAAAATCCAAGTACTTTCATTTGAATTATTATTTACCATAGTCAAAGATTTTTCTGCCATTAGAAAGCCCTTGTGTTTATCTTTGTCCTTCATACATTTCCTGGTTTGAAAATTCTTTAGTTCCATTGGCTTAGGTGAGCTAGAGGGAGTGTTTTGTGTTTCCTTACACCATTTAGATACATGTCCCTCCTTTCCACATGAGTAGCAAATCAGCTTGCCCTTGGGTGGAGTTTTCCCATAGCTCCGCCTTCCTCTGTTCTTTGCCAAGAAATTTGTTTCATTTCTCTCTGACTTGCTTTGAGAACACATCTCCTCAGAATCATTTATTATGCATTCCTGCCTTAGTTTTGATGTTGCCTGTTCAAAAGATTGCCCTTCAATGGCCTCATTTACAGACCTAAAAACATCAAACTTCTTTGATAGTGAGGTAAAAAGAAATGCTCTTTTCAATGCATCACACATGGGAATTCCAGAAAGTTCTAACTTTTGAAATGAAGACATAAGATGCATAATGTGATCATTACATTCACTTTTATCCCTTAATTTGGTTTCATTCAACTCTGCTAACCAAATTGGTTGCTGCTTTGCATATGTAGTTGCATACATAGTTCTCAGTTTATATAAAATGTCCTTTGGTGTATCTTTTCCCTCCACTAATATGGCTTGTTTCTCTGAGAGAGCTTCCAAAAGCATGCATTTCACATAATAGTTTGCATTGTCCCATTCAGCCATATTTTCAGCTGTTCTGTCTTGGTCTAAGCATATATTTAATCTTTTTGCTCGAAGGAGACAAATGAATCTTAGTTCCCACTGCTGATAATTAAACTCAGTTAATCTAGGCACCTTGAGAGAATAGAACAATAGTGAATTTCTTCCCTCAGCCATTTTCTTAGCCTTCTGTCTGCTGTGTGGGGGGAGAGAGAGACAGACTGAATCTTTCCTTTAAAACTTAAGAGAAAAATGTGGCCTTTTTTTCTGCCTGGTAATATTTCTCTTCTTTTTCAATTCCTGAGCCCTGGGCCCATAACCCTTTTGTTGGATTATTTGTAGTAAATAATTAGCAGATTTTAGTACACACAGCTTCAGCTTTAGAAATGTTAATTTCTTTCTTCATCTCTCTCTCATTCACCCCTGAATGATTCACTGCTGAGTCACTTTAAAGTTGAAGTAACAAAACATCTGTTTACTCACAGTTTGTAGTTAGATTATAATCAGACAGGCTTATATATACATATTACTATACATTTGTATTATCAGCTCCTTCCATGTGCTTAGATGGTAATGGATGCTCACACCACCATAGATCCTCTCAGGTTAGGAGAGATCATGAGCTCCATGTGCTCCATGTGCTGCATGTGCTGCATCTGACCCCCACAGGAAGTTGCATAGCTGTGTGACCTCTCTAAGTAATTCACATCAGAGGTCACAGAGTAATCACAGAGAAATAATAGGTGACAGGCAATGCATGTAAAAATACAATACATTCCAACACCCCCTTCCTGCCTATATGTGGTAATCCAGCTTTTTCTCAGGGGGATTTGTATCCAGCATTCAAGCATTGGCAACGTAAATGGATAGTTTATTTGTTTCAGGTCCTCACAGAAGAGGGGCGGATCAAGCCCTTCTCTTCTTTGCAACAAGTCTCCTCGTTGTCTATGAAGGACATTTTTCATTATTATCAGTTGCAGCATTATATTGACAGCCTGCCTTGGGAAAGTCTCACGGAGGATGTGCATGAGGAGCTTTCCACGGCTTACTCACGGCACAGCAAAAGATACCGTTATCCTTTTATCATAGACACATTCGGGACACTGCCCCTGAGCTCAGTTTTGCTAATCTCACTGACCTCTGGAATGTAGACTTGGGAATAAGTATACCTATTGGAATGTCATCGCACTGAGGGGATCATCTTGGATTTCCTCCCACTGGGAGGTAAAGTATAAATTTGCCTTAAGATTGTATATCCCTCCTCGAAAAGCCTTTCATATGGGACTCTCGCCGGCTGGAGAGTGTCCAAAATGTGGCAAAGAAGAGGGTACCTTGGGACACATGTTTTGATCTTACCCTGGCCTAGAATCAGTCATTTTTGGAAGCATCTTTTTAGACAGGTGTCTACTGTGTGGAATGTGGGTTGGCACTATGACCCCAGGTTGTTATTTGGACATCCCAGTTTGGGTACCCCAGTGCCAAGTGGATCTAGAGAGTTTATAATAAGATCTACAATTATTGCAAAAAAACCCCCATTTTATCAGAGTGGCTTTCTGCTAAAGACCCCTCGCTATACCAATGGCGGGCCCAAATGCTGTCTATGACAAGATTGGAAAGATTGGAAGTAGATATTTAACAACAGCCAAAGGTTTGCTTTTTCAGTACAGATGGACTCCATTTTGGCAGACTTTAACACCTGCTGCAAGAGGACACTTGCTGAATATATAACTGTGACCTACCAATGTCTAGAGGAGGAATGTTAACCCATAAATTCTTCTTTGGCATAGAGGAGGGAGGGGGCGGAAAGGGGATTAGGGAAGGGAATGTTGTATACAATTAAGTGCTGAAGTCTAAACTGTTGTAACATGCTTTACAAGTGTTTAATAAAAATTATTTGAAACATAAAAGGCTGAATGACACTGCTCAGTCTTACTGCACCTGTGCCTTCAGGAAGAACACCCTTTCACCCTAGAGCAGGGATTCTCAATCCAGTCTTCAGGACACACTCAGACAGTCAGGTTTTCAGGATACCCACAATGAATATGCATGAGATAAATTTACATACAGTGGAGGCAGTGCATATACATTTCTCTCATGCAGATTCCTTTTGAATATCTTGAAAACCAGATTAGCTTAGTCTGTCCCAAGGACTGGGTTGAGAACACCTGCCCTACAACAGGAGTGAGCAACCTCAGTCCTCGAGGGCCGCAACCCAGTCTTGCTGAACTGTGTACATGGACGTGCAAACTCGAGCAGCTAATTACAGCAACATCAGGCATAGGTGCCTGTAGGTGCAACTTGCCCTTCAATTAAAGCTCAGGAGGTTAGGCAAATCCCAACATGGTGTAACATAACTTCCTCCCCATCTTCCCTTTTTCTTAAGCACCTAGCTTATACACATGATACTGATAGCACATTCTAGGGCAGGGGTGGGCAACCTCTGCCCTTAAGGGCTGCAACCCACTCGGGTTTTCAGCATTTCCCCACTGAATATGCATGATATGCATTTCACGCACTGTCCCCATTGTATGCAAATTGATCTCAGGCATATTCATTGGGGGGAATTCTAAAAACTTGAGTAGGTTGCGACTCTCAGGGACCGAGGATGCCCACCCTTGCCCTAGAATGTGCTGTCAGTATCATAATGTATAGAGTAGGTTAAGGGAAAGGAAAGATGGGGATGGTGGGGAGGGAGTTATGGTACAGCTTGGTGGGATTTGCCTCATCTATTAAAGTTAAATTGAAGGGCAAATTGCAATTACAGGCACCTATGCTTGATGTTGCTGTAATTAGCTTTTCGAGTTTGCACGGTGCATGTACCCAGTTCATCAAGATTGGAGTCAATTGACTGGGGAAGCTGAGTTTAACAGCAACTCATGAAGATGGCCTAGTAACCCTACAGTGGACTTGGGATTCAGGGTAGTAGCCAATGGAAATTGGTTAAGACAAGTAGCGATATGCTCTGTAATATTAATTAGGATGGTTTAGAGATAGACCTGGTATTTTAAAAGTTTAATATTACTTGTAATACCTAACCAAACATAATGTTTGTAATTGAATAATAAAGGCTGAACTCTTGTTTCCACTACATCCCTGGATCTCACTCCAACTCTTGGGTCAAGGCCCAGACTGTTAGTGCCAGAGTACATGTTAAGGAATCCATGTGGGTATATTCAGAAGCTTAATTTTAACAGGTTCTCACATGCTTCATAACAGGAAGCTATAATGACCCTGAGATATCTGGTGAGGGCTTTTTAGTTGATCCAGAGCAGGACCTCCTACTGAGTAAAATGTTATCCACAGTGTCATATGGTTGATTCTGGCATGGGTGTTTCCGAATTATGAAAGCAGAGCTTTCCTTTTCCCCGTAACGTGATGTTGTTCTTTGAAATCTCTATGTTGGATCTTAAGTCCACAATTATAACCATTTCATAAGAGGAGGAAATAATGAATTAATAAATCTTTTATAAACCAAACAAAACTAAAATCCTTTGATTATTTAGAGTGAACAGAGAGAGTTGTAATTAGTTGTGCTTATTATTACTTAAAATTGACTGAGCTGCTAATGTTTCAGTAAAAGGAAACGGCCCCATCTGGTCTCCCAAAACATACTGACATAGTGATTGATTGAGGAATTTTCAGGTTACAACTTCCTGTCACATGCCTAGGGCACTAGAACTAGCCAGAGAGAAAGTTCCTGTGAGAGAAGGGTAACATTACCTATCAGAAGTAGCAGGGCATCTAGAAATAGCTGTTTTAAATATGTTTCTATGGGTTAGAATATTACCTAAAGATGTAGGGCCCGATTTAATTTTCTCACAAAACAAGGGCAGAATAAGTGCAAATGCCCACAAGATTTCTTCTCAAAAAGGCGATTTCCTGGAAATGCTGGATGGAAGAAATAAGCTGCAGAAAATATTACATGAGCAAATCTTATTAAAAAACTTTCAATGTGGAACTTCTTCACAATTTTAAAATTTACCATTTTGGAGCAAATTTTCCACTTTATATTCGTAGAACTTTAGGCCTGCCTAATCAGATATTATTTTGAATTGCCACCAACTACATATACACATTATAATGGAATAATCCTATTGGCCAAATCATCTACTGGCAGCCAGAAAATATATTATTGCTTTGGAATATTGACCTGCTTAATTTCTATTTCAAATATATGGTTTAAAATACAGTTTTAGAAACATAAAAACATGATGGCAGATAAGGGCCAAATGGCTCATCCAATCTGCCCTTCCTCAGTACCCACTGACTCCTCCTTTTCCTAATGGATCCCATGTGCTTGTCCCACACTTTCTTAAATTCTGACACAGTCTGAATTTATAACAATATAAATTAAAATGATTATAAACTCAGATTATAATGAAAGAAATTGTCTTCTACTAAAAAAAAAAAAAAAAAAAGGACTTGAAATAATGTCTTGCTGGATTGGTTATTTTGTGAAAGTATAGCCCTTGCACCACAGAGTGGGTCCCAGTGAGTGGAAACTCCTGCATTTTGAACCTTGATGGAGGTACTCCTACCCATGTGATGTTTGTGAATGTGATCTAGAGGGGTTGTGTCAGGCTACAGTTGCATGTCACTATGTGATGAAGTGTGTGTGTATGTGTGTGTGCAGGAGGTGCAGGGAATTAAGATGCAAAGAATCTACGTGAAGAATGACTGGACAGGGGATGCCATGCTCCTGGTGAAGTCCTGAACTCCTGCCTCTAAAAAATATCAGACAGTGACGACATGGAGCACGGAGAAAAAGGATCCTTCTAATATACCCACATGTTGACATAAAGGTTCCCAAAAATTGCGTGCACAAATTTAGGCGTGTTCCTGATTTACGTGTGCAATTTAATTGAATAACAAGCCAATTAGTGCCAATAATTGGCTTTTAACAAGCAATTATTGGCTCTAATTACATTTAATTGGGACCAATGCACATAACGTTAGGCACAGGATCCATACCTAAACTTTACATGCATTCCAAAAAAGGGGGGGCGTGAAAATGGGAGGGTCATGGACGTTTTGGGGTGGAACAGGGGAGTGACTTCGATTACATGTGTAATTATAGAATAATGGTGCTCCGCACGTAAATTTAGGCATGGGTAGTTGCACCACAATTTCGTTGGTGCAAGTGGCCGTGCTTAAATTTACGTGCAACTTTCTGCTTAAGCATGTATTCTATAAACTGCACCAAACTTTAGGCGTGGCTTATAAATACCGTTTAAGTGGGTTTTTTCAGTGCATATTTTTTAGGTGCCATTTATAGAATTTATCCCAAAGGGGGGTTATTTACTACTGTCTAGAATTTATTATCTGCTGCAGAGCTCATGAGTATAGAATGGGCTTGTGACTAATTGCGCATATGCATACTGTTAGCCTGTGCAAACCAACCATTTAGTAAATATTTATGTGATCAGGCCTAATTTTAAGTAGTTGAACTCAGTGGTATTTTTTAAATTAAATATTTATTCATTTTTTAAATAAATATAATCCAAAGCATAAATCAAGCCATTTTGATCTAAAACAAAGAAAAAAGGGAGTGACAAGTAATCCTCAAAGACAAGAGAAAGTGCCAATGCTGATTCAAACGCTTAAAAACAATAGTATCCATCATATCCTAACAGCAGCTAAAATAAATGGGGAGGTAAAAATAAAATTAAAAATTAAAAAAAAAAATCAACTTCTGTTCAAAACAAATTGCATGCCACTAAGGGAAGAAGTTATCTTTAAGATGGGTGATTTTACCACAAATTGTGTTATTTTAGCATGGGGTTTCATTGCATAAAATGAGACCCTGTGTTAAAATAGTATAACTTGTGGTAAAATAACCCATCTTAATGGTAGCTCATGTTGATAACTTCCCTCCTAAATGTCAACTAAAGAACTTAAAACTAAACTAACCCCCATTGCTGAGTCTCCAGTACCATCGTCTATATTATCATGGTGTAGTATAGTACATAATGCAAGAAAAAGTACTAGGAGCCTTCACAAGCGGGACAAATCCTTTAATCGCAAATACCATTGACCCGACACAGGCTGTATTTCGGCGCAAAGCACCTTTGTCAAGGGTCGTTTGATTAATATTGTTGGGGATGTAGAAATGATTACACTCAGAGAAAGAAGCATGCTGTGCTCCAGTGTTGAACAAGCAGGAACATCTAGTACACATTGTACATGGACATTAGTTACGTTTGATGTGCATTCAGCTCTTCAGCTGGTTTCCGCGTCCCCAACAATATTATTCAAATGACCCGGGACGCAGGCATTTCACGCCGAAATACGGCCCGTGTCGGGTCAATTGTATAAATTTGATTTACAAGACACATGTTTTGCGATTAAAGCTCCCCACTCATGACCTCTCACTATGGGGCTCAATTTCAAAATGGAAAAATGTCCAAAGAGGGCACAAAGTGGAAGATGGATTTTATTTTGCCAAAATGTCCAGATCGCTATTTTCGAAACCCATTTTTAAGACTTTTTTCTTTGCAGTTTGTCTGCAGTGCATCCAAATCACAAGGGGGGTGTGTCAGGGGCATGTGGGGGCAGAATTTGGATGTTCCCAGTACTTGGATGTTTTTCTGCTGTAATGGAACGAAGCAAAAAAAGTCCAGAGCTAAAAGTTAGATGTTTTGGTCTGAACTTGTTTCAATCACGACTAAGTCACAAAAAGATACCCTAAACGACCAGATGACCAATGGAGGAATTAAGGCATGACCCACCTTTACTTCCCAGTGGTCACTGACCCCCTCTTACCCCCACCCCATCCCCAAAGATGGGAAAAATAGTACATACCAGCCTCATGACAGCTTCAGGTGTTATAGCCAGTCCTATTAGAGCAGCAAGCAGGTCCCAGGAGTCATCTGGTGGTCAGTGCAGTGGAGTGCAGAGAAGGGGACCCAGGAATCCCTCACGTAGCCGCAGGTCTTCCCCTCAGTGCTCCGACCCCACCGGTCAACCCCAGTGGCATGGTAATCCGCATTACTTCACCTGCCTGATTCTATGGTAATCCTAAAACCTGCTGGGGATTCTTGAACTAATGTCAGATTGTGTTCAAACTACAGGCCAGAGACTCTGATAGGACCAAGGTGGCTTGTGTGATCTCTGCTGACCGGTTCTGTACTTGCCTGGGCCTTTCCTATTTGGGAGAGGAATGATCCGATATTGAACAATCTATCTGAGTTCCTAGGGCATTTCTACAGAATTTTTGAAGAACTGAGGAAGGTCATCTCAGCAGCTGCAGAGCTTCTGAATGTGCGGCAAGGTCTTCGACCCTGGGCAAATATGCAATTCAATTCCAGACTCTCGCAGTCGAGTTAGATTGGAACAATGAGAGCCTAGTCCCTATATTCTGGCAAGGTGTTTCCCCACAGATTATGGACCAGTTGGTGGGGAAAGGCCTACCTGCTACTCTTGACGATCTGATCCTGCTTTGTACATGAGTATACATTCGCTTTTGAATGGATCTGACTAAGCTGCCCACTATCCACAATTGGCCACAACCTCAGGGTCATCAAGCCCTTCAATGATTTCTGGGATTTGCCATTTACTATCAATAGTTAATTCTGCATTATTCTTCTAAAGCAGCATCATTGACGGCTCTCACTTGGAAGGACACCAATCTATGTTTCTGGACCCCTGACGCTAACGTGTCCTTCAATTGTCTGAAGCAGGCTTTTATGACTGCACCAGTCCTTTGGCACCATGATACAGAAAAAAGATTTGTTGTAGAGGTTGATGCTTCTACCATTAGAATTGGAGCCGTCCTATCTCAGGCCAACCCCAGGGGCAAACTATTACCCTGTGCCTTCTTTTCTCAGAAGTTTTCTCCAGCCAAGCAGAACTATGCTATAGGGGACAAGAACTGTTGGCCATCAAAGTGGCATTAGAGGAATGGCGCCATCTGCTAGAAGGAGCTAAACATACATTTACAGTCCTCACTGACCACAAGAATCTGTTGTATCTTCAGGAGGCTCATCGCCTTAACCCAAGACAAGCTTGATGGGCCCTGTTCTCTCATTTCGATTTGCAGCTGCAGTTACAACCAGCCAATAAAAACTGCAATGCCGACGCACTGCCTTGCTCTTTGGAATCTGATGAGGAGGTGTCGGCTCTACAACATATCATTCAATCTGCCTGGATTCTGAATGCAGCCACCGTACCAGTCCCTCCAGGCAAGACCATCATTCCCAGATGTTTTCGGGAGACCATTCTGAAATGGGGGTACGATTCTAAAATTGCAGGTCATCTGGGTATTCAAGCAACTCTCGAGTTGATAACCTGTTCCTACTGATGGCCCACCTTGAGAAAAGATATAAGAGAGTTTGTTAGGGCTTGCTCCATCTGTGCTCACCAGAATCCGGGCACCCAGCTTACCAGCTGGGGAGGATCTCACAGGACCAAAGGAAGTGGAAAACACAACTTCAAGAGATCAATCCGAGACACCAGGGTGAGATGCTCCAGAAAACAAACTTTATTTGGACCCAAACTTTATTTTGGGTCCAAATAAAGTTTGTTTTCTGGAGCATCTCACCCTGGTGTCTCGGATTGATCTCTTGAAGTTGTATTTTCCACTTCCTTTGGTGTTGTTGAATTTTTTTGTGGAAACTGCGAACCCCATCTGTTTCTGAGTATCTCACAGTCCCACGGCATCCTCTCCCCTAATAATTTTGGGATCATGTCGGGTTGTTGGGGAAGGGGCTCTACGGTGCGAGTGTGCGCCAAAGATGCGGCATTGTGAGCCGCCAGGGGAAGTTCTGCCAGAATGCCGCTTCCACTTCTGGCCCGGGGGGGGGGGGGGGGGGGGGAGTATTTCTAAGGGCTTCTGCAACAACTCAGCTCGCAGCCTGCAGCCTTGCTCCTGAAGCCTTTTTTCTGGTTCCTGTAGCCTTTTTCCTGGCTAAAGCAGCCTTGTTCCTGGTTCTGGCAAACCTTGTGCCTGAAGCCTTGTTCCTGGTTCCTGTAGCCAGGCTCCTGAGCTCCAGCCATGCCAAGCTTCTGTTTTTTGCTAACCAAGCTCCTGAGTTCCAGCCATGTCAAGCTCCTGGTTCCTGCTAGCCAAGCTCTTGAGTTCCAGTCATGCCAAGTTTCTGGTTCCTGCTAACCAAGCTCCTGAGTTCCAGCTGTGCCAAGCATCCGCAGTTCTCCAGAGTTCTAGTGTCCCTGTCACCTGGATTGTGACTCTGTCTGTCTTTTCAGAGTTCTTCCAGGGTTAGAGCTCTGTGGCCCGAGGGCTCACTCTTTGGTCAACCACTCACATCAGCGAAAATGACATCTTAATTAAACTTCTTTGCTCAGCCTGGCAATTTATTCTTGTAACCCAATTACTCTATGCTTCCCATTGGCTTCCCATTAGCAATAGGATACAGCTTAAAAGTTTCACTTCTCATGTTTAAAGCTTGTCTCAGCTGTTGGCCTAAATATCTATTTAATGTTTTAATTCTGTTTTATCCCTCTAGATATTTGTGATCATCCCAGGTCAGTCTTCTGGAGCTTTGCTTTCTAAGTTTCCTTTAGAATGTACATAATGTTTGGCCTACAGCTAAAGGTGGATTGAAGACTTGGTTGTTTTTTCTAGTTTTTAACTGTTAGTCCTTTATGGATCTTTCCTCTAAGTTCTAGTTAGGAATCATCAGGCAGATATTCAAAACAAGTTGTAGGTTCACTGGTGGCCAGTGAATATATAACTTATGCATGGATTTTTGGTACTTATACAGATATTATAGCAGTACCTGTTTTGGGTGTTGGATAAATATGGCATATCTGGTGCATTTGTGACTTGGATTCAAGATCTGTTCTGAAGGCCAGTGGCACAATTGCTTCTCAATGGTGGCATCACTGACGAATCTGAACTGCTGAAATGCACTAGACAGGTGTCCTGTGTCTTCCCTCCTTTTCCTCTTGGCACTTGACCCTTTAGCTGCTAAAATATGACAGTATTGCACTATCCAAGGGCTGAGATTGGGTACTCAGAAATATTACATTAGTTTATTTGCTGACAATATGCTTCTCTATGTATCACATACTCATGAAAAACATGCAGTGCGTCATGAAATTCATAGATAAATTTGGAAGTTTCATTGGCCTCAAAATTAACAATGATAAATTGGAGACATAGGTACTGGACTCAGGTGATGGTGGGGATTGGCATAACAATTCAGGGGAAGGTATGGCGAAGGGCTAGCTAAATTATTTGGGAGTAATATCAAGCTTCAATAGACATATTTTATACAAGTGAAATATAACTGACATCATCGCATATTTGCCTCAAGTGGCAGAATTTACCATTAGCACTGTTGAAGCACAGTGCACTTGTTAAAATGGTGCTGTTTTCAAAGCTCTTATATCCTCTCCAAACCATGCCTCTGTGTGTAACAGAGATTTTATTTTTATTTATTTTTTGTTACATTTGTACCCCACCCTTTCCCACTCATGGCAGGCTCAATGCGGCTTACATATTGTATACAGGTACTTATTTGTACCTGGGGCAATGGAGGGTTAAGTGACTTGCCCAGAGTCACAAAGAGCTGCCTGTGCCTGAAGTGGGAATCAAACTCAGTTCCTCAGGACCAAAGTCCACCACCCTAACCACTAGGCCACTCCTCCACTCCAATGATAGATACGCCAAGCCCCCTCCCTGCCCATCTTCATGTCTTTGCTCAAAGCCAACCTCTTCAATGCTGCCTTCGGCACCTAACTCTCACCTCTCAGGAAATCCAGACTGCCCCAATTTGACTACCCCTATCGGACTGACTGTCTTTAGATTGTAAGCTCTTTGAGCAGGGACTGTCCTTTATGTTAAATTGTACAGCGCTGCGTAACCCTAGTAGCGCTTTAGAAATGTTAAATAGTAGTAGTAGTAGTAAATTCAAATCTATCATTGGGCGTTTTATCTGGAACAGTAGAGCAGCTAGATTAAGCTATCAAAAGCTAACAAGAAGAGCGACCAAAATGATAAAGGGGATGGAACTTCTCCTATATGAGGAAAGGCTAAAAAGGTTAGGGTTCTTCTGCTTAGAAAAGAGATGGCTGAGAGGGGATATGATTGAAGTCTATAAAATCCTGAGTGGTGTACAATGGGTAGAAGTGAATTGATTTTTCACTCTTTCAAAAAGTACAAAGACCAGGGGACTTGCAATGAAATTACATGGAAATACTTTAAAAACAAATAGGATGAAATAGTTTTTTCCCTCACAGAATAGTTAAGCTCTGGAACTTGTTGCCGGAGGATGTGGTAATAGGAACTAGCTTCACTTGGAAATTAGGGGACATATCCTTCCTGAAATGTGTGACAAGTCTTTTGCCTCCATCATATGGATCATTATCACTTGCAGAAATAAGCATATTTTGCTGAATCACGTTGTGTAGATCCATAACTGAATGTAAGCTCTTAAATCTATTCGAAAGAGATGTACACAGCACAAGATCACCTATTCACTTTGTTTTTGGATTACAAATTATTTGGATTATTAGGGATCATTAAAGATAAAGGAGCAGGCAATTTAATTTTGCAGTCTAACAGTGGGGGTTTCCATCCATTTTTAATCTGACTTACTTTAAATTAGCTGGCAGGTATCTTCCACAGAGGTAACAGAATTTGAAGACACCAAGCATAGCATGAAGAGGGACACCAAAAGGGGGCACAGAGGACTAACAGTTGATGAAACTTCAAGCCAGCATGAGAGAAACAAAATGGAGCAAGCAGTAGAATAAAGACCCCAAGACATGGGAAGAAGGGCAAAGCAGCATTAATAGTGGAATTAAGATATCAAGATAATGGGAGAGGAGTAAAGGGGCACAGCATTGACTTGATGACTTCAAGCACTGGGAGAGGGGTAAAACTTTAGCATGAAAACTCCAAGGCCATGAGGCAGGGGTAAAGTGCCACCAACACAAAGTACCAAGAGAGAGCTAAATCAGCACCAGCACTGGCAGGGACACCCCATGGCCCTGGAAGAGAAGAAAAGCAGCCACCAACATTGGCAGGGGGACCCAAGACTATCAGAAGCAGAGTAGGTAGTCAAAGTTTCAAAATGAAAGTATGAGTGTGGTTTCCTCCAGAAAAGTTGGATAAAATATACATTAAAACCACCTGTATAGTTTACAACTATGCAGACTGTTTAGAAACTGACCTCATTCTTCTTTGCTTTCTTTTCTTATTCATTGGCTCTCTCTAGCAAATTTCAAAAACACTACAGGGCTGAGGTACTACCACAGAGTTCCATTTAGACAATGAGGTGCTAGAAACCTGTTTAAATCTTTCCATGAATGGTCCCCAGTGTGCAGATTGATTTTGGCAGAAATAGCTTTGCCCTGTATACACATTCCTTCCTGCTCATCTCAGGAGCCTGTCATAACCCTTAGCTATGTATATTTGTAAAAAAAAAAATAATCAGGACAGGAGCTGGCTAATTTAAAATTCCTGGTCAACTGGTTCATCATCACGGTTGTCATCAAGAGAGTAGCTGCCATGAAAAATGATCTTGTACAGGCAGGCAAAGCAAAATGCAGGGATGCAAGGGATACATGAATCAAAAATATTACCCTCTCCCCTCTCCTCCTCCCCCATCTCTCCAAGATCATTAAATGGTATCATCATTATCTTGAAAATAAGGAATCAGCATTGTCTTTGTAGACTTACATCATGGCAATTCCTTTTGAATTTGTCTTTCTCTTAGGGGCTCCTTCCTCAACCATAAAGTTTGTGCCAGAGACCATTTAGCAAGTGATCTTTGAAGTACTTACAGACCAAGGAGGGTCTGCATTACAGTGTGCATACTTTTTTTTTTACAGTTCCATTTTGACAATCTTGAAATATTGCCCTTTCCTTGTAAAGAAGACTTTGTTACGGAAATGTGATCTTCAGTATATTTTCTCATGCTCAGGCCAAGTGTGGATGGCACTTTCATTTTGTGTGATTGTGAAATTTCAGCTGCACTTACTAGGTACTTTTGCTCACTGCCAGACAAGTGGAAGCCTTAAAACAAGTGATTCTAGCTATTTAGATAACACAATTGACATATCATTTATGATCTTTCTTGTTCAATTTTACATTTCATTCCAGGGGCCTTATAAAACAAGAGTCATTTTATGTTTTTGTTTTTTTTTTGATTTGTCCAAAATATGTTAAGAGCCACAATCCTTTCATACATCGGGTTACTCATGTACATCACATTGTCCTTCCACCACACCCTCAGCCCTATCTTCAGCAATCAGTCATCCTCTCTCTCTTAATTCCTCCATCATCAACAATTTCTTTATCCTCCTCATCCCCAGCAGTAATTTTTTTTCTCTCAGTAAACTCCTCATCCACAGCAGTTACTCGTTCAATTGCCCCATCACCAACTTTTTTTCTCTGCCCTATGACAGAGCTATAGTCATGTCTTCAAAGAACCATATGTATGAGGAGCTGAAAGCTCCAGACCAATGCTTTAAGTAAATCAGGGGTCCTGGTCTCTCAATTCCTATCAGAATCCCACAAAGATGTCACCAGGCTTCTTCTAATAAATTGCCTGTGCTTTTCCCTTTAAGGATTCTGTGAGTTTAGGGAGTTACCCTGGATAAGCAACTTAGATTTTGTTCCCATATTTCACATATTGTATCCTCCAACTTTTTCACTCTCGGGCAGATTAGATCAATATATTCAGTACTTGATCTCTCCTCTGTATGCATTCTTCTCTTTGCATTTGTTATTTTAAACTGGACTATTGTAATTCTCTTCTCCTAGAACTCCCCCGCTCTCAGTTACACAGGTTAAAACTCATCTAAAACATGACCATTAAAATATTCCATGGTTGAAAGAAATTCAACCTCCTCTCTGTTTCAACTTGAATACTGGATTCTTATAGCTTATGGAATCCCCTAAAAGGTTTTGGTCTTAACCTATCATATCCAGTCTTCAGGTCTCTCTCCCTCTCCCCCTCCCTCTCTTTTTGAATGAAGTGGGTTGAAAGAGATGGCATGACTACATTGATTTAGCAGCATCGGCAGGTTGTTTAATTCCCCTGCAGATGCCTGGGAAGTGAAATGGGTTCTCATAGGGATTGTCCTCACTGTCTTCACTTCAAAAGCTAAGTGCTTTTTTGCTGAATTTGTTGATATTGAAGTGTTGGAACATTGACGTGCAAGCATTGACTTGAGATAATCTGTTGAAACAATATAATAAAGTGCAAGCATTGACGAGATAATTTTGAAAAAATATTATAAATATACCAAAAAATATTAAAAATTGAATGCTATAAGGACAGGGTTGTACTGTGAAGTGAGTAATGATGTTGAATATTTGAGATTTTGAAGGAGGTTTTTTGACCAATAAATGAGACTGTGAGCTGTGTTTATGAAGTTACTGGTGTCTTTGAACAGGCCAGTGTTTATATCATCTGTTGACAATCACAGTCAGCTGAGGTATTTTCCCTCCATTTTTAAGATTGGAAAATTTTCATATTCATTCTTGCGCCTCACATTTACAATCTGAGCATTTGCTGAGAAGAAGGGAATTATATTTTCCACTTTTGGATTATATTAGTGGTTTACCTATTGAGATAGATTTTTTCTTCATTTTTTGATTTTTTGCTTACAGTTAGGTGCCATTTATAGAAAAGCGCTTAGTGCTGGGAACCACAACTTCATTTAGGTGCAACCATTTATACCAACAAAACCTTGGTATAAATCCCCATGCCTAAATTAGGCACAGATCCCTGTTATTCTATAACAAAGTGCATAAATTGTGGGAACATCCCCGATCAACCCATGACCCTCCCCTTTAAGGACTCGCATGTAAAATGTACACACAAATCCTGCACCTAAATTTATGTGCTAATCTTTAATTAAATCCAACTGGCACCAATAATTGCTTGCTAAGAAGCCAATTATCAGTGCTAATTGGCTTGTTATTCAATTAAATTGCACACACAAAATGGTCGCACACCAAAAATTGCACATGCAATTTTTATCAACTTTTATAGAATTTGGGGGTTATCAAATAAAATTGAACCTCAAACCTTGTAAACCATTAAGACTTGTAAAGTATGAATGCTGCATGTACAGCTGAAGAGTGAAATCTGTAGAGGAGATTTCTAAAAACTGAGATTTGATCATGAGGTGTATAACTATTATTCTGAGAGACACAGTAATATAATAATATAGAGGTTAATACTCAAGGGATCCAAGCTGACTAGATGCATTGGGCTACTCTTCGATGCTATTAATATTTTTGCATTTTTATTTAAATTTTTTTTTATAATGTAAGAGGAAAAGCAAGATCTGTATTTATCCCCCAGTGGGAAAACAAAGGGGGTAGGGGGGTGGGGAAGACAGGCTCTTTCCAAACAATGGAGAAGATGTATGATTATAAGTAAAAAATAATGTTTATTACAACAAGTTGACTCAACACAGCCGTGTTTTGGTGCCATAGCGCCTTCTTCAGGAGTCTTCCAAAGGTTTATCAGGTGCTTGGATAGTTAATACACCAAAAGACAATGTACAGAGGAATACACAATTCCTTCTCTTCAAAGACAATAGCAGTGCAATGTATAGCGAGCGTAGTCGTAGTTTTTTTTATCCCCAGTGACCATACCTTCTGGTCAAACTCCTATAATGAATTATTCTGTTGTCTCGGATGTCAACCATAATGGTGAGTGTGTTGTTACCAGTGGAGTGAAGAAGTAAAGCTTGTCACACATTGAAGAAGAAATCTTGCTCACCCCTGATATCCAAATACTGCATTTAGGCTCTGCTATGAATTCTTCCTAGGATGGGGAGTATGGCTCCTCTATTATGAAACAGCTTGCCTGGAGGCATAGCTTTGTTAAGTAGGAATGAACATGGTGAGCTAGGAAGAACATCAAAAGAAGCAGTGCAGGAGCAACAAGCTGTTAGTTATTTTGCTATAGGAGCTACAGCAGTAGAAGTGGTACAGAAGTAGCCTAGCGGTTAGCGCAGTTAACTGAAAACCAGGGGAACTGTGTTTGATTCCCACTGCAGCTTCTTATGACTCTGGACAAGTCACTTAACCCTGATTTTCCCCCAGTACAAAATCAGTACCTGTATTTAATGTGTAGACTGCTTTTATTGTAACCACAGAAAGGTGGTACGGTATATCAAATCCCATCCTCTTTCTCTTACCCTAGGAGAACCAGCTAGAGCAGAGTCTAGGGATGAGTAACATAGCTCTGTGAGGACGCAACAAACTGGAATGATGCAATTGAAGCATTTTGCAGGGGCTGAAGAGACATGAAATGATCACCTTAGATTCAATATAAAGGATGCTCCAGGCTGAGCGCATTTTATAGAATAGCGCTTAGCGCGGACTCCCATACCAAACTTTGGGTGGAAGGACTTATGTCTGCTGAAACCTGGTGTAAATCTTGGCATGCAAGGTGGGCACGCAACTCCAGTATTGTATACTACTGTGCCTAA
Source organism: Microcaecilia unicolor (assembly GCF_901765095.1). Classification (NCBI taxonomy): domain Eukaryota; kingdom Metazoa; phylum Chordata; class Amphibia; order Gymnophiona; family Siphonopidae; genus Microcaecilia; species Microcaecilia unicolor. The sequence goes on along the minus strand of NC_044031.1, from coordinate 394,303,842 downwards.
GGTTTTGGAATGCTCCAGACCTGCCCTTGATACTCCCATGGCCACACCCCTTTTTGGGTTGCATGTGAGACACTTTGGGTGCATAGTATTATAGAATAGCTCATAGACAGATGTGACTATAAGTCCAAATTAATGCCAGTTAACATTATTGATTGTTAATGTCTCATTAACTAATTAGTTTGCATGCACATCTTACCAGCATGCCCAGATTTGGGCAACCTATATAGAATCCAGGGGATTATATGTTATGTTGGGTCAGACCAGCGATCCATATAATCCAGCATTTTATAGCTCACAGTGGCTGATCTGAATCCATTGGAGGTACCCAGATAATCATCTTCCTGTTGCTCATTCCCAAATCCCTGTGACTATTGAAAGTGTTTATGGATCTGTTTTTCAGAATCTGGTCTGAACCTTTTTTTAAACCCAGCTATTCTGTTAATTTGGATCACATACTCCAGCAATGGAGTGTCTCACTCTCTGAGTCCTAGGCTTCCTTTATTTTATTTTTATCTATATTTCTGATGTATCTTTACTAGATTTGTATGTTCCTAGTGACGAGTAAGTAATGCTCTATAAAAATTTGTAATAAATTACATACGTCATTTAAAGCTTATTTTCTGATTGTAAAGGAAATCCAGGACTACTGGGTGAGCAAGATCCATGGACAGATTCCACACAGGGTTTGGCCTTCTAGGGTCAGAGGAAGTTTGGACATGGCCTTCCACTTACAGCAACCACCTTCCCTTTTGTATGAGCTCTCTGGTTCTTTGCTGCCTGAAGCCAGAACCCAAGGAGAGAACCAGAAAACAAAAGAATCCCAATGAAGACACAAACACAAGACACCCACTGACGATGAGCAGGCAGGAGTAAGGCAGAGGTCCAGCATGAACTGGAACAGGATCAAGAAGTGTCTAATTGGACAAATAGGATTAGTAGAGAAGCAGGCAGCCAAACTCCAAGACAGTACCAAGTAGTGCAGACCAAGCTCTGGCAAAGAAAACAAACAGTGACCAGCTAAGTGTGAGTGCCTAAATATTAGCTGCGTTAATACATGGTTAGACTAGAATTCTATAAAGGTCCCGCAAGGCCCGCAAGGCCCCGAAGGACCTCAGAGGACAGCCGTGCAACCCCAAGTCTTCACCTGCGGTGACCGCCGTTCACCGGGGGTTGAGCCCCCAGCTGCAGGGGCCAACGGGACTTCCGGAACCGCGGGGTTGACGAACTGACCCAGAACCAGACCAGGGAGCGGGCAGGACAGGAGGCAATGGAGAAGTCCAACAATGGGCCACAGGTCAGAACAGGCGGCTATCAGAGTCGTCCAGGAAACCGGCAACAGGTCAGGGCAGGCGGCTAACAGAGTTGTCCAGAAACAGTACAAAGGTCAAAACCAGGAGAGCAAGGGAACGTACTGAAACAGAACACACAAAGACTGGCCTAGGGAAACAGAACCTGAAGCAACATCCTGTTTCAGCCCCGCTTCTTAAATACTGTCAGCATTCAACTGCCCAGCCCCAGCTGACATGGCCGGCCAATCGGAACCCGGCTACTGAAGAAATCCCTCTGGTTGGTTCCGTTCGGCCTCCCAGGCGGGGCTACAGCACCAGCTTCCCAATCCGGTTCCTCTGAGGCGGAGCTTCGGGTTCCCGCGCCTGAATGTAGAGAAGACGCCGGCCATCGCATCTCAGCGCCATCCTCCCCGCTGGTGCAAGTACGGACCCCATAGCCGGCGACCGAGAGCCCGGAAGCCGTGATCGCCGGCCTACGGGCTTGGCCCCGGACAGGGCGGCCATCACCGTGGCGAGCCCCGGCTCTCAGCCGCGGCCTCAAGAAGGGCAGCCATCGCCGCAATGGGCACCTGCTTGGCCCCGACTGAACCCGGAACCGGCGCCCATCTGGGAAACCATCAGGTAAGCCCTCCCTGGCTGCGGGTCCTTCCTCCCGGCCCTTGCTTCCCGCAGAGGAGCCGCCCGAGGGAGCGAGGGATGTGACAGTATCCTCCCCAGATGCCCCCTTCCTTCTGGGTCCGGGTTTTTGAGGATAGCGATCATGGAAGGCCCGTACCAACTCTGGGGCATGGACATTGGTGGCCGGCTCCCAGGAGTTATCTTCGGGACCGAAATGTTTCCAGGATAACAGATAGAGCAGCTTTCCCCGGCGCCTCTTGGAGTCTAAGATTTCTTCAACTTCATACTCATGATTGGAGTCAGTCTCCGGAACAACTGACTCTTTACTCTATGGATGCCACTTAGACCCCCGAAAGACCTTCAGCAGCGAAACATGGAAGGCATTATGGATTCGTAGAGTTCTAAGTAACCGCAGGCGGTATGTCACCGCTCCGATCCGAGCCTGGATCACGAATGGCCCGATGAACCGCGGCCCCAGCCTCCGAGAGGGCACCCGGAGCCTCAGGTATTTAGTACTCAGCCATACCTTTTGCCCCGGCTGAAGAACCGGGGCGGGGCGCCGGTGCCGGTCTGCAAACGACTTATACCTGGTGGCTGCTTTCTGCAGTTGTTCTCGGGCCATGTTCCAGACTTCCCGCAGGTCAGCAAGGGTTTGAGTAACCAGGGGCATAGAGGAGTCAGAGGGAATGGGCGGAGGAAGCCGCGGATGTTGCCCGTATACAAATAAGAATGGAGATTGCCCGGAAGGAGAGTGTTCACTGAGGTTATAGGCGAACTCAGCCCAAGGGAGAAGAGATGCCCAGTTGTCTTGCCGCCGGTTGACAAAAGCCCGCAAGAATCCCTTTAGCGTCTGGTTAATCCGCTCGACCATCCCATTGGTCTGGGGATGGTAGGCAGAGGAGAAATGGGTAACGACCCCCAGGGCGGAACACAGAGCTCTCCAGAATCGCGAAGTGAACTGGGCTCCCCGTTCGCTGATGATCCTGACTGGTAGCCCATGGAGCCGGAAGATGTGCTGGATGAAATGCTGGGCTAACAGTGCTGCCGACAGAAGCCCTGGCAGGGGAACGAAGTGCGCCATGCGGGAGAACCAGTCTACCACCACCCAAATCACTGTGTGCCCCTGGGAGCGGGGAAGATCCGCAATGAAATCCATAGACAATTCTTCCCAGGGAGCTGCAGGAATGGGCAAGGGCTGCGGATTCCCCCAGGGGCGCCCCACAACAGACTTGGTCCGGGCACAGGTGGGACAGGTCGTGACAAAGTGAAGGACATCTTGGTTCATATGAGGCCATCGGTACTGTCGAGAGATAAGACGGAAGGTTTTCTGAAACCCGAAGTGTCTGGCCCATACAGACGAGTGTCCCCAGTGCATTACTTTTTCCCGGTTCTGCGGAGGCATGAATTCCTGCGTTGATTTAAGCCCACCTGGGGCCGCACAGAGGCAAGCCGGAGCCAGCATAGGATGAGGTTCCTCGAGGTCCTCTGGAACTTCGAAGGCTCTGGAGAGGGAGTCCGCAGGGGTATTCTGCGCAGCCGACCAGAACAGTAGTTGAAACCGGAACCTGGCAAAGAACAACGACCAGCGGGCCTGCCGCGGATTCAACCTTTGTGCCTCCTGCAGATACAAAAGATTCTTGTGATCCGTAATCACTGTAAATCTATGCTCTGCCCCTTCCAGCAGATGTCTCCACTCTTGCAGGGCTAACTTCAAGGCTAGCAGTTCTCTATCTCCTACGGTATAGTTGCGCTCTGCTGGGGAAAACTTTTGGGAGAAGAAGAAACAGGGTTGGCGCCGGCCCTTGGCGTTAACTTGAGAGAGGACCGCCCTGGCACCCAGAGCAGAGGCGTCTACCTCTACCACAAAGGATTTGTCCGGATCCGGGGCCTGAAGGATGGGAGCGGACTCAAACGCTTTCTTCAACTGATAGAACGCCGTGTGCGCCTCGGCCGGCCAGTTCTTAACATCCGCATGCTTCTTAGTGAGCGCTGTCAACGGAGCCATCAATTGAGAATAATGGGGAATAAATTGACGGTAGTAATTAGCAAACCCCAGGAACCGTTGCAGCGCCTTCAGGCCTTGGGGTTGGGGCCACTCCCGAATAGCGCGGAGTTTGTCTGGATCCATCCGCAGACCCCCGGGTAAGAGAATATGTCCTAAGAAAGGCAGAGTCTGCTGGTGGAAAGAGCATTTGCTGAGTTTGGCAAATAAGCGATACTGCCGCAAGCGCCGGAGGACGGTCCGAACGTGGCCCACATGCTCCTGGGGATTTTTAGAGAAAATCAGGATGTCATCCAGGTATACAATTACAGTAGAATAAAGCAGGTCTTCAAGGGCGGTTCATGAACCTCTGGAACACCGCTGGAGCATTGCACAGACCGAAGGGCATCACTTGGTATTCAAAGTGCCCCTCATGCGTATTAAACGCGGTTTTCCATTCGTCCCCCTGCCGGATACGGACCAAGTTGTAGGCCCCACGAAGGTCCAACTTGGTAAAGATCTGGGCCCCCTGCAGCCGATCAAACAACTCCGGGATAAGGGGCAGAGGATATCGGTCCTTTATGGTGATGGCATTTAGACCCCGGTAGTCGATACAGGGCCTCAAGGAGCCATCCTTCTTGGTCACGAAAAAGAACCCTGCCCCGGCAGGGGACGTGGAGGGGCGAATGAACCCTTTCTGAAGATTCTCCCGGATGTAGGCTTGCATAACCTTAGATTCTTCTCGGGATAGCGTATAGAGTCGGCCCCGCGGTGGCATCTTGCCGGTCATCAAATTAATAGCGCAATCAAAAGACCGATGTGGGGGTAGCACGTCCGCTTCCACGGGATTGAACACATCAGCGAAGTCCCGGTACTCTTCTGGCAGAGCAGCTTGACAGACTGGCACAGTTCTAGGAGTGGCCACCACCGCAGGGCAGCTGGACTCCTGACCCCTTAAACAGGTCTCGGCGCAGGCGCCACCCCAGGCTTGAATCTTCCCCAGAGTCCAATCTATTACAGGGGTATGACGCCGTAACCAGGGCAGGCCCAGCACCACGGGGTGAATGGTACGGGGCAGAATCAAAAATTGAGCCTCCTCACGGTGGTCTTCTCCCACCTGGAGCCCCAAAAATGGGGTCACCTCAATGATAGGCTGGGGTAACGCCGTTCCCTGGATGGACGTCACTTAAGGCGGGCCGATAGGGCAGTATAGGCCATCCCATCTGCCGCAGGAGTTCCTGACTAATAAAATTTCCTCCTACCCCGGAATCCAACAAGGCTCGGGTGTGAACCACCGTCTCCTGCCACCGCAGGGTCACCGGGAGAGTAACCAAATTATCTGGTAGGGGATTTGAGTGCCCCAAGACCCCTCCCCTCATGGCGCCTTGGGAGTGGCGTTTCCCGGCCGTGCGGGACAAGTGCTGATGAAGTGACCGGCCTCGCCACAATACAGGCAAAGGCCGCCCCGAAGGCGTTGGGTCCTCTCAGACGGGGTTAACCATTGATGGCCAATGACCATAGGCTCCTCAGAGGCCTCCCTCGGCCCTCTGGAGCCCCGTCGGGGGGAGAGTACCCGACTAGGCCGGGACCCGCCTCCGGACAACCTCCGCCGGTCCACACGGGCTCTAGCCCTTTCCTAGAATCGGGTATCCACCCGAACACAGAGCGAGATCAAGGCGTCCAGCTGCCCCGGAACCTCCCGACCGGCCAGCTCGTCCTTGATCCGATCCTGAAGTCCCTCCAGGAAGATAGCGGATAGGGACTCCTGATTCCAGCGCAATTTTGTCGCCAGAGTCCGAAACCGGATAGCATAGTCTGCCACGGTCCCTTCGCCCTGCTGAATCTGCAGCAACTCGGAGGCGGCGGAAGACGGCCTTCCTGGAAGATCAAACACCATGCGGAACCGGCGCTGGAACTCCGCGTAGTTGTCCAAGAGCGGATCTTGTTGTTCACATAGCGGGGACGCCCAGGCTAGTGCTCGTCCAGTTAGCAAAGAAATAACATAGGCCACCTTTACTTGGTCTGAGGCAAAAGCCTCTGGTTGCATCTTGAAGTACAAGTTGCACTGGTTGAGGAACCCCCGGCAGCTTCCAGGGACACCATCAAACCGAGTAGGCTCAGGGAACCGAGGTCCCGGGAAGGACCCTCCCTGATGGGGAGCTGCTGCAGCGGCCTGGTGCACCGCAGCGGCCTGGTTCTGCACCTGGACCGTGGTTAGGTGAGAGCAGACATTCTGCAGGGCTCCCGACAGGGCGTTTGACTGCTCCTGCTGGAGAATTTTAGCCAGGTCTCGTAGATCGGGTTGCGTTGGCGAGCTCATGGCTTCAGGTTCCTGTCATGTCTGAGAAGAAGGTGAGCCCTTAGGTCCCGCAAGGCCCCGAAGGACCTCAGAGGACAGCTGTGCAACCCCAAGTCTTCACCCGCGGCGACCGCTGTTCACCGGGGGTTGAGCCCCCAGCTGCAGGCGGCCAACGGGACTTCTGGAACCGCGGGGGTTGACGAACTGACCCAGAACCGGACCCGGGAGCGGGCAGGACAGGAAGCAATAGAGAAGTCCAACATTGGGCAACAGGTCAGGGCAGGCGGCTAACAGAGTTGTCCAGAAACAGTACAAAGGTCAAAACCAGGAGAGCAAGGGAACGTACTGAAACAGAACACACAAAGACTGGCCTAGGGAAACAGAACCTGAAGCAATGTCCTGTTTCAGCCCCGCTCCTTAAATACTGTCAGCATTCAACTGCCCAGCCCCAGCCGACATGGCCGGCCAATCGGAACCCGGCTACTGAAGAAATCCCTCTGGTTGGTTCCGTTCGGTCTCCCAGGCGGGGCTATAGCACCAGCATCCCAATCCAGTTCCTCTGAGGCGGAGCTTCGGGTTCCCGCGCCCGAATGTAGAGAAGATGCCGGCCATCGCGTCTCAACGTCATCCTCCCCGCTGGTGCAAGTACGGACCCCATAGCTGGCGACCGAGAGCCCAGAAGCCGCGATCGCTGGCCTACAGGCTCGGCCCCGGACAGGGCGGCCATCGCCGTGGCGAGCCCCGGCTCTCAGCCGCGGCCTCAAGAAGGGTGGCCATCGCCGCAATGGGCACCTGCTCGGCCCCGACTGCATCCGGAACCCGCGCCCATCTGGGAAACCATCAGGTAAGCCCTCCCTGGCTGCGGGTCCTTCCTCCCGGCCCTTGCTTCCCGCAGAGGAGCCGCCCAAGGGAGCGAGGGATGTGACACCCAGTGATAAAATTGCCCCTTAATATGGAACTTAGCATAATGTGGACTATTCTTCCCAATGTGCGTCACTTTGCACTTATCCACATTGAATTTCATCTGCCATTTGGTCCCCCAGTCTCACAAGGTCATCCTGTAATTTCTGACAACCTGATTCTGGCCTGGCACTAACTGGATAGTGCTATGGCATTCAGAGGAGATAGACCAAAACAAAGCAGGAAAGTGTTTCCACAATAATCGAAACCGAAGAAAAGAGTGGAAGAGATAGTTCCAAGAACTACCAGAAGTCCAATATCTTCAAATAAAAGTTTATTTTACAATAAAAATAACATACACCATCCCAGACCATACATGGGCCATGCGAGCAGATATTCAGTTTAATTTAGGCATTTATGATCCATTTAATCATCAAATTCAAGGCTGAGACAATCGTACATTATATGCAGGTACTTTCTTTGTCCCTAGAGAGCTCATAATATACATTTTTGTATCTGAGGCAATGAAGGATTAAGGGGCCCTTTTATTAAGGTGCTTAGGTGCCTAAGTTCGTCCAATGCAAGTCAAATTGGCACTAGCACCCGACTACCATGTGCCCTGGGCTTTAATTCCAGGTTTGGTGTGTGCCCAAAACACATGGTAGAAAATATTTTCTATTTTCTACCATGTGGCGCTTACCCGATGGTAATCGGCAGTTTACGCACATTGAATGCTTACCGCCCAGTTAGCACAGGAGACCTTACTGCTAAGTCAAATGGTGGCGGTAGGGTCTCAGGCCAAAAATGGACATGCGCTAGTTTTAATTTTGCTGCATGTCCATTTTCTGGCACACACACAAAAAAATGCCTTTTTTCCAGGCGCGCTGAGGAAAAGGACCAGCCCACATCCAAAATATATGCCTGCACCAGTGCAGGCCAATTTTAGGTGCACCTTAGTAATAGAACCCATAAGTGACTTGCCCAAGGTCCTGCAGCAAGGATTGAACCCAGGATCAAAGCCTAGTGCACTAACTACTAAGCTACTCCCTACAACTATCTGCTTATGTACCACTGAATATCCACACTAGGATATTCACGTTTCAAGTTTACTAATATAAGTGGGACTTTCTAAGCAGTGTACAATATTTTAAAAACCAGAAAAGAAATAAAAAGAAACGAACTCCACTATAATATAGGAAAGAGAAAACAAAAGAGAAAGAGAGAAAGAAAGACACCATACCTTAAATACTTTCAATATTGACCCCTAATGGGTTTTAAATGAATTGGTGAATGGTCTATTGTTTTGATTGCATTAATAATGTTTTAAAATTAAAATTAATATGTGAACTCAAATACAACACTTCAAAATTGGTTAAAAAAGGCCACATCCTTAGTTTTAGGTTAGCGATGACACTGTGTAGTCGCCTTACTATGTATAAAGGCTTACCCCACTGATCCAACGTAAATCCCCACACCCAGCACCACAACATAACCAATGATCATACTGGACAATATACAATCTTCATCCCTTCCATCCTCATGGTAGCTGATACACACCTACCTCATTTTGACCACAATATAACCTGTACTTGTTATCAACCGACTGGCGAACGCCTTTACGGTACTATGTAAACCACATTGAGCCTGCAAATAGGTGGGGAAATGTGGGGTACAAATGTAACAAACAAACAAACAAAAACAAACAAACAAATAAATAAATAAATAGCTGATGTGAGTAATGCTTTTTGTCTAGATGTAGAGTGTATCTCCTGAATGGATGTCTCTGTGCTATTTTCCCCATAATACTGCAGCTTCATAGGGCTGGTGAGCACAACTCAAAATAAGATTCCCAATCTCACCAAATTTTAAATGTGAAAAATATCCTGTCACACCAGGAAAAAGCACCAATGATATTAGATCAAAATAAACTTTAACCAGTTTACAAAGAAAATTGTTCTTTGCCATTTGGATTGCTAGAATGTAGCCTCATTTATAGTTGAGAAAAACAGCGACACTCCCCTACAAATTCTTTGCAGCTTTGTACCGAATTTAGGAAAATAAAAGCAGCACGCGGGCTGTCAAGAGATATTAGCATTGCAAAATAGCCATTCTTCATAATCATCTGGAATTACCTTGATTCATATAGATTATTTTCAATTATTTTGGGGAAACAGTCATTTAGATTCTTGTGAAGGCCACCCAGAAACTTCATCAGTCATGGACAATTTGTTACCCTGCTTTTTCAGAATGAAATGGTACATGTTCATAAAGTCAACCATAATCACCTCTCCTGAGAGCTTGGTTTGAGGCAAATCTGAGTTATTGATGGTTGAATTGCTGATACCATTGTGAAACAGGCAATCTTCCTCTGTTTTCTTGAGGTTTAGTACATGATTGCAGCACATTAAAATATTCCCAAGGGGACTATAAACCTGTTACTACTTACTAAGCATTTGTAGTCTTTGAGATTAACAGGCCAGCAGTGGACGGTAGCTGCAGATGGTGCTGAACTATTTGCACTTTAGCCTAAGAGGAGCCACAGAAAATCTAGTGTCTCTTGATGAAATGGGAATCTCTCAACTCAGCTACAGAATTGACACCTCACCAGAGGACCCATACAGAAAACAAAGCAAGGTTAATGCAAGCATAATAGAGTTTTACTGTGGGATAGCAATGCAAGAAGGGTTTCAGCGTGGTTGTTAACTCATGCAGAAACTCTTAGCGCAGACTGCATTAAAATGCCCTTAAATGCATTTTGATCTAGTCATTATCTATTTCATGGTCATGCAAGAAAAAAAGTTTTGCTTGCATGTTGGGAATCTTTGCACCAGGTCTGGAGCAGTACAGAAGGATTGGTTGAGAGGAATGGGTAGCGGTTCCCCCTCTCTCACATCAACCTGACCATCCTGCCCTGAGTCTAGCGACCTTCCTCCCTCCCTCTGACCAGTTAGAAATCAAATCTTATTCCAAGAATTTAGCATGTTCCTCACAGACTTTCCAAGTCACAAAGAAAGTGAAAGACTACATGGACAAATCAGGATGATGCCAGCAAATCCTTTATTGAAGATATGAAACAGTAATCAAATGACAAAAGTATAAATACATAGTAACCAAAAATAAGATATAATAAATTAAAGGAACTTTAATGTTAAAAAAAGATGGATTTTAAGTGCACAAGCACATATCAGTGATGTGAATATGCTAATGAAAGTATTCTTGCGTGATACTCAGTGCTCCACGTGGATGACCCCAAAGCGTAATTTTTTCATGCAGTGCAAAATTTGCCAGGAAACATCCAAAGCCTGCCTTAGATGTCATATCGAAAATGTCCCTCCACACATGTTCCTAGCAGTGGTGTAGCCAGACTGCCAATTTTGGATGGGCCTGAACCCAAAGTGGGTGGGCACAAAAGTTTCTCTCTACCCCCCTCCCCCAGCAAAATTTAGTCACGCTAATCAGATGCATTTGTCACACAGGGTAAAGTGCTGCTTTTCAGTGCATCAGATTTCAGACAATTTATTTAATAGCCTAACACCCTTTTCAGTGAGCTTTCAGAGGCCAAAACCTCCTGCCTCAGGTCAGTATAATGCTGTTACGGTATCCTCGCCTGACCTAAGGAAGGAAGTATTGGTCTCTGAAACTTCATTAACACAGGTACCATATTACTTTATCCTAAATTAAAAATAAAATTATTTTCTTTACCTTTCTTTTATGGCCATTTACTTTTTCTCATTGTGTCGCTCCCAGTCTCTAGATTCTGCTTTCCTTCGTTTTCACTTAACTCTTCTGCCACGGTTTCCTGGCCATTTCTCATTTTTCTCTCCTTTTTCTTTGCTTTCTTCAATATTTTTCTGCCTCTCTCTCTCTGTCCTGATTTAATTCATTCTTACTATCCATTCGTTAATTTCCTTCATCTACTTATGGCTTTTCATCTTTTTCTCTCCCTTGTTCTCCCCATGCCCCTTCCTCTTATTCTCCAGTCTTTCACTACTCTCCTTTTCCATCCAGCAGCTTCTTTCTCTCCCCATCCTTCCAGTCTCCCCTCTCTCGCCCCATCCTTCCAGTAGTCTCCCCTCTTTCTTTCTGCATCCTTCCGTCCAGTGTCACCTCTTTCTCCCTACCCTTCCATCCAGCGTCTTCCCTCTTTCTCTCCCCATCCTTCCATCCATCTACCCTCTCTCCTGATCCTTCCATCTAATGTCTCTCTCTCCCTCTTTCTAACCAGTGTCTCTGTATCACTCTACCCCTTTCTGTTCAGTGTCCCTTCTCTCTCCACATCCTTCCAGTCTCTCCCCTTTCTCTCTGCATCCTTCCAGTCTCTCCCCTTTCTCTCCCCATCCTTCCATCCAGTCTCTCTCCCCATCCATCCGTTTTCCCTCTTTCTCTCCCCATCCTTCCATCTGTTTTCCCTCTTTCTCTGCCATCCTTCCATCTGTTTTCTATCTTTTCTCCCCATCCTTCCATCTATTTTCCATCTTTCTCCCCATCCTTCCATGTTTTCCCTCTTTCTCTGCCATCCTTCCATGTTTTCCCTCATTCTCTGCCATCCTTCCATCTGTTTTCCCTCTTTTCTCCCCATTCTTCCATGTTTTCCCTCTTTCTCCCCATCCTTCCATGTTTTCCCTCATTCTCTGTCATCCTTCCATATTTTCCCTCATTCTCTGCCATCCTTCCATGTTTTCCCTCATTCTCTGCCATCCTTCCATCTGTTTTCACTCTTTCTCCCCATCCTTCCAGTCTCTCCCCTTTCTCTCTGCATCCTTCCAGTCTCTCCCCTTTCTCTCCCCATCCTTCCATCCAGTCTCTCTCCCCATCCATCTGTTTTCCCTCTTTCTCGGCCATCCTTCCATCTGTTTTCTATCTTTTCTCCCCATCCTTCCATCTATTTTCCATCTTTCTCCCCATCCTTCCATGTTTTACCTCTTTCTCTGCCATCCTTCCATCTGTTTTCCCTCTTTTCTCCCCATCCTTCCATGTTTTCCCTCTTTCTCCCCATCCTTCCATGTTTTCCCTCATTCTCTGCCATCCTTCCATGTTTTCCCTCATTCTCTGCCATCATTCCATCTGTTTTCCCTCTTTCTCCCCATCCTTCCATCTGTTTTCCCTCTTTCTCCCCATCTTTCCATGTTTTCCCTCATTCTCTGCCATCCTTCCATGTTTTCCCTCATTCTCTGTCATCCTTCCATCTGTTTTCCCTCTTTCTCCCCATCCTTCCATCTGTTTTCCTTCTTTCTCTGCCATCCTTCCGTTTTCTATCTTTTCTCCCCATCCTTCCATCTATTTTCCCTCTTTCTCCCTATCCTTCCATGTTTTCCCTCTTTCTCTGCCATCCTTCCATGTTTTCCCTCATTCTCTGCCATCCTTCCATCTGTTTTCCCTCTTTTCTCCCCATCCTTCCATGTTTTCCCTCTTTCTCCCCATCCTTCCATGTTTTCCCTCATTCTCTGCCATCCTTCCATCTGTTTTCCCTCTTTCTCCCCATCCTTCCATCTGTTTTTACTCTTTCTCCCCATCTTTCCATGTTTTCCCTCATTCTCTGCCATCCTTCCATCTGTTTTCCCTCTTTCTCCCCATCTTTCCATGTTTTCCCTCATTCTCTGCCATCCTTCCATGTTTTCCCTCATTCTCTGCCATCCTTCCATCTGTTTTCCCTCTTTCTCCCCATCCTTCCATCTGTTTTCCCTCTTTCTCTGCCATCCTTCCATCTGTTTTCTATCTTTTCTCCCCATCCTTCCATCTATTTTCCCTCTTTCTCCCCATCCTTCCATGTTTTTCCTCTTTCTCTGCCATCCTTCCATGTTTTCCCTCATTCTCTGCCATCCTTCCATCTGTTTTCCCTCTTTTCTCCCCATCCTTCCATGTTTTCCCTCTTTTCTTCGACGAGGCCCGCCCTGCATGCCAGCGCCAGCCAGCCCCAGCTCCCATCGCCGGCCACTGCTGCTTTTCCTGTTGAGCAGCAGGGCCAGCGCTACAAAAAGAAGAAGCGCTAACGGCGCTAAGGACGAAAAATGTAAAAAAAAAAAAAAAGCGCGGCACCGGCAGGCACTGTCTAGGCAGCCTTGAGGCATTGGCTGCTGGCTCGTAGGCTCCTCCCGTCTCCTACGTCACTGCAGCCAATGCCTCAAGGCTGCCTAGACAGTGCCTGCCGGTGCCGCACTTTTTTTTTTTTTAACATTTTTCGTCCTTAGCGCCGTTAGCGCTTCTTCTTTTTGTAGCGCCGGCCCTGCTGCTCAACAGGAAAAGCAGCAGTGGCCGGCGATGGGTGCTGAGGCTGGCGCTGGGCGGGCCTGGGCTGAAATTGGGTGGACCTGGGCCCAGCCAGGCCCACCCGTAGCTACGCCCCTGGTTCCTAGTTTGCCAATGCCTTAATCTAGCCCTGCCCATGGGAACAAATATTAATTGATAGTTCATTCAGCAACCAGTACATATAGAAGTATAAATTAGGTAGTAATTTTCATAGAAAGTTTCTTGTAGAAATAACAAAGAAAATAGAATATATATCTGAACAAGTGGGGAAAACATGCAGAGTATCTGGTTTGTTTGTGTTTGCCTTTGTGGGTTGGTATGTCTTTATGTTCGCATGTGTGCACATGCATTTGTGTGTCAGTCTACATATATTTGTATGCATGTCTGTGAAAGCTTGCATGTTTGCATGGGTTTTTATGCATGCTTGTAAGTGTGTTTCTATATGCATGTATGTTAGTATGTGTGTGTGTATGTGTGTGTGTGTGTGTGTGTATGTATATTTATATCTGTGTTGGTTCTTTGTGTGTCTATGATTGAGAAAGGAGAAGAGAAGAGAAGGGAGGGCTGTTTGAAAGGTGCAATTTTGTAATTGCTGTGTTACTTTGAGTCAGTGTTTGCATGCTGCAGTTCTTGGAACTGCTTTCCTGTTTGGTGAGTGGCTTCATTTCTTATCTGCGGATCGTTTCTGCCTGTGCCAGTTTCAATTTCAAATTGATTCTGCAACCTCCAGTGGCAATCTCGTGAGACTGCTGCTGGAAGTCAGAGCAGCCATTTTGACTACCAAGACAGCAGGAGCAGGAGTGACTGACGATCGCTTCTGCCGTGACTAGTCACTATACCACCAGGGCAGTAAGGTAGGTCCTGGGAGGGGGTATGTGTCTATGGATGGGTCCAGAAGCGGGGCTTTTTTTGATTGATAGGGGAGGGAGGAAGTGGGATCGCCTTTAGTTTGGGGGGGGGGGGGGTGGAGGGGAGAGGATAGAGGAAGAGAGCCTCAGGTCATAGCACAAAAAGGTTTGGTTTCAGCCAAAAAAGCACTGATATTTTCAGTCAAAACCACATTAAGGCCAATTGTTCCCTCACTAAAGTTCCTTTCTCTATTTTTGTGCTTCAGAGATTAATTCAGCCTCTGATGGTCTTTTATTTATTGATGGCTTTAGGGATATTCCTTGTTCTCTGTGAAAGATAGAAAGTAGGAATATTTAGGTAAACTGTGCTCCCAATTAATTCTGGAAGGGATATTCAGATTTTTTTGAGGGGGAGGGGAGAGGAAATCTTTTCTATCCCTGCCTTTATTCCCACTGTAACAGAGTGTCGGTTGATAAGGATGTGCATTCCTTAGCATACATTTGGTTCATAAAAGGGCTCATTTAAAAAGCATTTAGACTTACCAAATTCCATATGTTATTATGGGACTCATTTTTGAAAGAGAAAAACATTTAAAAAGCAGCACAAAGCACCATTTGGACGGTTTGCATGCCAAAAACATTCAAATCGCTATTTTCAAAACCCATTTTCTAAATGTTTTTCTATGCTGTTTGTCTGCAGTGCATTTTGATGTTTTTCTGCCATAATGGAAGAAAACAAAAATGTCCAAGACTAAAACTAAGATGCTTTCAACTAGACCTGTTTTAATAACGACTAAGTGGTCGGTGCAGTGCACTGTGGAGAAGAGGACCCAGGCCTATAATTCACTCTACCTATTACTCTTGTGGTGGAAAATGTCAGCCCTCCAAAACCCACCAAAAACCTATTGTATCCACATATAGTTGACACCTGCAGACATAAGAGCTATTGTAGTGGTGTACAGTTGGGTACAGTAAGTTCTTGGTGGGTTTTGGAAGGCTCCTCATACAATTCATGAGCACAGCATTTGAGCAACGTTTTAACAGCTATTTCCTTGCCAAATTTATCAAGTCTTCCATAGCCACTGATATGCTAAGGATTTTATACTGATTTTTCTTCAACCATTTTGCAGATAGTGATTGATAGAAAGGTTGTAAGACATATTGGGCTAGATTCTATATTTCATGCCTAAAAAATCTGCATGGAAAAAAAATACGCCTAGGTGTATTCTAGATTTAGGTGTACTTTATTGAATATGCCTAAATTTTGTACAGTTTACAGAATACTCCAAGTGGCCATCCACACAACTAAATTCAGTCATGAGCATTTACGCCAAGTAAAACTTGGCATAAATGCCCGTGACTAAATTAGGCGTAGACCGGGTATATTCTATAACAATGCACATAGATCTTAGAATTGCCCAAAAAACCCCATTCCACACCCATGACCATGTCCCCTTTCCAGCTATGTGCATTAGAATTTATGTGCATCACTTTACAGAATATGCTTATAAAGTTCTGTGCATAAATTCTAATTAATGCCAATTAGTGTCAATAATTGCTTGTTCATTGGCAAAAATTGGCACTGATTGGTTATTAACTAATTAAGTTGTGCATGCAAATCCAGAATATGACTGGATTTGCGTGCACAACTTAAGCCACACTATATAGAATCTGGGGGATTAAGGGCAATTCTATTACTGAGCGCCCACATTAATGTGCCATTTGAGTGCACAAATGTACAGAACAGTGTCACTTTCATGAGTAAGTATATACTTAAGGTTAGATTCTATATATGGTGCCTAAATATATCACGCAGAATAAATTTCCGCCTAGGCATATTCTGTCAGCAGCACCTACATTTAGGCGCGGTAAGTAGAATATGCTTAGTCGGTATCAAAGCTCTTAAAACTATGTGCATCCATTTACACCAAGGGAAATATGGTATAAATGCCAGCGCATAGATTTAAGCGCACAGGGCCAGTGCATATAAATTTTGGAACACCCACAGAATGCCCATTTCCCCACCCATAACATGCCCCTTTTTGGCTGCGCACATTAAAATTTAGGTGCAGCATGTTATAGAATACGCTTAGTGAGTTGTGCGTGTAAATTCTATTTATTGCCAATTAGTGCTCATTATTGCTAGTTAAGACCTGTTATCAACGCTGATTAGCTTGTTAAGTCAATTACATTACGAGCATTATTATAGAATACACCTGGATTTCAGCGCAGAACTTCAGGTGCGTTATATAGAATCCAGGGGTTAATGCACATAAGTAGCAACAAAACAATGAAATGTTATTCAGTAAGGGCACATGATAAGTGACGTGAAGGGGCATAATCGAACGGAAACGTCTATCTCCATGGGCGTTTATCTCCGAGAACGGGTCCGTGAAGGTGCGGACCGAACCGTATTTTCAAAAAACATGGACGTTTATCTTTTTTTGAGCTGGGCGTTTTTGTTTTCAGCGATAATGGAAACCGAAAGCGCCCAGCTCAAAAACGAATAACTCCAAGGCATTTATTCGTGGGAGGGGCCAGGATTCGTAGTGCACTGGTCCCCCTCACATGCCAGGACACCAACCGGGCACCCTAGGGGGCACTTTTACAAAAAAAAAAAAAGGTAAAACAGCTCCCAGGTGCATAGCACCCTTCCCTTGGGTGTTGAGCCCCCCAAATCCCCCTCAAAACTCACTGCCCACAAGTCTACACCATTACTATAGCCCTAAGGGGTGAAGGGGGGCACCTACATGTAGGTACAGTGGGTTTGGGGGGGCGGTTTGGAGGGCTCCCATTTACCAGCACAAGTGTAACAGGTGGGGGGGATGGGCCTGGGTCCACCTGCCTGAAGTCCACTGCACCCCCTAATAACTGCTCCAGTGACCTGCATACTGCTGCCAGGGAGGTGGGTATGACATTTGAGGGTGAAAATAAAAAGTTGTGAAACGGCATATTTTGTGGTGGGAGGGGGTTTGTGACCACTGGGGGAGTCAGGGGAGGTCATCCCCGATTCCCTCCAGTGGCCATCTGGTCATTTAGGGCACTTTTTGGGGCCATATTCGTGGAAAAACAGGGTCCAGGAAAAGTGCCCTAAATTCTCGCTAAAAACGCATATTTTTTTTCCATTATCGGCGAAACGCACCCATCTCTGATCGCCCGATAACCACGCCCCAGTTCTGCCTTCACCACGCCTTCGACACGCCCCATCAACTTTGTCCGCATCCGCGACGGAGTGCAATTGAAAACGTCCAAATTTGGCTTTTGATTATACCACTTTATTCGTTTTGGTGAGATAAACGTCTATCTCCCGATTTGGGTCACAATATAGGCGTTTTTCTATTTCGATTATAAGCAGGATAGGCATGCAAACAATATTCTCTCAAAGCTGTGCAGGAGTCATCCACCCACATTCCTGCCAGTGGCGGGTGCTGTTTCATTATCACAGTTTCAATAGCTAGGGACACACAAGTTCTACAGGACTTCAGAGGACTTGCCTGTCCCTAGTGATTGAAAACACAATATTGAAGCAACACCACCCACTGGCAGGAATGAGGTTGGAGGACTCCTGCACAGATTAGAGGGAACACTTCATGTAAATACTAGGTGGGCGTTCACATGGGTGGAGCATGAGAGAAGCATGGGCAGGACTGCCACTTAACATGGGCAACTTACAGAATATTGTAAGTTCTATGCAGTCTTGTGGTATTTACGTGACTGCAGTTATGCCAGGTCTGTAGCTGGTATAACTGCAGCCTCATAAATGCAAAGCATGCCGATTGTGGGTTATTACCAGTGTCACCCAGGTGTCGTTATAGAATACATTCTTTTTTTTTTGCATTTAAATATAATTGTATTACAATAATACAAAGAAAATACTATCAAGGTAAAACAAACTACAGTAATATAAAAAAGGAACACATAATCTAGTATCAAGTGCACATCAAGGGAGCAGCAGAGGGGAAAAAAAGTAAATATAATTATCATATAAATACTTAGTACAGGCAAAAAAAATCATCTTAAACCCTATGTTACTTACTCAACCATAAGAAAAAACTTTTAACACTTTTATTCTGTTCCACTATCACCTTATCATGCAAAAACTCTTCTAGCTGTAAAGAATCATAAAAAAACAAAATGATTTTTCTGATAAGTAATTGAATAGATTCTTATTATGCTGCATCGGGCAGCCTCAAGGGAGGCACCCACTTACAGAATTGCCCTCATTGTATTTTTTTAAAGAAGGGACTTTCCATTTTGTTTCAGTAACACGTAGAAGTTTTTTACCTACCAAATTTTCTAAAATGATTCTGCTTGGATAAGACCACTTCTCATTTTAGAATCTTAACTATCATTCAAAATCAAACCGAATGTAATTAGAGCATTCAATAAACCTTACGACAAAGACATTTTATCCAAAGAAATAATTCTGGGCTCTTTTTATTTTTCATAGCTTAGGAGTTAAATTAGTGAAAGATGAAAAAGAAATTTGTAACATCTGCTGAGCAGTTTCCTATTTCTGCAGTTGTGGAAGAAGAAACCATTGGTTGAACTCAAGATTTCTGAATAATTTGCCAGTTGTTTACCTTTATGCCAATCTTTTTATCCCCTGCCTAGTTGTAGGCAAATACAATACAAATGTGTTTCATATAAAACCATGTTTGGGCATAAGTAAAACCATGGAGGCCACCTACTCGCAATCTGTGCAATTCTCACACATGTCCTCTGAATATTTAGCAATTTGTGATGCCTTTTAGTGAACTAAAATTTAGTTAAAAGATTTGATAGCATATGGGGCACAATATGAGTCCCTTCTCTAGATGCTTCTGTACTATGATATTCCTAAATTGGTCCAATAAAAATTATTGTAGAAACCCTTAAAGATCCACCAGTTTGGAGGGTACAGACCTCTAGTGGGCTCTAGTAATTATTCTATGTGATCTTTTTATGTCTGCAGTCTTTCTAAGTACATAAGTGTTGCCATACTGGGACAGACCAAAGGTCCATCAAGTCCAGTATCCTGCTCCCAACAGTGGCCAATCCAGGTCACAAGTACCTGGCAAGATCTCAAAACAGTACAATACATTTTATGCTGCTTATCCCAGAAATATGCAGTGGATTTTCCCCAAGTCCATTTTAATAATGGCTTATGGACTTTTTTTTTTTAAAATTACATTTGTACCCCGCGCTTTCCCACTCATAGCAGGCTCAATGTGGCTTACATATTATATACAGGTACTTATTTGTACCTGGGGCAATGGAGGGTTAAGTGACTTGCCCAGAGTCACAAGGAGCTGCCTGTGCCTGCAGTGGGAATTGAATCCACTTCCCCAGGATCAAAGTCCACCACTCTAACCACTAGGACACTCCTCTTTTAGGAAGCTATCCAAATCTTTTTAAAACCCCGTTAAGCTAACTGCTTTTACCAAATTCTTAATTACACGTTGAGTGAAGAAATATTTTCTCCAATTCGTTTTAAATTTACTACTTTGTAGCTTCATTGCATGCCCCCTAGTCCTAGTATTTTTTAGACAGAGTAAACAAACGATTCACATCTATCCGTTCCAGTCCACTCAGTATTTTATATACCTCTATCATATCTCCCCTCAGCGATCTTTTCTCCAAGCTGAAGAGCCCAAGCCATTTCAGCCTTTCCTCATGGGGAAGTCGTCCCATTCCCTTTTTCATTTTCGTTGCCCTTCTCTGTACCTTTTCTAATTCTACTATATCTTTTTTGAGATGCAGTGACCAGAATTGCACACAGTATTCAAGGTGGTTTCTCCTTGCCAGTGAGATTATGTTAGGAGAAGATCTCATCTTGGAGAGAAAATTAAATGGTGTAGATATCAAACCCAAAATCAGTTTTCTGCCTTTGGCTGGCTAAGACTCCGTACCATAAGGAGTAGGGGTATGGCTGACTAAACTATGGCACCAGCACATGTGTAGTGTCAGGGGTTGCTTGGACCACTTCACCTCAGTGTCTGTTTCTCAACTGACTAACTAAGCCAATGTCTGTACTGTTTAAGTACCTTAAGAATTCAGGGGCAAAAGAAGGCCTCTGAAAGGAAGCTAAAAGGTTGAGCCTGGAAGTGAAGAGAATTCAGTGGCTAATCCCAGGAGAAAGGGAGGAGACATTTGCCCACAGTAGGATTTAGAAAGTTCAGGAGCAGTTTTTTTTTCAGTCAGTGTCTGTAACCTGCCTCCAAGGAAGACGAGGCCAAAGGAATGAAGGTGGGGAAAACTAGAATTTTCTATGTAAGGAGAAAACCAGTACAATGGTTATTCTCAGGATACCAGAGAGGTGATCTGTATTTTTACATTCTGCATGTTTATTGCTTCTTATTGATTTGACCACTTAAAGATTTTTACTAAACTTTATTGGTTCAGATCAAACCCTGAACTGTACTGTGAATTTTCTGGAAGTGGAAGCAAGTAGCTGAGTAAGTAGTGCCAAAGCCAATGGCATTTCAGCCATAGCTGATCCCAGATTTGAACCCTATGCACCTCAGGTGGCAGCCTTGAGCAGGAGATCACTGCCTCCCAGGAAGAAAGTACCCCATGTCT
The DNA here is from genome assembly GCF_901765095.1 of Microcaecilia unicolor. Lineage (NCBI taxonomy): Eukaryota > Metazoa > Chordata > Amphibia > Gymnophiona > Siphonopidae > Microcaecilia > Microcaecilia unicolor. The sequence goes on along the minus strand of NC_044031.1, from coordinate 394,283,100 downwards.
CCCCATACAGAGGTCAGTGCTAATTGAGGAACCACAGACCGGGTTACTATACTATCATAACCTACAAAAATCAAGTACATTTGAGAACCAGCACAGCTATAAGATACAAAATAGAAAACATTGTCATCTGAATAAGAGAGCCTGCAGTAATGAGCTTTGAGTTTGGATAGGTAGATGGATGGGAGGGGATACCCAGAAGGCTAGAACAAGGGCTGGCTTAACCACTAAGCATATTAGATGGCTACCTAGGGTGGCTGCTTCTAGGGAGTGTCAAATCAAAGAAACGTATTAGGTACTGGGAGCCACAGAAACTCAAAAAAACCATGTCTTCACTTTTACCTACAGGGTAAATGGATTTGCAATTTGCCCTTAGTTATGTATATATGTAGGGCCACTGGCACCTTGCCTGCAGAGATTCCCAGAGGCTGTACTTTAAGTAGTATAATTTTACCTTGTGTCTGACATCATTAGTTGCTGGGCAGAGTACTACTTAGCAGTTAGACTAGCCTCTTCCAGAAGGAAGGAGGATCTAGTGACCCAGTGTTACATCCAGAGGGAAAGAACTATTCAGAAGGAACCCCCTATAGTATAAAGCCCTGAATCCTATTTTTCATAACTGTCTCTGGCTCATTTGCCTCACTGTTCATTGACCATACCTGTTAGGGGAAAGCCCTTCAAACCTAAAGTTCTAGCCATACAGACTCAGAATCATTAAAGATTTTTTTTTTATCACATTACCCTAGGAGAAATAAGGAGATCACGGAGAAATTCAGGAGTATACAGGTGACAGAAGCTTCTTAAGCATCTGTACTGTTTGGATGCCTGAGGGAACATGGAACCCTCTATATCTATTCTGAGGAACTAAGCAGAAAGGAGAGACTGGTTTTACATGTATATTTTCCATCAGGATGACCTGGACATTTCCTATCTGCTGGTGGTCCAGGAACATCTACAGGGCTGAAGAAACATTACCATCTAACATCTAAGGATTTTATCACATCCCAGCTGAGCCTGAACAAAAGGAACTGCATCAAAGCCTCAGAGTTCCTAAGCCTCTGTGCAACAGCAACCAGAACTTTAAGTGAATATTGAAAGGAAGTGTATATGCCTTCTGAAATCCACAATAGTAGACTTAAAGAGAGAGAGAGAGGGGGGGAGGTGTTTGGACTTTCTCTGGGATTGAGAGTATGGTGTGCAAAGCACCAAAGGCATTATAAATTTGCTGTTGTGGCCTCCTGCCTCATACCCGCCTCTGTCTCACTGTATTTGTTTTCTAAAGAAATAGTTTCAATAAACAGCCTTGATATTGATCGAGTCTTTGGGAGAGGGATAGTGCAGAATGAATGAAGAAGCTGCTTATGACTCCCAGTGGTTACCAGTCCTGGTCCTGGTCTTAACCAAATAAATAATGTTTATGTAGGGGTTCCCATCATTAACTGGGCTTACACCAAGGGAACTGCCACTATATATACATGTTCAAAAGTAGTTTAATATTTTAAAGTATGATGTCCAATTATGCATTTTTATATGATTGTAATAGGAGTAGTGGTTTGTTGATTTTAATTATCAAAATCTCTGCGGAGATTCTAGAGGCCTGAAAGTCCATGGTGGGGTGGGGCAGGACACAAGGCTGAAGGTTTGCCTATGTGGTAATAGCCTTGCAGTGGTCCTGGATGGGACATTCTGCTTGCTTTGGTTAGTATGTAACCCTCTTGATCACTTAGGCTACTGTGAAGGTGCTGTAGGAAAATGGTGAGCTTGCTGTTACCATGGAATCCTTATAAGGGGAGAGAAGAGGATGAGGCGCCAGGCTTTCTGGGGACTTGATTGCTGAATTGGACAGATCTCCCAGGCTCATACTGAGGCATGGTAGTTGAAGCAACACTCCATTTCCTATCAAAATGTGGCATCACAGGCAGCTGCCTATGTGCCCATGACTAAATCCAGCCCTGACTAGTATTAAACTATATCATACCCAAACTGATTACAAAGCGTATTTTGCACAACTATATTGATGTACCAATGCAGTTCAAATGGACAAATCTGCTCTATATTGGATCAACATTTTGTTTTGAAGTATGATATATATAAATAAATATATATATTTTAATACTGTAATATTTTTTCACTCAACAAATAGTTAAGCTGTTTGGCAAAGGATATGGTAACAGCGGTTAGCGTATCTGGGTTTTAAAAAAGGTTTGGACAAGTTCCTGGAGGAAAAGTCCATAGTTTGCTATTGAGACAGACTTGGGGAGGCAGCTGCTTGTCCCGGGATTGGTAGCATGAAATGTTGCTAATAATTGGGTTTCTGCCAGATACTTATGACCTGGCTTGGCCACTGTTTGGAAATGGGACACTGGGTAATTGGACCATTGGTTTGTCCCAGTATATGTTCTTATGCAAATAAAACATTGCAAAGTTTGGCAATATTTATGACATGGAGCATTGCTTATAAGCAGTTCTTGTTCTTAGCAAAGATAAATCATACAAAGGTTGAAGAGAAAAAAAAATCTCAGTTCTGTTGCATATCAAGACTTTTACATTGTACACATTGCTACACGATGGCAGAGAACTCCATTTCAATAATGTGTATCTATTTTTTTCTTTGCAGGTGTGGGGGGCGGGGGGGAGAGATTGAGTGGCATTTTTCTAATCAATACTGAGAGTAAAATCTATTTAGGATGTGAGAGCGTGTGTTGTAAGTGCTCAGCCTAGCAGCTCAATAAACAGAGCTGATCCGTCTGAAACTAGCATTAAGTAGAGTAATGGACTGTGGCTTTTGAAATCTTTTTGTAAACCATGAATTTTATTACAGTGAATTAACATGTTAATTTTTGTAAGGATAAACAAAAGCTAGTACAAAAGTGATCTGATGTATACGCTGACTTCTCTTGGTGCTTGATGAGGTGACAGTGATGGAATCAAAATAAAGATCTCTCTGTTTCACAAATGGAGAGAAGCATTCCTCCACGTTTAATCACTGCATGAGTCATGGCTAAGGTTGGCATCCTCAAATCGTGGATCTTGTACTTAATAATGATTGCTTCAGACAAGGCTTAAATCCTACTGGACCACCATGGTAAGTCTTAAAGCAGTGCAGAAAAACTTCAGGATATGAAAACTAATACAGGAACGTTTATACAATCATGCTTACATATGGCTCCCAGCAGATGTCCTGCATCAAGGAGGACACATTCAAGCAACAAAGAGGTTTCTTTCTTTGGCTCACACCATGGGTAGTGCTATTCCAGAATTCACAGAGATCACTTTTGCTTAATCTCTGATATCCATCTTTTACAGATAAATATTTAGAATTTTGTTATTCTTTATGACACTTCTCTGGTGCACTATAGGGATGAGAACCTGATGAGAGACCATGGGGTGATAGTGTCTGATGAGCTCATTAGCGAAACAATATAACAAAAAACAGGAAACAATTATACTTGGTAGAAGTCACTGCTGAGTCCTCACTTAGAATATTGCGTCAGTTGTAGATGCCATTTCTTCAAAATAATATACACAGACTGGACACAATTCAGAAAAAGACTATCAAAATGGAGCAGGGTATATGTCAAAAAACATATGAGGTGAGACTTAAGGACCTACACATATTTACACAGTTCCACAGGGGAAAGTCCTAATCAGGTCCTAATTCATGTCAAAAGCAGTTGATCTGTTACTCAGTAGATCACATACAAATGCACTTAAAAATGACATAACTGAACACCTGTGGTTGCATTTGGTGTGATTTTATAGGTTGCTCCCAGAGACAACTTCAGTGTCCACAGCTTTTAATTATCTACGCTGAGCATCGTCCATGTAAGTTTTCTATTTCAGGGTTCTCCTCCTTCAAACCTTTCTAAACTAGGATTAAAATTTGAACTGTGGTAGCATAAATCTCAGTCCAGTGCCTACTCATTAATACATCTTTACTCAAACTTCAGGCATGCTACTCAGAGTAAAGCTCTGGTGTTTTAAAGCATGTGGCTTATCTCCAGCATATCCAAGGGAAGGCTCTCCTGAATTATTTTCTACTGAATGATTCCCTTTTTTGGATGCTACTAAACTAATTCCCAGCTTTTTCAGACATACATACAGTAGAGCTTTACTTTTTCCTAAAGTGTGTATGTATGTATGTGTTAGGAGGCTCTCCTTTTACTCACTGTTTCAACTAACTCAGTTTCTAAATGACGGGGAAACATTCAAAGCTGGTGTTCCATGTTCCTTCCAGGAGGTTACAGTCACCAGTCATCTGGCCTTCTCCTCCCTTCAGTCTTCCTTGCTCTGGCTTCTCTGTCTCTCAGTCCCGTTCCCTGCATTTGCTCACACATACTTCTGCAAACACCAAACAACTCCAGCCTGACTTACTCCCTCTAGAATGTACACTGTCTCTTAGGATGCAATCATGAGGGACCATAACACAGGGGTTGGATCTGTCTGGGACATACTGGGAGAAATGTGAATTGCTTGTTTACTCTTTCCAAAAATACTAGGACTAGGGGGCACACAATGAAGCTACTAAGTAGTAAATTTAAAACAAACCAAAGAAAATATTTCTTCACTCATCCCATGATTCTATATAAGGCATGGCGAGTAACATGCATTAAATTGTGTGCGCAATCAATTTATGTGCACTTCTCAATTGAGTAACAAGCCAATTAGTCATGATAATTGGCTGATAACCAATTAATATCACTAATTGGCAATAATTACAATTTACCCATGCTTCTTTTTAGGCTTATTCAAAAAGAGGCATGCATAAATTCTAACACACATAGCTGAAAAGGGGGCACAGCCATGGAAGGAGTGTGGGCTCAAATTTATACACATTGTTATAGGATTCAGGGGAATGCGCTTAAATTTAGGTGTGGGTATTTACACTAGGTTTTCAGTGGCATAAATGGCCGCACCTGAATGTAGGTGCATTCCACAGCCTTATTCACTATTCTATACAATGCGCTTAACTTTAGGTGCATTATATAGAATAGCACTACGTGCTTTTTTTTTGACACATCTAGATTTTAGATGACATTTATAGAATCTGACCCTCAACGTGTAATTAAACTCTGGAATTCATTGCCAGAGAATGTGAGAAAAGCAGTTAGCTTACCAGGGTTTAAAAACGGTTTGGATAATATCCTAAAAGTCCATAAAGCATTATTAAGATGAACTTGGGAAAATCCACTGCTTATTCCTAGGATAAGCAGCATAAAAATCTGTTTTACGCTTTTGGGATCTTGCCAATTACTTGTGATTTGAATTAGCCACTGTTGTAAACAGGATACTGGGCACCTTCGGTCTGTCCCAGTATGGCAACATAAGTTCTTAAATTCTCTATAAGTTGCCTAAAGTTAGTTGAGGGGATGATGCATGCTAATCATTAATTCTATATCTACAATTGTGTGTGCGATTGATAGTATAGAATAGTAGCATTACATGCCTAACTTTAGACACGAGCATTTACACCAGCTCAGTGGGCTGGTGTCACTGCTCGTGCTTAACTGCTGTCACTTAGGCATGTAATTGATAGTATTTTTTAATGTGTGCAAGTAAGTGCTAGGCACATCCCTGACCCATCCATGCCCCTTCCAAGTCCACACCTCCCTTGCAATTGTGCTCTATGGATTTTGCATGCTTAATTTATAGAATACCAACTAAGGGAAGTTATGCATGTTACTGTGAATTAGTGCCATTTAATATCAACAGAGCCAATTAGTGGTTGTTAATACCAATAGCACCTAATTTATGCTTACGAAGTATTTGCAGGCACTTGAAGTTTGCTATGCCAGATTTGTTTTTAAATATTTGCTTCATTGTATATGTTATTTTGTAACCGGCTTAGACTTTTAGGCCCTGTTTACTAAGGTGCGTTAGTGTTTTTAGTGCCCCTACACTTAGCTTGCGCATTAACCATGTAAGCACCTATAGAGATATCTTAGGCACGTACATGATTAACATGCATTAAAAACGTTAACACGCCTATAACGCTGCTTAGTGAACAGGGTCCTTATTTATTTATTTCAGACATTTATATCCCACATTATCCCAAACAAGTTTGGGTTCAATGTGGCTAACAGGCAACAATTAGTACAGTACAATGGAAGCAATGTGAGCATACACAATAAATGGACAACCCCCCCCCCAAAAAAAAAAAAAAAAAATTTGCCTCTGTACAATAATCAAAACATGATACCTAACATGCTCAGGAACTAACAAGCACTAGTGCAGATGAGGGATTGATCAAATAGAAATGCCTTCAGTAACCTACAAAATAATAGATAATCAGTAACATATCTCAATGCATTTGGCAAAGAGTTCCACATCTTAGAAGCCTGGTAGGTAAAACCTATAGTATGAACAGATGTATAGTGAAGATTCTTACAACTTGGATAGTGAAGCATGAGTTATTCCAGTGGCATAACTACAGGGTGCTACGGGGGCCTGGGTCCCCCCCCCAAAATTGGCTGTGGGGCCCCTGGTGTAGCTGGCGGGGCATGGGGATCCCGCCAGCCAAGGTATGTGAGGAGGAGGTGGCGGCTGCAGGCCAAAATGTGCCCCTCCACTTTGGGCTCTGGACCCCCCTCCATGTCGAGGTCTGACTATGCCACTGATATATTCCCTAGACATAGGAAAAGCATTTCTTGAAGGCATGTCTATGAGGTTCTGCATGTAACTAGGCAATAGGCAATACAGATTTGGTAAACGAGTATGCAAAGCTTAAAGGTGATCCAAGAATTTATTGGAGGCCAATGCAAGTTAACAAGGAGAGGAGTTGCCCTAGAATAGCGGGGAGTTCCATATACAAGACAGGCAGCAGTATTCTGTGTTGACTGTAATTTCTTGACTAAATAGCACTTCAAACCTGAGTAAACAACATTACTCTATTGGTTATTACTCTATTTACCATTAACTTTCTCTTTGCTTCATGTACAACTTCTTATTCATAATAGATTTTCTAAATGTTAAACATCCATAGCTATCCCAGTATATTTATGATATTGCATTGTAAAATTGGATTCTTACAACATATTACTTTCTTATGTATTATTCTTTGTTATGTATCCTATACTGTTTATTGTAAGCCACATTGAACTCAAATTGTTTAGGATAACGTGGGATATAAATGTCGCAAATAAATAAATAAATAAATAAAGATAATAATAAAATATGGAAAGAACTAATGTTTAAACCAAAGAATTGAAGACAGAGTTAAAAAAGAAATGTTGCAATCGTTTCAATCTCCACAATGTATTGACGACACAAGAAAGCACCTTAGACACCTGAGGTTCAAAGGACAGATACTAGTCAATAGTTATACCCAGGATTTTCATAGTAGTAGCTATCGGCCAAGCTATTTTATCTATCATGAAATTTTGAATAACCAAAGGGTGATAGGGATTAGTCAGAATCAGGAATTTGGTAGTTTAATTTTGAATTCAGCGGCCCAGGATTCCATCAGATTCAAGCCAGATTTCATGGTTGGTAAGATCTCTGATAAATTCTTCAAAAACAGAATATAAATGGTAACATCATCAGCATATAAGAAAATTCCAGTATACTACCTAGTGGAGCCATCATCAAATTGAATCCATCAAGCTTAGTAAAACATAATGATCAACTGTAACAAAAGCACTAGACATGTCAAACTGCAAAATTAAAATAATGTGGGATATAAATAAATTATATATATATAAAAAAAACTTTGAAAAAGTCTAAGGGGTCCTTATACTAAGGTGCGCTAATGGCTTTAGATTGTGCTAATGAATTATTGTGTGCTAAGTGCCACACAGCCCATAGGTATACAATGGGCTGCTTAGCATTTAGTGTGCATTAATCGTTAGTGCGCACAAAAATCCATTAGCGTACCTTAGTAAAAGGACCTCTAAAAGATTATTTGTTTAAACAAGCGTTTTGTGAATATAGTTTGGCAGACTCCTACATTAAAACAATGTAAAAGCTTAGCAATTAAATTACTCATGTAACTGGCACTAGTCTATAAACTGTGTGTGCGATTTTCTGTGTTAAGATTGTGCATACTAAGGGGCCCTTTTACTAATGCACGCCAATTCAGAACTACCATCTGGCTACCACATGGCCCGGAAGACAATTTCATTTTTTACACACATCCACTACACGCACCGGAAAATATATTTTAATTTCTGGCGTGCGGCACTATCCAGATGGTAATCAGCATTGTACGCACGCTGACGATTACCGCCCAGTTAACGCATGAGACCTTACTGCTAAGTGAGTGGGTGGCAGTAAGGTCTCAGGCCCAAAATGGACACAAGCCAATTGTAATTTTGCCACACGTCCATTTTTGGCCCCCAAAAAGGCCTTTTTGCTGCTTGCTGAAAATTGCACCTGCGCGCATCCAATACATGTGCCTACAACAGCACAGGCCATTTTCAGTGCACCTTAGTAAAAGAACCCCTAAGGGCCCTGTTTACTAAGCAATGTTATAGGCACGTTAGCATCTTTAACGTGCGTTAACCATTTATGCGCATTAACTGTGTATGCGCCTACAATATCCCTATAGGTGCCTACACAGTTAATGCACGTGCTAATTGTAGGTGCATTAAAAATGCTAACGCACCTTAGTAAACGGGGCCCTAGGTGTCAAATTGTGCTCAAATGTATAGAATTAGGGGGACTACATAGCATAAGTGCTGCCTAGAGAAGAAGAGTTAGCAATGGGCATTTGACAGAAAAATTAAATATGTCACAGGTATAAATGGGACACAAAGAGGGGCATAATCGAAAGGGATGCCCAAGTTTTGCTGAGGACGTCCTTGCAAAATGTCCCGATGCAGGGGCGGGGAAACCTGTATTATCAAAACAAGATGGATGTCCATCTTTCATTTCGATAATACGGTCGGGGACGCCCAAATCCTGAAATTTAGGTCATCCTTAGAGATGGTTGTCCCTAGACTTGGTCGTTTCTGATTTTCGGCGATAATGGAAACCAAGGATGCCCATCTCAGAAACGACCAAATGCAAGCCCTTTGGTTGTGGCAGGAGCCAGCATTCATAGTGCACTGGTCCCCCTGACATGCCAGGACAGCAACTCGGCACCCTAGGGGGCACTGCAGTGGACTTCAGAAATTGCTCCCAGGTACATAGCTCCCTTACCTTGTGTGCTGAGCCCCCTAAATCCCCCCCCCCAAACCCACTCCCCACAACTGTACACCACTACCATAGCCCTTATGGGTGAAGGGGAGCTCCTAGATGTGAGTATAGTGGGTTTCTGGTGGGTTTTGGAAGGCTCACATTTACCACCACAAGTGTAACAGGTAGGGGTGGGATGGGCCTGGGTCCGCCTGCCTGAAGTGCACTGCAGCCACTAAAACTGCTCCAGGGACCTGCATGCTGCTGTCATGGACCTGAGTATGACATTTGAGGCTGGCATAGAGGCTGGCAAAAATATTTTTAAAGATATTCCTTGAGGGTGGGAGGAGGTTAGTGACCACTGGGGGAGTAAGGGGAGGTCATCACCGATTCTCTCCGGTGGTCATCTGGTCAGTTTGGGCACCTTTTTGTGCCATGGTCATAAAAAAACAGGACCAGGTAAAGTCGTCCAAGTGCTCGTCAGGGACGCCCTTTTTTTCCATTATGGGTCGAGGACGTCCATGTGTTAGGCACGCCCCCGTCCCGCCTTCGCTACACCTCCGACACGCTCCCATGAACTTTTGTCATCCCTGCGACGGAAAGCAGTTGGGGACGCCCAAAATCAGCTTTCGATTATACCGATTTGTGTTGAAAGATGGGCGTCCTTCTCTTTCGAAAATGAGCCTGATAGACATCCCTTTTTTTTAATAAGAGAAAAACACTTTAGAATAAGACATCATGATATTAGGCTCCTGAAGGGTCAACTCAGAAATAACATCTAAAAATATTTCTTCACAGAAAGATTGCTGGATGCTTGGAATGAATTCCTTCTGGTGGCGCTGGAGACAAAAATGGTAACATAATTCATTATAGGATGACAAAAGACCAGAGGATCCCCAGTGGTAATGATCTGAGGGAAGAGGTAGAGAGCAGCTGAAGGCTATGGTATTGCACCAAGGATGGGACTGGGCCAACCAGATGAGCAAATGGTCTTTACCTGCTGTCATGCTGATGCACATTTGGGTTTCTCTCCCCTTCCTGGGTTCCTCAGTTCCTCCGGTTCTCAGACCACTACACAAACCACTAGGCTACTCTTCCAAGTTTTCCCTTGAGGAAAAGAGATATTTCAAAACTGCCTACCAGCATGCAGGCAAACGTGTGCATGTTATACCACAAAGCATATTTCCAGGCACAGGGTTGGGGCAAGGGGGAGGGGGTTAAGTGATATTTTCAAAAGTAGGCATGTTTAGTTGGAAGAAGCCCCTGCAGAAACAGTAGGTGCCATCAACTGTGGACACTTTCCATTGGTAATTTTTAAAATGAAAGTATGTGCATATTTTCACTTTGAAAACTTATGTAAAACCCATGTCTAAAAAGTCCCTGCGGACTTTGTAGCTGTGAGGACAATATGAAAACTCTCATCCACATTTAAAAAGAAATCGAAATGCTTTTGTGACACATTTTAACATTTTAAAATCCAGCCACTAGATGTCACAAAAGAACATTCAATAATGCTACTCTGAAGTTTTACAGGCTCCTGTTTTCTCTGCAACTCTTTTACTGTTCCACTAAAAAGAGAGAGAGAGAGAGAGAGAGAGAGAGAGAGAGAGAGAGAGAGAAAGGAATGTGTAGCTGCCTGATGGGAGTAAACATGCTTTGAGTTAAACAATTAGGATTAAAATTGGTTTAGAAGAACCACACTGAATGCTTTGAATATTCGTTAAACATGTTCATTTTTGTCCAACCTAGATATGATTATATAACATTCCACTGTGTGCTCTAATATAGACACAGATGCAAGGGAGTAGCAATACACCTCCTGGTGGAAATGGTGGAGACAAAAACAGTATCTGAATTCAAGAGAGCTTGGGACAATTACATAGGATGTCCAAGGGAGTGATAGGGAGAACAGATGACATGGTTGGACAGACTGGATGGGCCATATGGTCTTTAGCTGCCTACATTTTTCTATCCTCCAGATATTCAAAAGCATTTTAACAAGCCAAGATTGGTATCTGGCCGGTTAAGTGCTGTTTAACCGGCTATCCGGTGATACTCAGCGGGGGATAGCCAGCTATCTCCCGCTGAATATCACTGGTTAGTGGCTAGCAGATAGTCGGTTATATCAGCTGAAATAATTGGCTTTCCACCAATTTTCAGCCCCACTTTAGTGGCTATATTTAGCCACGTGAATATGTAGGATATGTTTGACTGGTTAGAAGATAACCGGCTAAGTCTGAATATCAGCATAGCCAGTTATCTTCTAACAGGCCAAAAATAAACCGGATATTCAATGACGGTCACCAGAAGTGGCCTGCATTGATAGCCAGGTTTAGCGGTGACCGCAGGAGTTAGCTGCGCTAACTATTGTGGCAGGGGCAGACTGACCATTAGGGCAACTGGGCAGTGTCCAAGGGCACAGAGGCTCCAGGGGGCCCTGAGGCTCTGTCTGGTTGCCCTTGCTCACCACTACCACGGCTACTGCCGCACACTACAGCCATCCTGGTGGTCTAGTCGCTGCTGTCGCCACTGCTGCCACATGCTCAAAAAGAGCCTCGTGCTTGTTACAACACTGACAGTGAGGCTTGCCGGAACCTCATCCTGTGACATCCTTCCTGCTGCAGTGGGGAAGATTCCAGCAGAGCCTCACTGTCACATGGCTCTGTACCGGCAGCGTCATCTTTTTCTTTTTAGAACTCAGAAGCACTGCATCAATAATGATTGATAAGGAGTCTCCGGTTTGAAGTAGGGGGGGGGGGGGGGGGGGAGATGAACCACAGGAGCCAGAACCCCATGGAACTAAGGAGGTTAGATTGAGAACAGGGGACATCATGTGTTTTGGAATGCAGTGTTACAGTGGTGGAAATAAGTATTTGATCCCTTGCTGATTTTGTAAGTTTGCCCACTGACAAAGACATGAGCAGCCCATAATTGAAGGGTAGGTTATTGGTAACAGTGAGAGATAGCACATCACAAATTAAATCCGGAAAATCACATTGTGGAAAGTATATGAATTTATTTGCATTCTGCAGAGGGAAATAAGTATTTAATCCCTCTGGCAAACAAGACCTAATACTTGGTGGCAAAACCCTTGTTGGCAAGCACAGCGGTCAGACGTTTTCTGTAGTTGATGATGAGGTTTGCACACATGTCAGGAGGAATTTTGGTCCACTCCTCTTTGCAGATCATCTCTAAATCATTAAGAGTTCTGGGCTGTCGCTTGGCAACTCGCAGCTTCAGCTCCCTCCATAAGTTTTCAATGGGATTAAGGTCTGGTGACTGGCTAGGCCACTCCATGACCCTAATGTGCTTCTTCCTGAGCCACTCCTTTGTTGCCTTGGCTGTATGTTTTGGGTCATTGTCTTGCTGGAAGACCCAGCCACGACCCATTTTTAAGGCCCTGGCGGAGGGAAGGAGGTTGTCACTCAGAATTGTACGGTACATGGCCCCATCCATTCTCCCATTGATGCGGTGAAGTAGTCCTGTGCCCTTAGCAGAGAAACACCCCCAAAACATAACATTTCCACCTCCATGCTTGACAGTGGGGACGGTGTTCTTTGGGTCATAGGCAGCATTTCTCTTCCTCCAAACACGGCGAGTTGAGTTCATGCCAAAGAGCTCAATTTTTGTCTCATCTGACCACAGTACCTTCTCCCAATCACTCTCGGCATCATCCAGGTGTTCACTGGCAAACTTCAGACGGGCCGTCACATGTGCCTTCCGGAGCAGGGGGACCTTGCGGGCACTGCAGGATTGCAATCCGTTATGTCGTAATGTGTTACCAATGGTTTTCGTGGTGACAGTGGTCCCAGCTGCCTTGAGATCATTGACAAGTTCCCCCCTTGTAGTTGTAGGCTGATTTCTAACCTTCCTCATGATCAAGGATACCCCACGAGGTGAGATTTTGCGTGGAGCCCCAGATCTTTGTCGATTGACAGTCATTTTGTACTTCTTCCATTTTCTTACTATGGCACCAACAGTTGTCTCCTTCTCGCCCAGCGTCTTACTGATGGTTTTGTAGCCCATTCCAGCCTTGTGCAGGTGTATGATCTTGTCCCTGACATCCTTAGACAGCTCCTTGCTCTTGGCCATTTTGTAGAGGTTAGAGTCTGACTGATTCACTGAGTCTGTGGACAGGTGTCTTTCATACAGGTGACCATTGCCGACAGCTGTCTGTCATGCAGGTAACGAGTTGATTTGGAGCATCTACCTGGTCTGTAGGGGCCAGATCTCTTACTGGTTGGTGGGGGATCAAATACTTATTTCCCTCTGCAGAATGCAAAAAAATTCATATACTTTCCACAATGTGATTTTCCAGATTTAATTTGTGATGTGCTATCTCTCACTGTTACCAATAACCTACCCTTCAATTATGGGCTGCTCATGTCTTTGTCAGTGGGCAAACTTACAAAATCAGCAAGGGATCAAATACTTATTTCCACCACTGTATATTACAGATTACAGTAACAGTTAAGATGAAACCATCAGGAAACAGGATATTGTCACTGAAATTTGGCCATCTATATTGTATAGAACAGTGTAGAAAAATGAGCACAAAATACAGAGTTTATAACTGCTGTTTCTACTAGCTACAATACTTTTTGAAGCTGTTTTAGTGATATTCATTTTTTTATTTCTTGATATTTATATTTACATATGGCCTTGGGAAGCTTTCAAATGAATTAAAAAGCTGTCAAATAAGTTAAAAAAAATCTTGTTCTCCACCTTTTAAGGCACTGCCTATCCAACTGGAACAGCTTTAGACTTTTTACATATGGACCACGCATAGGCAGTCTGTTATTACGCATAGGCAGTCTGTTATTTCTAATAATCTTGCTGGATATGGTGGAAGGGGAGTTTGAGTGTCAGAGTTTTTGTACCAAGTAGAGCGCTGCTGAGCCCAGTACTCGGACCAGGTTTTGCTTGGTGGTCGGTTAACCCCGGGTTTCACCTGCGCTGACCGCCGTTCACCAGAGGTTGAGCCCCTAGAGAAATATCCAGTGTACCTGAATGTAACACACCTTGAGCTACTACTGAAAAAGGTGTGAGCAAAATCTAAATAAATAAATAAATAAATAAATAAATAAAATAAATAGGTGTGGGCAGCCTTCAGGACTTACGAGACACAGCTGGAAGCAGGGTGGTGAACGTATTGGCCAGGTTGGGCAAGAGAGTGGTCCAGGTACAGGCAAAGTCAATAGGCAGGCAGCAGGCAGGGGAGTAATCCAGGTACAAGCAATGTCAATAGGCAAACAACAGGCAAGAGAGTAATCCAGGAACAGGTAAAGTCAATAGGCAGGCAGCAGGTCAAGAGAGTAATCCAGGTACAGGCAAAGTCAGCAACGAGGGACAAAGTAGAGAATAAGCAAACTACTGAGCAAGTAACACCTACCAAAGTAGAAGCCGAAGCATGGAGTCCAGGAAGAGCTCAGCTGATAAAGTGCTGGTGTCTGACATCAGCAGGAAACAGCAGGGAGATGGAGCACAACCATAGGACAAGAGCAGGGGAAGGAGGAACTGGAAGACCAATAGGAGAGAAGCAAGGGAAGCCAGGCAGAGGAAGAGCAGACCCAGGTGGGTGGAAGCAAAGCAATCAAGGAGCCTGCTACCACCATCTTTCTGAACAAACCCAGATAAGAACTACACACACATGACTCAGGGCTGTGCCAGTCAAGTGTGCGTGTCGATGGGACCCCGCGCAGCCTGGGGACGCCGCTTGTGTTGAGATAGGGGACGTGACATCGAGGGAGCATGCTGGGCACAGAGGAGTGGAGGGAGGAGAGATTGGAGAACATTCTGGCCTGGGTATGAAAGGGAGATCAGGGGGACATGTTGGAAGTGGAGACCGTGGGATGTGCTGGGCATGGAGGAATGTGGGAGGGGAAATGGGGGAGGCCATGCTGGGCATGGAGGAGGGTGGAAAGGGAGATTAGGGTGACATGCTGAAAATGAAAAAAAATCAATGAGTGGAAGAAGTTAAGAAGATAGGAGGAGAGAAAAACTTGGCAAATGGACAGGAGGCCCATGGCAGCGATCTAAGAGATTAGAAGGAGCAGAGACTGGGATCATAAAGGTAGAAAAATAATTTTATTTTCCATTTATCGATTGCAATGTGTCAGTTTTATGAATTGACATTTACTATCTTTATATTTTGCACTGTACAAGGCCACCTTGGCCACCTTTAAATCTAGACTGAAAGCCCACCTCTTTAACATTGCTTTTGACTCGTAACCACTTGTAACCACTCGCCTCCACCTACCCTCCTCTCTTCCTTCCCGTTCACATTAATTGATTTGATTTGCTTACTTTATTTATTTTTTGTCTATTAGATTGTAAGCTCTTTGAGCAGGGACTGTCTTTCTTCTATGTTTGTGCAGCGCTGCGTATGCCTTGTAGCACTATAGAAATGCTAAATAGTAGTAGTAGTAGTAGACATGCAACATTTTCTATTTCTCTGGTCTTGTGCTGCATGTAGAGTCTGGCGTCTTGAGCTTTCAAGCTAATTGTTGTTTCTACTCTTAGAGGCCCTTTTACTAAAGCTTAGTATGCGCTAATGGGAATTAGTGTGCGCTAAGTGCCCTGTGACCCATAAGTATAAAATAGGATGTGCAGCATTTAGCGCTGCTAATTCCATTAGCACTCGCTAAGCTTTAGTGAAATGCCCCTTAGTTTGTGGTCACTTATCCTGTATTTGTGTTTGCAGGTGTGACCAAGGCCAGATATTCTGTTAGTGTTGATTGTTGGAACCTGTAGTAGTAATCCAGCTTGTTCAATTTTCCCAATAAGTGTATTGATGCTCTGGGCTCACCGCGATATTTCTAATGCTGCCTTTTCCTAGGAAATCTAGGATCCCAGTGGATAACGTACAGTAAAGTCAAAAAATAATTATATATATACACAATATACAAGAACAAAAGAGAATATATGCTGATGATGTACGATTTTTTTTTTCATTTGACTCTGTTGCTGAAGCCATTTGTAAACTACAGTCTATATTTCAAACCATTGTTTCATGGAAGCCTGACAACAATCTAGTAATTAAGGAGCCCTTTTTGCTAAAGCTTATCATGTACTAATGAACATTAATGCACATTAAATGCTGAGCATCCTATTGTATACCTGTAGACCACGTGTGTTACCACACGCTAAGCTTTAGTAAAAGGACCCCTAACTTAGCAAAACAGAGGTGAGGATTGATACTTTATCTGATATTCCATCTAAGATTAATTTAGCAGGAATAGATGCGTATTTGGTTCATCAGTTCAGGCGTCTAGAGGTTGATTTGCATTCCATGCTGACATTTGAATCACAGATCAGTATGGTTGTTAGCAATTCCTTTTTAAAACTGTGGCATCATCACCTCCTTTTTCCTACTGGTCATTCCTCACTCTATAGACCCAAGCATCCTTCTAGCTTTTGCCATTGCGTTTTCTACCTGTTTGGCCACCTTAAGATAATCACATGCAATCATACCCAAGTCCCGCTCCTCTTTTGTGCATAAAAGTTCTTCACACCCTAAACTGTACTGTTCCCTCTGGTTTTTGCAACCCAAATGCATGATCCTGCATTATTTAGCATTAAATCTAAGTTGCCAAATTCCATACCATTGCTCTAGCTTTGCTAAGTCCGTCTTCATATTATCACACCATCAGGGTGTCTATCCTATTGCAGATTTCAGTATCATCTGTAAAGAGGCAAACCTTACCAGACAGCACTTCAGCAATATTGCTTTCAAAAATGTTTAAGTAGAGAGGTGTGGTAGCCGCATTAGTCCACTTTTAAAGGTAATCAATAGAAATAAAACAAAATAAAATAAGATGATACCATTTTATTGGACATAACTTAATACATTTCTTGATTAGCTTTTGAAGGTTGCCCTTCTTCATCAGATCGGAAATAAGCAAACGTTGGTAGATGACAGTATATATAAGTGAAACATCAAAGCATTTCAGTGACAGTCTAACAGGTTGGGGGTGGATGGGTGAGAGACAGGTAGATATGCATGGAGACAAACAGAGCATTACAACTTTATGGTTTATAATGGGCTAGAAAACCCAGATCTTTGTTAAGTCCTGTCTGGTGGGTGTCAAAATATTTGATCATTCTGACTTCAAAGGTCTTACGTTCCTGTATTGTTTTAAAGTTACCTTTCAGGATTCTTACTATGAAGTCACTGGTACAGTGTTCTGGTTTTGTAAAGTGCTGCCCTACAGGCATGGCCTCTTGGCTGGTACTGGCATTTTTCAAGTGATGTCTATGTAAATTAAATCTTGTCTTTAGCATCTGGCTCGTTTCTCCAATATAGCATCCTTCGTCACATTTTTTACACTGAATGATGTAAACCACATTGGAAGATGAGCATGTAAAGGATTCCTTTATGTTGAATATTTTTCCTTTGTGCATGACTGTGAAATGTTTTGGCATACTCTGCATCTGGATATATTGCAAGGATGTGTGCCTTCGAAAGCTAATCAAGAAATGTATTAAAAATGTTTAAAAAACCAGTCCAAGAACCAAACCTTGTGGCACACTACTGGTAACATCTTTTTCCTCAGAATGAACTCCTTTTACCTCTACCCTCTGTCATCTTCCAATCAACCAGTTCCTAACCCAGTCAGAATCAATACTGTTGGACTGTGAATTTTTATGAACTATGGAACTAAAAATGGAGTATAACTCTCTGGCTGGATTAGTAGATTTAAGAATTCTTGCTGCAAAATACTTTTGTTTAGCTTTTTTAAAGTGATTTTTAAACTGACGTCTTTCTTGACAGAGAGTAAGATTGATTAGAGATTGAGGCCCCGATATTCAGACCACAGGAGATAGCCAGGCTGTCTTCTGTGGTCGGCGCTAATCCCGGATATTCAATGCTGGTCTGTTTCTGGTGACCGACATTGAATATCCGGTTTAATTTTGGCCAGTCTAATTTTAACTGGCCACTCTGATATTCAGAAGTTATTCCACCTATTGTGCCGCCAAACTTGGCTGGTCTCTTTTTGAAAATTGGCAGATATAACTGGCTATCTTTAAGCCACTAACCAGTGATATTCAGTGCCTGATAGCCCATTTTAACGGCCATTTGCTTTAAATATTAAGTGGTTAGTCTTTTTCCAGCATCTTTCTGCTGTGCAGTACTGGTGTTTAAGGAGACGCAAATCACAATGATACCATAGCTACTTACAAGATTTGACATTAGAAAAATAAATAGTAGGGGGAAATGTTGTCATAGGCTGTACTAAGAGTTGTGTTCCAAGATAAAGCCTGATCAGTTAGTAGAAGTAATGCAAAATTTGCAGGGAATTGTGGCGCAAGTGAGGAAAGGCTTGTAAGACCTTCATGAAAGAAATGTTTAGCCTGCCAAGATAGCAAAGATCCATTATCCTGCAGGCCCCTCGAGGTAACAGAAAAATGAATCAGATAATGGCCTATCCAAGGCATGGGATTGCTAGAGAAAGAGTGTAGAGTGAATGAAGCAAAAATAGGTGATATAACAAGATCAAGAGTGTGACCAGCCTGATGGGTTGGAAAATAAATTAATTTCTGTACAGAATGATTGGAGGGAAAATTATTTTGAGCAAGAGTTGCCTTGAAATGTCAACATGAATATTAATATCTCCTAAAATCAACAGATTGGGATAGCGAATTACTAAAACAGTCAAAGCTTGGTAGCATGACTTCCAGTTGCCAGCAGTGAGAAAAGATAGACCATAAAAGAGAGAAAGATACAATGGTGTAGAAGCACCAATTTTAACAGTCAATATTTCTGGATATGGACAGGACTGGGGAATTTCTGTAACTTTAAGGGAAATGGAATAGATAACAACCATTAGGATAAACCACCTCCAACCTCCCCCATTCCCAAACTCTGATTTCCTAATGAACAAGCAAAACTTCTCAACCTAATGAATTGTTCCAGTATTGATCTAGTACCACTAACATATTTGTGCGGTTTACCAACTTTCATAGTTGTAAGTACTACCATCAGTAATAGGTATCATAGTTTTTTATGGCACAAGTCTATTAATGGGGAATGGTGGTGGGGGGGGGGGGGGGTTGAACTTTTTCACCTCATGGCTATAACTCATCTTGCCACAGTCATACAGATAGCCACAATCTTTTGTATTACTCGGTCCTTATTAACAAGATCATTACCAAACAGCCCTAGTCCTGGGGTCAGTAAGAATGAAAAAGAATCTCTCAATTTCTTGTATTGCTAAGGTGACTTGAGTCCAGAAGGGACACATCCACCACATATGAAGATAATATCCCTGTTCCCCATACCCTCTCCAGCAGAGCTTGGAGGTATTGGAGGAGATCTTAATCAAAAGATCTGTTCATATACCATCTGAACAGAACCTTAAGATTTGTTTCTTTTAGTTGTGCAGAGATCAAAGTTTTATTTGCAATCCACAGGATCGTCTTCCATTGTTTAACCTCTATAAACTCTCCCAAGTCTAACTCCCAATCTAGTATGTACTTTAATTTCCGAAATTCATATTGACCAATTTATTTAGGCAAAACAGATATCAGACCTACTGCCTCTCTTTTTTGAATTCACAATGAATACATATTAATGAGACGTCTGTGTGTGTCAGTATGAAGCCTACCCCTACACATCCCATGTCTAGTTTGTAGGTAGAAGTAATCAGAATGTTCGAAGTCAAATTCCTGGAGAGTGTTTTCTAAATATGAGGCAAAAATTGCTGAAAAGAGAAATTGTATTGCCCATTTTATTAAGTTATAGGAACCAATAAATCACTTTTGTTCCCATGATAATAATGCGAGGGGATCCTTACCTTCTTAAACTGTTACATACTGTTCTCATATGGTAGTTTCTTGTTATCACTGTCTGATTACTTGCCTGTTAACATTCTTATGACTCTTATGATGGTCATGTATTGTTTGCTGTTTTGACAAGATCTTTGATGTTATTGTCATATATTTGTTGTTGTGCTCTTTTGCACTTTGTTTTCTTTTGAGCAGGGACTGTCTTTTCTTCATGTTCAATTGTGAAGCACTGCGTATGACTGGTAGTGCTATAGAAATGATTTGTAGTAGTAGTAGTTCTTTAAAAAATTTCAATAGACATGATTTGAACATAAAACTTTCCTGGACAGTGTCTCAAATGACTTCATGATCCTACCATAGTAGAATTGTTGAATGGTATGTAAAAAGGTATCTTACTAGGGGTGAGCTCGTGAACCATCCACCTTGGTTCTTTCCCCATCACCCAGTCTATATTAGAGGTCAACCATGATTGCCAGTCTTTACCCAATCTCTTGGTAAGCATCTTGCTCCACATGTTTATAATATGCAAGACAAACAGGTTAAAGGTCAGCTCAGACCTACTGTATAAATTCACTACCCAAGTTAGAGTGTTTAACTTGGTCTTCGAGTATAATATTGCTCATTTTGGCGCCCTTTCACAAAGGTACATAGGTACCTATGTGCATCTAATGTGCGTCAGATTGGCACTACTGCCCGGCCACCACATGCCCTGGGCAGTAATTCCATTTTTGGCATGCAACCAAAACACACGGTAGAAAATATTTTCTATTTACTACCTCGTGTCGCTTACCTGGCGGTAATCGGCAGTTGACGCGTGTTGAACGCTTACCCCCTGGTTAGCATGTGAGACCTTACCGCTAAGTCAATGGGTGGTGGTAAGGTCTCAGGTCGAAAATGGATGTGTGCTGGTTTAAATTTTGCCGCACATCCATTTTCCGGCACAAAAAATGCCTTAAATGGAGCAGCGCACTTCCAAAACACACACCTACACCAGCGCGGCCACTTTTAGGCACGCTTCAGTAAAAGGGCCCCTTTGTGTATATGGTTTCTTTAGGAGGCAGTACTCACTCCTAAATATGCCATAATTATGCTGCAGTATAATATCCCCATTCCCCCATATCTCATCATTATTGGTCTGGCAGTCCTTGTCTGTTTGCTCCTCCCTATGAACTACATGATAAGTCTTTGCCATTGGTTTGACATAGTCCTTCCTACTCTGGCAAAACTCCTATCAAACCATAACCTCAACCCATATATATACGCTGATGATGTGACAATATACATCCCCTTCAAACAAGACATTAACGAAATCTTCAACGAAATCAATCAAAGCCTACACATCATGAACACATGGGCAGATGCATTTCATCTGAAATTAAACGCAGAAAAAACTCAATGCCTGATACTCACCTCCCAATACAACACAAAGGAATTCACCGCTATAACCACACCAAACCTAAACCTTCAAATCTCAGAAACACTAAAAATCCTTGAAATCACTATTGACCGCCACCTAACGCTCGAAACTCACGCTAACAACACAACTAAAAAGATGTTTTACAGTATGTGGAAACTGAAAAGGATAAGACCATACTTCCCAAGATCCGTCTTTCGCAGCCTAGTGCAATCCCTCGTACTCAGCCATCTGGATTATTGCAACTCACGATACGCAGGTTGCAAAGAGCAAACACTGAGGAAACTTCAAACAGCCCAGAATACGGCAGCCAGACTCATCTTTGGAAAGCCAAAATATGAAAGTGCAAAACCATTATGAGAGAAACTGCACTGGCTTCCACTC
The DNA here is from genome assembly GCF_901765095.1 of Microcaecilia unicolor. Classification (NCBI taxonomy): domain Eukaryota; kingdom Metazoa; phylum Chordata; class Amphibia; order Gymnophiona; family Siphonopidae; genus Microcaecilia; species Microcaecilia unicolor. Next base: position 394,261,403 of record NC_044031.1, on the reverse strand, counting down.
AAGGAACGCGTCACTTTTAAAGTATGCACATTAGTCCACAAAATCATTCACTGCGAAGCCCCAGCCTACATGTCTGAGTTAATAGACTTACCACCCAGAAATGCCAAAAGATCATCCCGAACCTTCCTTAACCTCCACTTCCCCAATTGCAAGGGCTTGAAATACAAGGCGCTACATGCGTCAACCTTTTCTCACATGAGCACGCAGTTTTGGAATACACTGCCGCGCAACTTAAGAACGATCCATGAGCAAGCTTCCTTCCGCAGATTATTGAAGACCCATCTTTTTGAAAAAATTTACGGAAAGAACCAAAACACATAAAGTCCATACTTACTGTTCATTAATGCATCATACATCTACTTCTGAACTCTCATTCCCGTAATATCACATCACCCATACCTTTACTCACAGAAAGATATATACCATATGTCTTCATGCCTTATTATTGCCCTCTAAGCTCCCATTTTCTCCTTCCAACGTTTCAATGTTTGTGTTCCATTGTTACATTCCTTAACGACACCTCGATTGTCTCGCATAACTCTGCACAATGTAATCCATAACCAATCTGTAACAAATTGTATTTCCATCATTTAACTCACATTGTAAGCCACACTGAACCCGCAAAAAGGTGGGAAAATGTGGGATACAAATGCAATAAATAAATAAATACTCAAATTGGGAGTGCCTGAAAAAGAAGTGTAAGCCGGGAAGGATATTCTTTTTTACAACACCTATTCTTTCTGACCCAGAAAATTCCCCCTCCCACAATCTCTCGTATTTTCCCATACAAGGGTACATAATTCACACAATGTAAATCAGAAACATTTTTAGTAATTTGAACCCCTAGATATTTCAGTTGGTGACGCTCCCATTTTAAAAGGGGAATTGTCTTTAGTTCTTTGCCAGTCATCCCTTTCAATGTTGATTTAAGTGTTTCTATTTTATCTCGATTAATTCTAAATCTGGAAACCTAGCCATAGTTCATCATTTCTCTCTGAACAACCAGTAGCGATGTGTGAGGCTGTGTTAGCATGAAAATAACATTGTCTGCAAACAATGAAATTTTATGTGATGTATATCCTACTGAAGTTCCTTTAATTGCCCAGATTGACTGAGCAAAAGGCTCTATAACTAGGGCAATTAAAACAAAAGTAGCAATAATGGGCAGCCTTGACTGGTTCCCTTCCCAGAGAAAAACTATCCATTAATTCTCATAGGTTGCCCTAGGGTTGGAATATAGAGCTGATATCCACTCTTGAAAAACCTGCCCTATCTAACGTTTTTAAAACAGCAAACATGAAATCTCAATGTACTCTGTCAAATGCTTTTTCAGCATCATTGGAATTTTTTCATGACGATCCACCCAGATAAGATGTGAAGTGATGTGATGTGGTTCTTGTATCCTGCAAACTCCCTCTTATTAATAGTCCAAAGTGGGTAACAAAATAAAAAAACTGTAAGAAACAATTAGGCCACAAATCTTTTAAACAAATAGGTCTTTAAATTCTTGTAAAATATATTTATTTATTTGTGACATTTATATCCCACATTATTCCAAACAAGTTTGAGTTCAATGTAGCTTCAATAAACAGTATAGAATAGATAACAAAGAATAATGCATAAGAAAGTAATTTGTTGTAAGAATCCAATTTTACAGTACAATATCATAAACATACTGGGATAGCTATGGATGTTTAACATTTAGAAAATTTATTATGAATGAGAAATTGTACATGAAGCAAAGAAAAATATAAATGAAAATGAAAAATAACTGAAAGAACTTTGAAGTTCAATAGGAAGAGAAAGCCGTCTCCAATATCTTTTTATATCTAATACTTGAAAAGGAGGGCAAAAGCAGGCGAAACGGATCTCTAACTCTTGAGATTCCACGAACAAAAGATAAAGAAAGCAAACTAAAGAAATAATCTGGGAATGCACCATCAAACATTTTAAAATTTATATAAGCCTACATAATAAAACTCTCAAATGAACAGGAAGCCAATGCAGAGAGACAAGAGTGGCAGTAGAACTATCAGACTTTTTAAGACCAAGGATAAGTTTGGCAGCCGTGTTTTCTAACAACTGTAATTGAAAACGTAATTTTACAATAAGAGATGAATAAAGAGCATTACAATAATCTAAATGACTCAAAATACAGGACTGAACTAGAATGGCAAAGTGTGATCTAACAAAACACCAGTAAATATGACACAACTGATGTAGCTTGAAAAAAAATAATATGAGTTAAATGATTTACTTGTGGTTCTAAGGAGAGAGAGGTGTCCAGTATGACTCTAAGGACCCTGTTTACTAAGGTGCACTAGCGTTTTTAGCATGTGCTAAATGCTAGAGACAGCCATATATTCCTATGGGCATCCCTAGCATTAGTGCATGCTAATTTTTAATATGCGCTAAAAACGCTAGTGCTCTTCTAGCGTGGTTTAGTAAGCAGGGTCCCAAGAACCTTAGACGATAGATCAATTTTGAAAGATAAATCACTAGATGCTAAAAGGGAATCAGGAATAGGAGCATCTTTCTGAGCTAGCCAAAGTAATTTAAATTTATCAGCATTTAACTTAAAACCATGAATCGAGCTGTAACGTTTAATCATATTATTATAAGTAGCAACATTCAGAGTAGTGTCAGACCAGTCCTCACTGGCCAGAATAAGATGCAGCATATCATCAGCATATGAATAGAAAAGAAAAACCATGATCCATGGTAGTCATGTAGGCATTAAAAAAATGGGTGACAGTGGGGAACCCTATGGGACACCACAGGGTGGTACCTAAGGAGCAGAAAAATCACCCTCATTTACCAGTATAGTGTCTATTAGACAAAACCTCTTTGAACCACGAGAAAAATCTCCCTGAGATACCTATCGATTAACTTGAATAAAAGGATTTCATGATCCACTGTATCGAATACAGTGGTCAGATCAAACTGTAGTAGAGCTAATGCTTTATCATTCTCCATAAAACAATTAGCATCAGAGACAAGAGGTAATAAGGTTGACTTGGTACAATGAAATGCTCTAAATCCAAACTGAAATGGACCCAGACAGCCATAACTATCCAAGTAAGATGATAATTGAGAAGCAACAATAGACTCAGTTTAGAAAGCAATGGAATGCTAGCAACCGGTCAAAAGTTAGCAGGTAAACTAGGATCTTCATTAACTTTTTAAAATAATAGGTGTAAAGATAATTCCTCCTAAACTTGAAGGGTATTGTCCCAAATTTTGAAGGGAGTTCAGAAAAGAAGTGAGCCAATCAATTACTAAAGAAGGAGTCAATTTCATAATGTAAGATGGACAACTGTCTAATAGACAAGAAGAAGAAGAATCCAGTTTAGTTAAAAGAGAGCACCTGATCACTTTTTATAGGCTGAAAGGAATCCCATAATCTATCAGCAGGAAGAGCTTGATTATTTAACGAAGAAAAGACAGAAAGTTCAGTAACAGCTTGTAGCATAGGAGGAACTGATTCTCTAATCTTAACGATCTTATCTGAGAAATACAATTCCAAAGATGAAGCTGATGGGTATCGATTGATATCAATATCAGTGCAAGAATTATAATGCTAAAAAGTCTAACTTTGCTTCACTTATAGAAAATCCTCCTTTTTCTTCTAAAGTGAAGCAAAGTTAGATTTTTTAGCATTATAAATTGCTGTTTTATAAATTTTCAAGGCCTTTCTCTATTCTAACCTTGGTATTTCATTATGAGACAGACGCAGACAATGTTCTAATCACCGGCAGTTGGTTTTTAATTTAGCAAGATCCTGTGTAAACCATCTGAACTTGTGGGAGGTTGGAACAACTTTATTAACTAACGGGGCTTAAACATTCCCTGTTTCTGAAAGTACTTTATGCCAATTATCATATGAATTCAACAGGATAGAAAAATCAAAATCTAATTGAGGCAGAACTATATTCCAAAAAGTGTCAACATCTATACGCTTCCTAGTAGTTTTATGATAAAAGTGTGGATGGCCATTACTATTCTTGAGAGAAAATGTAAAATCAGATAAAAAGTGATCTGACATGGGTATCAGATTCCAATTAATATCAGAAATAAGAAAATTAGCTGCACTATCCTGGGTAAAAGCTATAAAATCTAGACTCTGACCTTTTTTATGAGTAGGTTGAAAGAACCAACCGACAAGCCAACCGAGTCTCAAATAGAAATAAAACTTAGAACCTCGGGATCAGTTTTATCCTCTAATAAAGATTTATATCCCCAACTAATAACAAAGAAATAAAATGTATAGCCTGAGAAAAAAGAAATTCAGATAATTATTGATCATGGACGAGATTCCATTTGCCCGGAGGGTGATAGGTCAATATCAAACCAACATTGCTTGTAAGGCAGGAATCATTCAATCTGCAACATAATAATTCTACCTCAGGAGTGGAAATAGAGTCAACTAAAGAGAGTTTTAAAAAAGGCTTAAAAGTAATACCAATACCACCTCCCTTTTTGTCAGATCTAGAATGACTAAGAGCATTATAGCCAGGAATACAGAGTTCAATTAATATATAGGGGTCATTATTAACTATCCAAGTTTCAGTTATAAAAGCAAAACCTTCTTTACTATCTCCTATCGGGTCTCTAATAAGATGAATTTTATTACAAATTGATCTGGAGTTAACAGCAAGGAACAGAGAGATAGTCTGAAGAAAATCGTTCAGCATAAGGCTTAATAGAAACAAGGCTTCTAGATATGTTTATATTTACTGGAATTTGATATACCGCTTGAGCTAACTGGTAGGACAAAGTGGTTCACAAAAATAAAAACAAATCATAAAAGCAAGAAAGGGAATACCATAAAACAATAGGAAAGAACCTTTCAATCATGGATAAAAAGAGAGGGACAGATGGGAGATAGGTACCAGGAATTTGATTAGTGCAAAGACATGGAGGCATATTTTCAAAGCACTTACACTTACAAAGTTACGTTGGGGTATTTTCGATATGACGTCTAAGTCCGACTTTGTATGTTTTAATGAAAATGTCCAAACAAAAGCACGCATAATAGGAAAACATTATAGATGTTTTTGTGTTTTCGAAAATACGGATAATAAATGTATCGAATTGGAATGTCTAAACTGTATCACAAAAAACATCCTGTTTCGTTTTAAGGTTATAGAACGTCCATCGCGTAAATGTCTCCACACGTGCACAGTCATGGAAGAGCGTCCCCTCCACCTGCAAGACATCCATATAAGGCTCTGCAGATGGAAGAACGTTCATTCCCAGAGCCAAATGGCTCTTAGAAGGGAGCCAAATTATAGTCTGGCAGAAACAGAATTATTAATCCACCTCTGCCTAAGGCCACAAGATTCCTTTTCAAATGGCAGCACCATCTGCCCCCCAGAAATATCTCCATAAGGCCTGGACCCTAATAAGAGACACCCTGGCAAGGTAAGTGTTCAGCAATGGCAGGCCCCCTACCAGCACTGGACATGGGCATTGAGGTCCCTCTCCTGTTGCAGTACATGTAAGAGGTCCCTCACCAATCCCAGCTCTTACTGAATTCCTTCATTCAAGTAATCTATCTATCTATCTATCTATCTATCTATCTATCTATCTATCTATCTATCTATCTATCTATCTATCTATCTATCTATCTATCTATCTATCAGACATGATGGACTGCACATTCATGCACCTCTCCTCCCCCCTCCTTCCCTGCCCTGTTTACATAAGTGATGGAAACATTGATCCCACCTCCCTAAAGGATATGCACATGCCCGAAGGAATACCAGTTGTCACTCACTGCCCATTCCCATTTCCCTGTGCACATGCTGTACAGAAAGGGCACTCTCTGTTCCTATGTCCACCTCACCTCACATATCACCTGTGCCTATGTAAAGCCTCTATGTTCAGCAGGCTACCTTACCCACAACCAATGTGGCTGAGGGCCATGAAGGTCCTACAGACAGTTGGGTCATGTACAACTATGGGAGATACCCACAAGAGTCAGGAGTTAAAGGAACCATTAGATACATGTTTATTTTATCAGAATTGCAAAACAATCAGGTACTGAACAGCAGGAGAGCTTGCCCATAGGAATAAGTAGCCTCAATCTGGGAGAAGCAGAGCACAGGTCAGGGGAATTATGTAGGCACCAGGCTGGAGCAACCTGCAGGAGATTAAGAGCAGCAACTGTAACTGGATGCCCTCCCCTGACTTATGGCCTTGAGACTGTGAGAGTCCTCCACCTGTGGCCAAATAGAAAATGGTTTGCAGGATTGGATAGAAAAGCTTCACATTTGCCTAAATATGGAGGATTGTAGGACTGTGTTCACTGAACCCTAAAAATGGGTAGGCACCTAAGAAAAGGGGACTGGGGTTCACCACATAAATAGGGATGGAGCCTACTGGGGAGACACATGAGGCGCAAAGTGAGAGCACATCCACCAGATGTGGATGCCCGTGAAGTTGGTGAAAATAGAAGTGAGATCTGAATCCTGAGAAAAGGCACAGGATTCCCGAGAGAAGGTGCACACATCCATTCTCAGAGCCTCTCCCCCTCCATGGTCACTGACCCCCTCTCACTCTCCAGAGATGTGAAAGAAACAGTACATAGCTTTAGATGTTATGGCCAGTACTATTAGAGCAGCAAGCTGGTCCCTAGAGTAGCCTCATAGTCGGTGCCGTGCACTGTAGAAAAGAGGACCGAGGCCCATAATCCATTCAAACTGTTACACTTGTGGTGGAAAGTGTGAGCCCTCCAAAATCCACCAAAAACCTACTGTACCCATATATAGGTGACACCTGCAGACGTAAGGGCTATTGCAGTGGTGTACAGTTTGGTACAGTAGGGTTTTGGTGGTTTTGCAGGGCTCACCATACAATATACGGAGGTAACAGTGAGATGTGTACCTGGGACCTTTTATGTGAAGTCCACTGCAGCTTCCCCTAGGGTGCCCCACTGCTCTGCAGGGGTGTCTGTGTGGCCAGTCTACTAAGAATGCTGCCCCCCCCCCTCCCATATGTCTTAGTGGGTTTTTTGTGCATTTTTCACTTGGATTTTTTTTTTTTTTCAAAAATGGTCACAAAAGAAAAATGCACCAAGCACAAAACAGCTTGGAAATGTCAATTTTCAAATTAAAAAGGTAGCTATTTTTCTGGTTTGAAAATTGCCATGTTCACCACTTGATTTTTGGATGCAAAACGTCCATAATCGGATTTGAACGGCTTATTAAATAAAATGTTATATATATAAAAATATATAAATGATTATAGAAGGAAATAATAAAATATGTAATAAAAAAACTCCAGCAGTGTCACATCTTAGAAAGGGAAATAGCCACATCTTCAGAATACAGCAGCTAATTAAATAAAAGACTCAAGCCAGCATGTGGTGAACCAATATCATAAAAAAAAACCAAAACAAACTTTAACTGACATATTATAGAATGGCATCATGTACTGAAAAAATGATAAAGCTTTAAAAAAAATTGCTACTAACAAGAGAGATTCATTTAGGGAACCACTTGATGTGTCACAAGGTCCTCAGATAAAACAGGCCAGGGTACTTAAAAAATAAGTTAGCCCTTTACACACCTTTAAGACCTCTAAGGTTCTGCTTACAATGTGGAGCACACCAAACCTTAAATCTTAGAAAAAAAAATTACTTCTTTTGTGCAATGTTCCACTAGGAGTTTGTTAATAACTCTATCAATAACTTCTGAGTTCTTGAATGTGCATCTTAAAAAGTCTTATCATTTCCCTCATATAGGTTATGCTAAAGGGGCAAGTAATAAAAGGTCCTATTTACTAAGCTGCAGTAGAGGAGTGCTAGCATTTTTAGCGCACACTAAGCATTAGTGCACAGTAACCGATTAGATGCCTACAAAATTCCTATGGGTGTCTACACGGTTAGCGTGTGCTAATTTTTAGCATATGTTAAAAACCCTAGCACACCTAAGTAAACAGGGCCCAAAGTATACTGCATTCTTGGTGTTGCAATTAGAGAAATATCTAAGAGGATAATCTATCTTGTGAGGATGTACAAATTGACACAACTCTAAGGTTTGTGGGCACACAGAACAGCTTCCACATCTATAATGACCCAACATTGGTGGAGGTGTCCTTCTTTCCCTGTAATGCAGAAGGCACTAATTTAAACAGGAAGTGCATCAGAGCGAGCCGGAGGATGTGGCAAAGGGGAGCGGGAACGAGGCTGCCTGTGAGAATGAATGGCAGCGCTGACGGCGACGGGTACAGGACGGGTGAAGACAAAAATGCTGCAGGGAGACAGAGACCGAGGCAGCGCCGGCGGGGAAGACACAATTAAGCCCCGCCAGTTCGCCGGTGCGACTCGTTTGGGGGGGCGATGCCCCCCCTCGCCCCCCCCAATCTACGCCCATGCTATTACCAGAGGTTACACTGGCTGCCAATAGAGGCCAGAATTATTTTTAAACATGCTTGTTTTTTGTTTAAAGTTTTACATGGGTAGATTCCGGATTATTTTTTGTCCCATTTTTGATATGTTGCTGTCTTTAGAATCAGAAGGGTTGGCAATATCATGTTATTTGCCTTTCCTTCAGTTAAGAGAAAGAAGCAATTAGTGATTTTTGAGAAATCATGTATAAGCACACCACCCGAACTCTCGTCCACTCTCTCATTACCTCTCACCTTGACTACTGCAACCTACTCCTCACTGGCCTCCCACTTAGCCATCTATCCCCCCTTCAGGCCGTTCAGAACTCGGCTGCACGTCTTATCTTCTGCCTGGACTGATATACTCATAACACCCCTCTCCTCAAGTCACTTCACTGGCTTCCGATCAGGTACCGCATACAGTTCAAGCTTCTCCTACTAACCTACGAATTCACTCGATCTGCAGCCCCTCCTTACCTCTCTACCCTCATCTCCCCTTATGTTCCTACCCGTAACCTCCGCTCTCAAGACAAATCTCTCCTCTCAGTACCCTTCTCCACCACCGCCAACTCCAGGCTCCGCCCTTTCTGCCTCGCCTCACCCCATGCTTGGAATAAACTCCCTGAGCCCATACGCCAGGCCCCCTCCCTGCCCATCTTCAAATCCTTGCTCAAAGCCCACCACTTCAATGTCGCCTTCGGCACCTAACCACTACACCTCTATTCAGGAAATCTTGACTGCCCCAACTTGACATTTCGTCCTTTAGATTGTAAGCTCCTTCGAACAGGGACTGTCCTTCTTTGTTAAACTGTACAGCGCTGCGTAACCCTAGTAGCGCTCTAGAAATATTAGGTAGTAGTAGTAGTAGTTTTACTAAGGTGTGGAGAAATCTGGGCTTAGCGCATTGTAGTGCCAGACTTTTCCACACGCTAAGTCTGGATTTCATGCAGCATTAAAGTAGGGCTTTTTCTTTTGCTTTTGTTTTGTATGCTAATGTTCCTGCTAAATGCTCCTTTGTTAACCGTGCGTTATCTACAAATAACCCTGTTGAATGCATCTATAAGGTTACTGTCTATACAAAACTCTCTTCTTTATTATCCTCAACTGTTTTCAAAGGAGATCTCCACTAAATCATAACTCATTTTGAACCTAGGATTACTGTTCCTGATTTGGACTGGGAACGTAGATGCTCAATAATTTCTCTAAAAAATTTCACTTGGACAGGGGGCCTAGATGGCTTAAGTAAAATGTTTTGAATGATTGAATGACCAGGACAATATGTTCAAAATTAGTTATGATTTAGTGCAGATCCCCCTTTTTGGATGTTTTAATTAGGCCTTCAGGTAAGGGAAGTGGATTTGATATACTGCCTTTCTGTGGTTACTATCAAAGCAGTTTACATATTATATGCAAGTACTTATTTTGTATCTGGGGCAATGGAGGGTTAAGTGGCTTGCCCAGAGTCACAGGGAGCAGCAATGGAATTATACCTCTGCTTTACAGGGCACTGCCCTAGCCATTAGGCGACTCCTCCACTCACTTTCTATATTTTGAAAGCTGTCACATAAGATGAAAAGGAACATCTTCCAGTAATTCAGTTCTGAAGATTTTAGAGATTATGCTTGAGTGATTTTGACTTTGAACAACAGACAAGGGTAATGAAGAAGAGGTTTTTCAGTAATCAGTATCCTTATAGAGGTGTACAGAAGGGTTATTTTCATGATTGGCCTCCTTTCCCTGTATCTCTTTGTCTCCCTTACCCTCTTGTTCTATTATGCTGTTTTTTGTTGCGTACTTGATTCTGTCCTATTGATAAAATGGAGTTCCTTTTAACCTTTTTATTTTTTATTGTTGTTTTAGACTGTAAACTACCCCGGTCTGTGAGTCAGTTTGGGTGGTGTGCTAAGTTTTAAATAAATGAAAATGAAATGAAAATTATTTGTGAACAAAACCTACTGATAGAGAATCACTTCTTGTTAATTCTATCAAAATTGCTGAAGACAATTTCATATGTACTTTACAATTATTACCTGTTGCTGTTGAGATTCAGAATTTTTTGGAACATCACTGGCATCTAATACAATTCTGTATATGGTGCCTAAAGTTACATGCAATAAGTTGGGTGCAAGCCCAATTTATATGTGTAACTTAATTGAATGAGTCAATCAGCGCTGATGTAACAACCAATTGTCAGAACTAATTGGGCTTAAATTAGGAGTTAGGTGCCCATCGGATCTGCACCTATAATGTTACACATGTATCCAATCTGTGTCTAACTTCTATCACACATAACTATATAATGGCATGGTTAGGAGCATTTTGGGGGCATTCCAGGGATGTTCCCATAATTTACACGTATAAGTATAGAATCGCATCTAAATGTCAGGCCTAGTTCCAGATGCCTAAATTTAGGCAAGGTTATGCGCTAATCACAATTCTATAAAGGACACATACCCCTTATAGAATCACGCTAAGTACGTTTTTTTAATTCCAATTTTGTAGGTGCTATATATAGAAATTGAGCCTGAATGTTTTAAAGATGAACATCTAGTAAAACCAGGGCTTTTTTTGAGGGGGTACTTGGGGGTACTGTGTACTGGCACCTTTTCCATTGTCTGATAAAATTGACCCATGGATCCCAAGTTTTAATGAAAGAGCTCAGGCTCTGCACACCAATTTTGCCTTGTCATGGATTCTGTGACTGGTTACAGGGGACCTGGCAATTGTGGGGTAGGTCCATCAGTGATCACCTCACCCCTGAAGAGTGGCCTAGCATTTGAGTACTGGCACCTTTTTTGCTAGTAAAAACACACTGAGTAAAACAGTACAGTAGGGATCATAATTTGGAAGACAAATTAGTGTTCTTTGTACTACAAGAAAGAAGTTTATAGTTTATAGTTTATTTACACTTACTATACCACCCAAGCTAACTCGCAGATCTGGGCGGTTTACAATCTAAAGTACAGGAGTCAGAAAGGAGCTACAATACTTGAGAGCAAAGAGAGCAACACTCAGGAATAGCACACTCTCTCTAAAGTTCAAAAAATTAAACCAAGGAAATAGGGAACGGGGGTGGGGGTGGGGTGGAAAGTACAAAGTAAGGGCCAAGGGAAAAGGCGGATTTAACAGTGAGCCATGACTAGGTAACTCTTTGAAACTTTTATTTAATCAGCTAAAAGCTGATTGGAAAAAGTTTCTAGAGCTTTTTAAAAAATCTTAAATGAAAGTTTGGGCCGTATAGGTAAAGGAAGGGAGTTCCATTGAGAGGGGGCTGCAAAAAAGAAGGCACAATGATGGGTGGATTCAAGTTCAGCAGCGTTAGGATTTGGAAGGACAAGATGGTGGCCGTTAATTGAGCATAGCAGCCACACAGGGTAATATGGAATTGTTAGAGCAGCGAGGTAGTCAGGAAGACCGAGTCTGTGAGCTTTAAAGATGAGTGTGAGCAATGTGAAAATAATGCATTTTTCTATTGGGAGTCAGTGTTTTAAAGATACAGAAATAACACAAAAGTGGAAAGAACACCAATATCCCACAGGGAGTCCAAGAGATAAACATCTAGTAAAAGAGTAAAACAGGAACACCAAGAATGAGGTATACTTAGTATTTGCCTCTGTAGCATCATCTATATTGGGTGGAAGAGAGCACAAAAGGACAGTTTTTTTTTTTAAACCTTTAAGGTTTGGTGTGCGCCAAGTTGTTAGTAGTACCTGGAGAGGAGGAGATATAGATAAGAGTCTATTGAACGATGAACAGAGATACATATTTTTAGTTGGACAACTGTTGATCTACAAGGTCTCAGTCAAGAAATATGCAATAGTATTATTTCTTTAGCACATGTTTTTTCCCCTTTTTGTGTTTTGTCCTTTTTGGTTCCCCTTTTTTAACCATTTCTATTTCCATGTTTTTCATTTTTGTTTGCCATCCTCCTTTCCTGTCTATCCTTTCTCTTTACCTTCCCCTTCCTTTTCTTTCTTTTCTCTCCTTTTCTCTTTCCCCCCTTTTTCTTCCACTCTTCTCTTTTTTTTCCCCTTCCATCCCCTTCTGGTTTCTGGTTTTTTATTCCCTCTTCTCCTTTCCCTAATTCCCTTCTTTTCAGTTTCTCTTCCTTTTTCATCACCTCCCCATTTCTTCCTTTCCTCCTTTCCCTCCTTTATCTTCTTCCTTCCTTTCCTCCAAACTCCCAACTCCCTTCACTTCTCATTGTTCCTTCCTTCTGCCTCCTTCCCTATCCCTCTTCCCTCCCCTTCCTCTCCCTCTTCCTTCTCTTTCTTCCAGATATTTCTCTTTCCTCTCCTCCCTTTTCCTTCCTCCCTTCTACTTTCTCTTTCCTATCCCATCCCTTTTCTCTTCTCCCCTTTTCCTTACATTTCCCTCTCCCTATATACCCTGCCTGCGCGTTAGAATTTAGGCACAGTGAGTTATAGAATACACTTAGTGAGTTATGCATGTAAATTCTAATTATTGCCAATAGTGCTCATAATTGTTTATTAAGCACTGTTATCAACACTGATTGGCTTGTTAAGCCAATTAAGTTATGCACATTCTTATAGAATGCGCTTGGATTTCAGTGCGGAATGCTAGGCACGCTATATAGAATCCGGATATATGGCGCAACTCAAAACACGGTGTGGCCACGGGAGGTGCATGGATGGGTCAAGGGTGTTCCTAAAATTTGCAAGAAGTTATAGAATACCAGGGACGTGCATCCAAAGTGGGCACCGGGAATTGCACCTGTTTTTAGCAGGCATAAGTCCTGGCATTCAAATTTAGGTACTGAAATCGGCATTCGATGCTATTCTATAATGGGTGCTTATCTTTGAGTGTCCAATATAGAATAACATTAAGCACTGATTTTTTTTTTTTGGCATAGATTTTTGAGCATCGTTTATAGAATTTCTTCCTATGTGTGTTTTTCTAATCATTGGATACATTGCTTTTAGCATTTTGCTGTGTGTTTCTATACATACAATGTTTCTATTCTTACAGGAAGATAATGTAGAATATAAAATTGTTTATTGCTTTTCCCAACAACATAGTCTTGCAGTGATCTCATGAATTGCACTGAATATCTTCTTTTCCAGTAAAAAAAAAAAAAAACATCACATTTCTCAGGAGCAAAGAAGAACGAAAGATAAATATCATTCAGCTGAGTTGTGCCACACGCATGCAAATACAGCCCTACACTCCCATGAAACGACTGCTCTCGCCAATCACCCAGATGTTTTCTGCTGAGAAAAACAGCATTATTTACCACCTGGCATCTACATCCTGTGACTGGCATTCAAACAGAAGACAAAAATAAGACCATAATAGTGTGATATATTAATTTTGATGTTACTCCATGTGCTCTGTGCCAAGTGTAACAGGTAGGGGGGGCATGGACCTGGGTCTGCCTGCCTGAAGTGCACTGCACCCTTTATAAACTGCTCCAGGGACTTGTATACTGCTGTCAGGGAGCTGGGTATGACATTTGAGGCTGGCATACAGGCTGGTAAAAAAAGGTTTTTATTTTTATTTTTTTAGTGTGGGAGGGGGTTGGTAGCCACTGGGGGACAAGGGGGAGGTCATCCCCCATTCCCTCTGGTGGTCATCTGGTCAGTTGGGGCACCTTTTTGAGGCTTGGTCGTGAAAATAAAAGGACCAAGTAAACCCGGCGAAATACTGATTAACGCCACTTTTTTTCCCCATTATCCGCGAAAGCCGGCCATGTGGTAGCCACGCCCATGTTCTGCTTTCACTATGCCACTGACATGCCCCCTTGAACTTTCGCCGGCGAGGCAACGGGAAAGCGGCGATGCTGTCAAAAAAGCTGCTTTCGATTATACCGATTTCGCCGCTTTTGAGAGATCGCCGGCCATCTCCCGATTTATGTCAGGAAATGGCCGGCGATCACTTTTGAAAATAAGCCTGATAGTAACATAGTAGATGATGGTGAGATGTAGACCTGCACGGTCCATCCAGTCTGCCCAACATGATAAACTTTGTCCTGATCTGTCCTTGCCACTCCCAGGGCACAGACCATAGAAGTCTGACTGGCCCTGGCCTTACTCTCCAACCACTGAAGTTGTCATCGAAGTCCAACTCCAGGCTGTCCAAATCAGTTCAGCCACTATCAGGGCACAGACCATAGAAGTCTGCCCGGCACTGGCTTTGCTTTTCAATTACTGGTGTTGCTATCTAATCATTGCTAAGTTTATTTGGTTCCTTGCCTTCCATATAGGATTCCTTTCTGTTTATCCCAATACATTTTTGAATTCCATTACTGTTTTCATCTTCACCATCTCTACAGGTTTTATGAAATATGTAACCCATGGGACACTGCCAGGTTTGCAATCCACGGGATACTGCAACTTCCTGGATCTCTCAGCTTGACAATCCTTTTACAAGCAGAAACCAGGTTAGTCACTTATGCTTTCTCCCCCTTGTGGCTCCGGTGTCCGGTTTCCACCCTAATGGGCCCACTCAGCTCAGACCTAGGCAGCCGCCTAGGGCTGCAGCTAAGACACTATATATTCACTGAGGCTCCTCTATCCGCCCCTTTCTAGTTTCTGTCCACTGCTCATAACTGCAGCTCATCCAGATGCTTGGGCCTCTGAGTGCACTATAAAGCCCACCCTAAATTCCAGGGCAATAGCCATTCTCAGTCTGGAGGGCAAACCCCCTTCCTCCTTCTTTCTTTCCTCTTCCCCGTCCCCACTCCTCAGGTCCTTTTACTTTTTAGCATTATCAAAGTCCCCCTTGTTCACAAACTCAGGTTAAACAGTTCCTTTCTTTTCTATTCCTCAAGCACAGTCCTTGGTATACACAATGCAACTGGTTCAGTTTCAACCTTTTCTTCATTTCCTTCTCTTACAGCCTGGGAAATGAAAGGGTCCCACCAATTCCTTGTCAGCTCCAACACCTGACAACCTCCCACTTGGCCCAAGTTGAAACCTTTATTTGCTGTTAGAGTGCTGCCATAGTCACTTCCTCCCTCCTTGCATCAAGTCAGAGAACCAAGCTGCCATAAGCTCTTTCAACTGCTCACCTTTGACGAGCCAGAACAGAAATGTCCATGGGCTCTCCCTCTGGGATCTCCTCTCTTTCCAACCATTCTCCACTCTCCCCTGCCTGCCAGTCCATTGGCTGCTCTACAGCACCCTCTCCCAGCTGTTTCACATCCTCCTGATCAATCTCTCCCCGCTCCTCCTTCTTTCCCTTAGAATTCTGGGACGGGTAGTGTGGGTAACACTTCCTGGCCCTACCTTGTGCCACCCTCCAGGGCTGCTGTGACGTGTAGTATTTTGATTCTAATAACCTCACTGGGGAAGGAGACCAGCTGCTTTCTCAGACCAGCCTAGATCTTTTGGCCCTGGACCTTCTGGCTCTGTACTCCCGTGGGATTTTATGGTACAAAAGGGACTTTCCCCTTCCTGCTTCCCCAGGTTCCCAATCCACGCTCCCTGACTGATCACAAATATTCCTTGGATTCTGTAAAAGGCGCACATCCCAGATTGGCACCCAAAATAATTAGCTAATGGGCATCGATGATTTAATTATTGGAGTTAAGAAGCACTTAATTGGCACTAATTATGGCTGTGTGCTATTCTATAACAATGGGCATCTAAATTGGATTAAGCTCATCTCAAAAGGGTGTGTGGCCATGGGAAGGGCATGGGCGGCTCAGGGGTATTCACAAAAGATGTGTGTAGTGTTACGGAATAACGGAGATCCATGCCCAACTTGTGCAGCAGGATTTACACCAGGTTTCAGCTGGTGTAAGTCCTCACACCTAAAGTTGAGCATGGAATTTGGCGTTCAATGCTATTCTATATAGAGCGCTCATCCTGGAGCAGCCTTTATAGAATAACAATAAGTGCAGATTTTTATCAATGCCTAATTTTCAGCTACATTTGTAGAATTTCCCCCATGTGGAGGCGTTCAGAGAACGGATACTAGGTAAAATGCAGTCGAGACCAACGCTTATATGTGCATTTTATGAAATGCACTCATATGCACTGATTTCCACCGGCACAGACACGTGTAAAGGGGTTTGTTTACAAAAGACAATTAAGCTTGTAACATGCAGTTAGTGCTCACTAACAGGGTACTACAGAGATAAGTTATTTTATGGTATTTTGCCTGTTTGTGCTCACTAACCCACATTCTTTTGATTTTTTTTTTAGAAATATTGGCTATTATTTCTTGATTTCAACAATATTTATATTTAACAAACTCCAATCTAAAGAATAAAGCCTACCATTTTTTTTATTAAAGTTACATAAAGATTACATTGATTTATACATTAGAATTTCCATTTTCAAATATTTGCTATAATTTTGTGCTGCAGTTCCCTCTAATTCATAATACTTGTGTTTATGGCTGCTTATGATTATGTGTGTTACTAAATTTACAAAATCTTTCATCTACTGAAAATTCCCCAGACAATTCTTTCTCCCACAGAGGCCATTTTTTCCTGGCAGACATCTGAGTGTGAACCATAATCAAGACTTGACTTCAAAAGAAAATCAGTTGTTGTAGTTGGCGTTTCCTACCCAGATCAAAATGAAGAAACATATTTGCATGAAATCCTCACGCAGTAAGATACAAATGCACATCTATTAATTATTGTACAGTTTCTGCTTAAGTTGAAATGGCTTATGATTGCATGAAGGTTTAGAATGAATGTAGAACAGTGTGCTGATTTGGTGTCAGGTCATGGCAGGTCACTGGCCTAGAACCCTTTTGGCCAGGCACTATCAGAATGATGGAGTACATGCAGTAATAATGAAAAGAGTGGGCTGCGTTTATTGTGCTATCTGCTGATTCTTACTTTGCAGCCAAGTGTCTGCCCTGTGTGGTAACTGCAGGGCAGATGCTGGTTATGTCCCAGACAGTTACTGCACAGGCTTTGAATTTACTGCATGCTAATTTTTGCACCTAATGGGCCTGATTCTATATACGGCGCCTAAAATTAATGCGCACTAGGTAATTAAGTACATAAGTACATAAGTATTGCCATACTGGGAAAGACCAAAGGTCCATCAAGATTAGCTTCCTGTTTCCAACAGTGGCCTATCCAGGTCACAGCTACCTGGCAAGATCCCAAAAGTACAAAACATTCTATACTGCTTATCCCAAAAATAGTGGATTTTCCCCCAAGTCCATTTAATAACGGTCTATGGACTTTTCCTTTAGGAAGCCGTCCAAATCTTTTTAAAACTCCGCTAAGCTAACCGCCTTTACCACATTCTCTGGCAAGGAATTACAGAGTTCAATTACACGTTGAGTGAAGAAAAGGTTTCTCTGATTCATTTTAAATTTACTACATCGTAGCTTCATCGCATGCCCCCTAGACCTCTATCATATTTCCTCTCAGCCGCCTTTTCTCCAAGCTGAAGAACCCTAGCTGCTTTAGCCTTTCCTCATAGGTAAGTCGTCCCATCCCCTTTATCATTTTCGTTTCCATTCTCTGCACCTTTTCTAATTCCACTGTATCTTTTTTGAGATGCGGCAACCAGCCTGCCTGACGCCCACTGCACCCACTAACAACTGCTCCAAGGACCTGCATACTGCTGTGATGGAGCTGGGTAAGACATTTGAGGCTGGTATACAGGCTGTGAAAAAAGTTTTTAAAGTTGTTTTGTATTGGTGGGAGGGGGTTAGTGACCATTGGGGGAGTCAGGGGAGGTCATTTAGGGCACTTTTTTGGGACTTGTTCGTGAAAACAAGGGTAAAAAAAAAAGTGACCTAAATTCTCACTAAAAACGGCTATTTTTTTCCATTATCAGCGAAAGCCGCCCATTTCTGTTCGGCCGATAACCACGCCCCAGTCCTGCCTTCACCACGCCTCCGACATGCCCCTGTCAACTTTGGCCTTTTCCGCGATGGAGTGCAGTTGAAGATTTGGGCTCCCACGGGAGAAAAACGCCCATCTCCCGATTTGGGTCGAAATATGGGCATCTTTCTCTTTCGAAAATAAGCTGGAATATCAACTGCCTCACCTTTATCCACATGTTTGTTCACCCCTTCAAAGAAATGTAGTAGATTGGTGAGGCAAGATTTCCCTTCACTAAATCCATGTTTCAAAAATATGGTTTGTACGGACCAAAATGCCATGGATTTAGTCGTTTGTGAGCTGGGCGTTTGTTTTTTTTAGTGATAATGGAAAATAAAAATGCCCAGCTCAGAAACGTCCTAATCCAAGCCATTTGGTCGTGGGAGGGGCCAGCATTCGTAGTACACTCGACCCCCTGACATACCAGGACACCAACTGGACACCCTAGAGGTCAATGCAGTGGACTTCAGAAAATGCTCCCACATGCATAGCTCCCTTACCACGGGTGCTGAGCCCCCAACCCCCCTCCCCCAAAACCCACTACCCACAAATGTACAACACTACCATAGCTCTTAGGGGTGAATGGGGCACCTACATGTGGGTACAGTGGGTTTTGGAGGCCTCCCATTTACCAGCACAAGTGTTACAGGTAGGGGGGGATGGGCCTGGGTCCCGCCTGCCTTAAGTGCACTGCGGTACCCACTAAAAGTGCTCCAGGGACCTGCATACACGCAGGCCTCTAGGAGTTATTGCTGCTGTATAACCTTGGCACACCAGTTGACACCTGAAGACTAATCTCTTTGAAAAAGTCCTTTATTTGAATAAGCAGTTTACTCACAGTTAACTGCAGATCAGAGGTTGTGCCCCACTGGCAAAGAGTCTTCCTGGTACTGAGATTAGCAATAGGTCAGAGCTGGCAGAATGCTGTACAATGCCCTCTTTCAGCAACATTCAAGGGAAGAACTAAGTTCTGTAACGTGGCTAACACATGAAAGGGATCTAAAACTGTGTTACAAAAATGGCCACTACCTCATGGACTACAGGAAACAAAACAGGGCACACTATGACCCAGTAAGCAGGGGGAAAAGCACCATGTGAGTAGAGCCTACCAACTATCAACATCGTGAGCATTTAACACAAGCTAGTGGAATCACGGAGCCCAATACCCTACACCCACCACAATGCATTGCTGATGTGACTCTGCAGTGCCCTTAACAGAAAAGGTGTCACACTCACCTAAGACCCACATCAGAACAGGGAAAGTCTGTCAGAGGATAGAACACATTCTGCTGTCATGGAGGTGGGTACGGCATTTGAGGCTGGCATAGAGGCTGGAAAAAAAGTTTTTAAAGTGGGTTTTTTTTGGTGGGAGGGGGTTAGTGACCACTGGGGGAGTCAGGGGAGGTGATCCCCGATTCCCTCCGGTGGTCATCTGGTCAGTTGGGGCACCTTTTTGGGACTTAGACCCGAAAAAAAGGGTCCAAATAAAGCGGACCAAATTCTCATCCAAAACGCCCTTTTTGTTTCAATTATCAGCTAAAGACGCCCATCTCTCCTCAGCCGATAACCACGTCCCAGTCCCGCCTTCGCCACGCCTCTGACATGCCCCAGTCAACTTTGTTCGTTCCTGCGATGGAGTGCAGTTGAAGATGACCAAAATCGGCTTTCGATTATACCGATTTGGTCGCACACGGGAGAAAGACGCCCATCTCCCGATTTGGATCGAAATATGGGCGTCTTTCTCTTTCGAAAATAAGCTGGTTTGTCTCATTAATCCATGCTTTTGAATATGTTCTGTAATTTTGTTCTTTATAATAGTCTCTACCATTTTGCCCGGCACCGACGTCAGACTCACCGGTCTATAATTTCCCAGATCTCCCTTGGAACCTTTTTTAAAAATCGGCGTTACATTGGCCACCCTCCAATCTTCCAGTACCACACTCGATTTTAAGGATAAATTACAAATCAATAACAATAGCTCCGCAAGTTCATTTTTCAGATCTATCAGTACTCTGGGATGAATAACATCTGGTCCAGGAGATTTGCTGCTTTTCAGGTTGTAGAACTGCCCCATTACATTCTCCAGGTTTACAGAGAGTTCATTAAGTTTCTCCGACTCGTCAGCTTCGAATACATTTCTGGCACCGATATCCCACCCAAATCTTCCTCGGTGAAGACCGAAGCAAAGAATTCATTTAATCTCTCCACTACAGCTTTGTCTTCCCTGATTTCCCCTTTTACTCCTTGGTCATCTAGCAGTCCAACCGATTCTTTTGCTGGCTTCCTGCTTTTAATATATCCCCCCCCCCCCCCCCCCAAATTTTACTATGTAGTTTTGCCTCCAACACAATCTTTTTTCGAAGTGCCTCTTAGCCTTCCTTATCAGTGCTTTGCATTTGACTTGACATTGCTTATGCTGTTTCTTATTATTTTCAGTCGGTTCCTTCTTCCGTTTTCTGAAGGATTTTCATTTAGCTCTAATAGCTTCCTTCACCTCACTTTTTAACCATGCCGGCTATTGTTTGGTCTTCTGTCCTCCTTTTTTAATACACAGAATATATTTGGCCTGGGCTTCCAAGATGGTGTTTTTGAACAGCATCTATGCCTGGTGTAAATTTTTTACCCTTGCAGTCGCTCCTCTAAGTTTTCTTTTCACTGTTCTTCTCATTTTATCATAGTCTCCTTTTTTAAAGTTAAACGCTAACGTATTTGATTTCCCAAGTATACTTACTTCAAAGCTAATATCAAATCTGATCATATTATGATCACTGTTATCAAGTGGCCCCAGCACTATTACCTCCTGCACCAGATCATGCGCTCCACTAAGGACTAGGTCTAGAATTTTTCCTTCTCTCGACGGCTCCTGTACCAGCTGCTCCATAAAGCAGTCCTTTATTTCATCAAGGAATTTTACCTCCCTAGCGTGTCCCGATGTTACATTTACCCAGTCAATATCAGGGTAAGTGAAATCACCCATTATTATTGCGTTGCCCAGTTTGTTTGCGTCCCTAATTTCCTTTAACATTTCTGCATCCGTCTGTTCATCCTGGCCAGGTGGACGGTAGTACACTCCTATCACTATCCTTTTCCCCTTTACACATGGAATTTCAATCCACAGCGATTCCAAGAAGAGTTTTGTTTCCTGCAGAATTTTCAATCTATTTGATTCAAGGCTTTCGTCAATATACAATGCTACCCCTCCACCAATTCGATCCACCCTATCACTACGATATAATTTGTACCCCGGTATGACAGTGTCCCACTGGTTATCCTCCTTCCACCAGGTCTCAGAGATGCCTATTATATCTAATTTTTCATTTAGTGCAATATATTCTAACTCTCCCATCTTATTTCTTAGGCTCCTGGCATTTGCAAACAGACATTTCAAACTATGTTTGTTGTTCCTATTTACATCATACTCAGTACTTGACAGTATTAATTTGCAATTTTTTGTTTGATTTTTATTTATGGACACCTGATCTACTATGGTCTCTTTTGCAACCT
Organism: Microcaecilia unicolor; assembly: GCF_901765095.1. Taxonomy (NCBI): domain Eukaryota; kingdom Metazoa; phylum Chordata; class Amphibia; order Gymnophiona; family Siphonopidae; genus Microcaecilia; species Microcaecilia unicolor. Next base: position 394,239,688 of record NC_044031.1, on the reverse strand, counting down.
CACTATCAGGATATCCTATCTTCCATGTTTTGGTGATATCTTTGAAAGATACCTTATCCCGAACCATGCGCTTTTGAGCAACTGTCGGCCTTCCCCCGTTTCTAAGCGTATTCTAAATACCGCATGTAAATCTACACACAAAATTTAGAGTACGCTTAGGCATAGTTGATGCGACTGAGTCTACGCATGCCCATTTATGCCAACGAAAAGCTGGTGTACATCTCTGCATGTAGATTTATGCGCATTGGCCCATATTTTATAACAACCTGTGTAGATTTTGGAATGCCCGTGAAACACCGATTTCCACACACCTAACCATGCCCCTTTTTGCCTGCGCACATTAGAATTTTGGTACAGTATATTAAAAAATATACTTAGCAATGTATGCACGTAAATTCAAATTTTTGCCAATTAATCTACATGCGTAGTTATAAAATTTGCCTAGATTTACGCACAGAATCACACGTAACTCTATGTGACTCTTTAGAATCTGGGGGAATGTTTGCCATAGTAAACAGGCCCCCTAGTTTGTGCATTTTTTTAAACCTTTCTGCCATCTCCCAGGTATAAAGGTACTAGTTACCTGTAGCCTGGAATGTCCGGGACTCCAGGAATTATGGTGGGGAGACAGAAAGATACAGAAGGCTAGAGTAATATGAGAATAATCAGTAATTGTTTATTACACTTACCAATCAGGAATACAATTAGAATACGAATATAATTAATTAATTCTCATATGAGACAGCAACCAGGACACAAATGTGACCTCTGACATTAGCTCTCTGATTGCCTCTATCCATGATTCTCCTTTTATACTCTTTTCTCTCATAGACTAGTATTAGAAGTACAAAATCAGCCTTTCTCTCATATTCCAGCCCTTTCTAGCAAATTCTATCTTTACAGAAGCAAAGTTCTTTATAACATATTTGTTTATAATAAGTAAGGTCAGTAAGGTTATCCTACTTTGCAAAAACCACCTTCCCAGTAACTAAAGTTATGTCTCCTTCATTATCTGCTTCCATGGTCAACAGCAAATTTTCCCTCTTATATTACAGTATTCTCTTGCCACACATATCTTTGTTATGACTCCATATCTGCCTGTGTCTCCAACAGAAGGGCAGGCTGACATGAAATTCACATTCTGTATAATTCTTATAATTCTTATTATTTAGCTTCTCAGTGATTCTTTAACCTGTTCATAGCCTGTTCACAGAGGCTTTGCTCATAATTCTCAGTTACTGCTGTAAAGTCATTTTATGGTTCATAACCTGCATGTCCCATATAAACAAGTTCTACCTGTCTATTAAGCAGTCGCGTTTTTAATCTGGTTTTCTTCTGCCTCCTATCTCTGGAATCTCTTTATCTCCGCCTTAAATAGCTAAAATATGCCCTTTAGGAAAATAATGGAGTTTAGAGAGGGCTTCAAAATAAGGTACTATTTTTTCATTGCGTAATGAAGTGAAGGACAAAGGTTCATCATTCAAAGCCAAAGGGGCGGGAATCTGTAAAGGAATATGAAAAAAAATACTTGCTAGCCAGCAATCACTTGATCCTAAACCCCTCCTAATCTGTTGCTCAGAGCCGTAGCGAGGGGAGCTGACACCCGGGGCGGGTCGCAGCTACGCACCCCCCCCGGGTGCAGCACGATGCACCCTCCTCCCGCTGGAGCGCACCCCCCAGGAGCGCATACCTCCCCCCCGGAGCGCATACCTGCGGCGAGGGACGGGCGGGAGGGTCGATCCGCCCCTACTGCATGTTGCTGGGGTGTGTCGGCTTCGCGCTGGTTCACTGCTCTCTCTGTTCCGGGGCAGAGAGGGCAGTGCACCAGCGCGGAGCCGACACCCCCCAGCGGCATGCACCTGGGGCGGACCGCCCCCTTCCTATGCCACTGCTGTTGCTCTTTGGGTTTCTGGTCAGTTGTCCACTCCCCACTTTACCCTCTCCCTCTATAATATACCAGTTCAGTTGATTCAATCTCTCAGGTACTTGGGTGTTGTTCTTGATTCTCAACTGTCTTTTAGCCCCCATATCTCATCTATAGTGATGACTTTTCACTCACTTCGATTCATTCCTTCTCTCTGTCTGTATCTTAATGACACCTCCTGTGCCACCCTGTTGTGCTCTTTAACCTCTTCCCGTCTTGATTACTATAATGTTGTTTATTCTAGCCTCCTAAGATTGCTCTTAAGTGGCTTCAAACTGTACAAAACATGGCTATCCATCTACTTTTCTGCGCACACAGGCCTGACCTCGTCTCCCCCCTCCTTGCTCACCATCACTGGCTGCCAGTTTCTTTTCACATACAATTCAAGCTCCTGACTCTGGTTCATAAAGTATAGTACACTGGGATCCCCTCTTATCTATCTGCTTTGGTCGCCTCTTTTACCCACACCAGGACTTTAACATTCCATCTGACTCTCCCCCCTGTTCATTGCTCGCATCTTGAATCTACTTGCCGTTCAGCTTTCTTCTGTGCTGCCCCTTCCCTTTGGAATGCACTCCCCCCCCCCCCCCCCCCCGATCTTCGCTTGGCTAACTTTTGCACCCTTCTTAAGGCCCACTTATTTTCGTAAGCATTTCCTTCCATGGCTGCGGGTCAATAATGCCCTGTCGTCCGCTCTGGCAAACTTATATATATTTATATTTATGACTCTTGTTCTTCTGTATGCTGTCCCTGACTTCTTGCCATAATGGAGTTCCTTTCCTGCTGAATGATTTGCCTTTTGTGGTACACCGCTCTGATATATATTGAAAGGCGGTACAAGAACTAAACTATGCCCAAACTGCCCATGTGAATTCCCACCTGCAAACTTTGCGTCATTGCATTAGGCACCATTTTACAGAATAGCACGTGATAGCCTGAGTACTAACATGTGGATATGTGGACTAACAAGGCAACCACACTAATTTATCCAAGACAGAAAGTCTCTTGAAGAAAGGAGTTTATTTCCAGTGGATGGCAGAAATCAGGTATACCCAGACCCTACTCAGCTGTCCATATTAGTGATAGATGCTTTCTGTTCAGTGATAAGGGTTGACGTATCCCAAAAGAAGATGCCAGGAAGCCTTTTCTACTCATGTTAACTCTTTTCACAAAAGTTAACCCTGAGCTCAACAAGAAATATCTTGCTATTAAAATGGTGTGTGAGGAATGATGCTATTTATTGGACGGTGAATGCTTTCTAGTTGAGATATTCACTGACTACAAGAAAATTGAAAATTTAAAGATATTACAACTGAATTTGACAGGTTTATAACATACCAACCTGGACCAATGCATGGCAAAGGTATCAATCTATCCAGAAAGAAGGAAAATGGTATCATGATTAGCTAAGTCAGTTGGCCTTTGCGGTCCCCCAATTTTCAATGGGAAATTTCTTAGGGGGGGTCTTTTACTAAGTTACAGAAACATGCTTAGCTTGTGGTAGAAATCAGCTGATGGTAAACGCTGACACACCTATAGGAATATAATGGCATGTTGGTGTTTACCACCAGCTGATTACTACCGCAGTTTAGTAAAAGCCCTCCCCCCCTAGGAAGTAATCTTTGAAAATTTGCCTGTAGGTCTGTGAGTGAAACCCCCCTTGGAGTGTTTAAAAATTTCTCCCATAAGTTTGTTACGGAAAGTTTAATAGGCATAGGAAGTTATTTAGAAGCATCTCCATGTGTAAACAGTGGCTGTTCAAGTGTAAGTGGCAATTTCAGAAAACCACTATTTGAACATGGAGATTCACACCACACAGAGATTTCTAGGGGATATGGTGGGGGTGTGGTTTGTGTGGACTTTGTCTGGTACAAAAATCTACACATGTATTTCTCATTTTAAAAAGGGAATGCATGTTTATGGGAAAAATTTTCCCTGTCAGGTTTTATATCAGTTCAAAGGTATGCATAGATTTTAAAAAGTGCTTGTTTCGGCCAGGGCTTTACACGAGGGATTAAGGGAATCATTCTCCTTGATCTCCCATTGTTTATTTCTGCCTCCAAAATGAAGAAAAATAGAAATTGCAGCCTCACTGCTTAATTGGCAGCCCTTATATATGTAGGTTTGTAAAGTGGGACAGCTGCATATGGAAGCAGTGCCACTTCCACATGGCAATGTCTGTCTTCGTGCTGCTAATTGTTTTCATGTGTATATATGTAAAATGGCTGCTCCTGCTATGTGTGGTGGCAAAAAGATGTCTCAATTTTGATCTCAATATTCTATGTAAAATGGGTCTTTTAGTCTGCTTAACAGCCAGGGTTTGCTGTAAAAGTGCAGCTAAAACTTAACAGATTTAAGGGTCCTTTTACTAAGCAGCTTTAAGCCCACCCCAAGGCTGACCTTTGATTTATAGGTTCTTCAGTCAATTAGGAGGAAGTCATTGTAGATTGAAGTAGATTATTTTTTTGACTTTTTTTTGGAACAAGTGCTGTGGCTCCCTTGTCTTTCCTGAACAGATTATAGCCCGGTATAACTAAATACCAGTGAACCACGTCTCCATGACTGCCGCTCAATCCAAAACAGCCTCTTCCATCACAGCCTCTAGATCCAGAACCTTATTTCCCATACTGTTTTCCAGATGTTAACTCTTTTTTTTTTCCATTTGTGTAGCAATATTTAATGAGTCACTTACATGAAGGGCTTATACTTACCTGGGGACTTTAATTTTCCAGCCCCAATGATTCTAGTTTAAAGCTCTCTTTAGTAGGTTAGTCAAAATAGCATTGCTACAGTAACAATGAGCAAGGTTATTTTCAGTTTCTCTCTTAGGAAACAACTAACTTGGCTACAAAATATATTTCTTAGAAAACTAAGATACATCACTCAGACTTATACTTGGCAGGACCTTTCTATCTCCAACCTTAGGGTAATTACTGTATATCACAGCCTTACATAATCTTTTGAAGACAACGCTGAAAGAGGTGAAAAGGAATGTCAATCTTCATGACGCTGCTCCAGGATGGCAGGTTAACATTATTTATGATGCCTCAGTTCTGTAGTTAATTTGCCCTTGGGAAAACTGCAAACAAGCCAGAGTCTAGGCAGACTACTGGATAGCCAGGAGCACAAGATGCAAGGGGCATAGCAACCTAGTAACATAGTAAATGATGGCAGATAAAGACCTGAACGGTCCATCCAGTCTGCCCAACAAGATAAACTCATTTTACATGGTATGTGATACTTTATATGTATACCCGAGTTTGTTTTGTCCCTGCCTTTCTCAGGGCACAGACTGTAGAAGTCTGCCCAGCACTATTCCTGTACTAAAACTTCTGAAGCTAATGTCGAAGCCCCTTAAAATTTACACTCCAGCCCATCCATATCTATTCAGCCACAATCAGGGTGTAGACTGTAGAAGTCCGCCCAGCATTGGTTTTACACTGCACCTTGAGTAATGTGTTCAGTTCTGGTCGTCGCATCTCAAGAAAGATATAGTAGAATTGGAAAAGGTGCAGCGAAGGGCGACTAAAATGATAGCGGGGATGGGACGACTTTCCTATGAAGAAAGACTAAGGAGGCTAGGGCTTTTCAGCTTGGAGAAGAGACAGCTGAGGGGAGACATGATAGAGGTATATAAAATATTGAGTGGAGTGGAACAGGTGGATGTGAAGCGTCTGTTCATGCTTTCCAAAAATACTAGGACTAGGGGGCATGCGATGAAACTACAGTGTAGTAAATTTAAAACAAATCGGAGAAAAGTTTTCTTCACCCAACGCATAATTAAACACTGTAATTCATTGCTGGAGAACGTGGTGAAGGCGGTTAGCTTAGCAGAGTTTAAAAAGGGGTTAGACGGTTTCCAAAAGGACAAGTCCATAAACCACTACTAAATGGACTTGGGAAAAATCCACAATTCCAGGAATAACATGTATAGAATGTTTGTACGTTTGGGAAGCTTGCCAGGTGCCGCTGTCGTGGACAGGATGCTGGGCTCGATGGACCTTTGGTCTTTTCCCAGTGTGGCATTACTTATGTACTTATTATGGGTTACTGTTAAAATGTGTTATTTTACCATTAGCTGGTGCTATTTTAGCACAAGTCCCATTTTATGCAGTGAGACCTAACTACTAATAACTGGGGTTAACAGTACAATAACATGTAGATAACTTCCACCCGCAGTCAAAATGTCAGGAGTAAATTTAGGGTAGTGATCAAGGCAAAACTGTGGCAAAGAGCCAAAACTCAATGGAAACAAAGGTAAGGGGAGAGTAAGTGATGTGAAACTAGACTATTGCAACTTGCTTCTCACAGGTCTCCCACTTAGCCATCTCTCTTCAATCTGTTCAAAATTCTGCTGCACGACTAATATTCCGCCATGGTTGTTATGCTCATATTAGCCCTCTCCTCAAGTCACTTCACTCGCTTCCTATCCATTTCCGCATACAGTTCAAACTCCTCTTATTGACCTATAAGTGCATTCACTATGCAGCTCCTAAGTACCTCGCCACTCTCATCTCTCCCTACATTCCTCCCTGGGAACTCCGTTCACTGGGTAAATCTCTCTTGTCTGCACCCTTCTCCTCAACTGCTAACTCCAGACTTCGTTCCTTTTATCTTGCTGCACCATATGCCTGGAATAGACTTCCTGAGCCGGTACATCAAGCTCCATCTCTGGCCGTCTTCAAATCTAAGCTAAAAGCCCACCTTTTTTATGCTGCTTTTAACTCCTAACCCTTATTCACTTGTTCAGAACCCTTATTTTATCATCCTCACTTTAATATTCCCTTATCTGTTGTTTATCCTGTTTGTCTGTCCTAATTAGATTTTAAGCTCTGTCGAGCAGGGACTGTCTCTTTATGTTCAAGTGTACAGCGCTGCGTACGTCTAGTAGCGCTATAGAAATGATAAGTAGTAGTACTAGTAGTTAAAGACATTTCTCTGGTCTTATCATCCTGGAATAAATCTTGCTATAATCTTATGGATGTAACCACACCGATTGGTTGCACCAGTCTTACCAGTGCCAAATAGGCGAAACAGAAGTTTTCCTTTGTTGTGCAATCTGCTGCACAGTAGAGGCAGGTGAGGAAGGATGGTTTCTAGTAAGAAGACATGTTTATTTCCTTGGGCCTTTTTGGATGAACCATTGTTGTTTCTTCAAGGTTCCCAAAGCTAGGCAGAGATCAGAGATCAGGAGCACGTCTTTCAAATTAGCATTCTCAGAACTCACTGTAGAGTAACAAATCCAGAAAGCTTTCCTTCAGAAACTCTATGTTAGTTTTGTTTCTGTGACATTCAACACAAAAGAAGGCATAGACTGTATTCTCTATGCCCTATCAGGTCCTCTAAGTCATCAGAGCAGAGGTGTCTCATCATCTCCTCCGTTCGAATCATGTTTGTGGAAAATATTAGCACTAGAATATGTGGAGGGGAACTTTCAATATGATATGTAAATCCGATGAAAAACATCCAAAAATACAGTAGCAAACATTGCCATTTTCAAGCTCGAAAAAAACATTCATAGTAACATAGTAACATAGTAGATGACGGCAGAAAAAGACCTACACGGTCCATCTAGTCTGCCCACGATAAACTCATATGTGTATACCTTACCTTGATTTGTACCTGTCTTTTCCAGGACACAGACTGTATAAGTCTGTGCAGCAGTATTTCCCGCCTCCCAACCACCAGTCCCGCCTCCCATCACCGGCTCTGGCACAGACCCCGTATAAGTCTGCCCTCCCCCATCCTAGCCTCTCAACCACCAACCCCTCTTCCCCCCGCCACCCAATTTCAGCTAAGCTTCTGTGGATCCATTCCTTCTGCACAGGATTCCTTTATGCCTGTCCCACGCATGCTTGAATTCCGTTACTGTTTTCATCTCCACCACCTCCCGCGGGAGGGCATTCCAAGCGTTCACCACCCTCTCCGTGAAGAAATACTTCCTGACATCTTTCCTGAGTCTGCCCCCCTTCAATCTCATTTCATGTCCTTTTGTTCTACCGCCTTCCCATCTCCGGAAAAGATTTGTTTGCGGATTAATACCTTTCAAATATTTGAACGTCTGTATCATATCACCCCTGTTCCTCCTTTCCTCCAGAGTATACATGTTCAGGTCAGTAAGTCTCTCTTCATACGTCTTGGAACGCAACTCCCATACCATCCTCGTAGCTTTTCTTTGTACCGCTTCCATTTTTTTAACATCCTTCGCAAGGTACGGCCTCCAAAACTGAACACAATACTCCAGGTGGGGCCTCACCAACGTCTTATACAGGGGCATTAAAACCTCCTTTTTTCTGCTGGTTTTTCTGCTGTTTCAAAAATGGCCATTTGCTAGGCATTTATGTGCTTAGTGCATCTATCTTTTAGGACCATTTTTGAGAAAAAAAAAAAGTCCAAGGGAAAAAACATAAAAACAAGCCATTGGGATGTATGGGGTGGGGGGGGGGGGGGGCAGCATTATTATACTGGCCACATAGACATCCCAGCACAGCAGTGACCCTAAGGGGCACTGCAATGGACCTGTACCCAACTGTAGTGTACTACAATAGCCCTTATGGCTGCAGTTGTCACCTATATTAAGATACAGTAGGTTTTTGGTGGGTTTTGGAAGGCTCAGACATTCCACCACAAGTGTACAACTTAGAGTGGAATATGGGCCTAGGTCCTCTTCTCTACAGTGCACTGCACCAACCACTAAGCTACTCCAGGGACTTGCTTGATGCTGAAATAGGAATGGGCATAACATCTGAAGCTGCAATAGATGCTGGTATGTAATGTCACTGTCACATTTTAGGGGGTTAGGAAGGGGTCAGTGACCACTGGAGGAGTAAAAGGGGTTATGCCTTAATCCCTCCAGTGTGCATTTGGTCAATTAAGGCACCTTTTGGTCACTTAGTCATGACTGAAACAGATCTAGCCAAAAACATTTTAATTTTGACCCAAGACATTTTCATTTTGCTCCATTAATGCAGAAAAATGCTTTTATTTTGGTGCCACCCATGTCCGGCTTAAACCTGCCCTCTTGAAATATATAGATGAAGTGTGGAACAAAATGTCTAAAATCTGGGTTTCAAAAATCGCAACTTGGACGTTTTTGAGAGAAAAGCATCCTTCTGTCACCTTATAACTTTTTTGGATATTTTTTTGTTTTGAAAATGAGTCCCTTAATGTGACTGGTCTCTCTACTTGGAACGTCTGAGTCGTCATTGGGAGCACTCTCTGCAGAAATTCAAAGAAGGGTTAAAGCCTTTCCTGTTCCAAGATGCATATGACATATAAATGTCATAGTTGCTTAAGAACATAAGAACAGCTATACTGGGTCAGACCAATGGTCCATCTAGCCCAGTATCCTGTTTCCAACAGTAGCCAATCCAGGTCACAAGTACCTGGAAGAAACCCAAATAGTAGCAACATTCCATGCTACCAATCCTGGGGCAAGCAGTGGCTTCCTCCATGCCTATCTCAATAATAGACTATGGACTTTTCCTCCAGGAACTTGTCCAAACCTTTTTTTTAAACCCAGATATACTAACCGCTGTTACCATATCCCCCAGCAGTCCAGAGCTGAATTGCCCTTTTGTTCTTCTGGCTCCTGTGGTGGTCCTGTAGAATGCTATAGGTATGCTTCCTTCCCTATCTATATTGTAATTTCCTTTCTTTTCCCTTATTAATAACATTTGTATTGTAAACCACTCAGAGAGTTTGCTGATTGGGAAGTATATCAAAAATTAAATACACTTGGAAACTATTTCAAAACAGCTCATTAAAAACAAAATGAAACCAAATAAAACAACAACCCAGAGAAAGCAATACAAAATGGATAAACCAATGCAATGATGTATAAAGGAAACAAAAAGGGAACCCAGCACACCCCTATTTGTTGCCCTACTACTGGCTATAATGAAAATAGAGGAGGAGGAGGAGGACAAAGATACTCCTAATGGTTCAAGGAACTTGGGGGTCCTTTTACAAATGTGTGCTGAAAAATGGCTTGCGGTAGTGTAGGCGTGGGTTTTGGGTGTGCGCCAATCCATTTTTCAGCGTGCCTGTAAAAATTGCCTCTTTTTTCCCCAAAAAATGGACGTGTGGCAAAATGAAAATTGCCATGCATCCATTTTGGGTCTGACACCTTACCGCCAGCCAGTGACCTAGCGGTAAAGAATCCAGGTGGTAATGACCTACGCACATCAAATGTCTCTTGGCGCGTGTCCATTATGCGCGACTGAAAATAAAAAATATTTTTTAGACGCATGTATCGGACATGGGCCAAAAATGAAATTACCGCAAGAACCACGCGGTAGTCTGGCAGTAACTCCATTTTGGCGTGTGTTGGGTGCGCATAGACGCTTACGTGGCTTTGTAAAAGGGGCCCTTGGTTATCAAAAGTTATTATGTGGTCTAAGTAGCCAATAGAATGATTTACCCAGTTTAGGAAAGTTCCTTTGACACATATAACCATAATAGGAAGTCAACAACTTTGAACTGATGATAGATTCAGTTTTCACTGGAGATTCTGAAGTCAGCATCAACATTCCTATATCCATTGGTAGTAAAGTAATAGAAACACTTGCTCTCTGGTACTTAATACACCAACATGTGCCTCAAAAATATTTTACTATAAACTGATACATCAAAATACAAAAATTTCTCTCTGATCATGAATTGAAACGCTAAAGAGTTCTGTGTTCCTAATGCAGTGTTTATAGAACAGGACCCATGGCACACTTGTTCTCATGGTTGCTAGTGACAGCACTTATGCAGAAGCAAGTTTGTGATTTGGGTTAAACACCGGTCAGCTTGCTCTTGAAATGCTACCCATGGCACTTAAATCTGTTTCAGACATTCAGCGTCACTATCCTGATAGCGAGCAGCTCTGACTATACTGCACATGGACAGTGCTGATGACAGCTGCGGATATCTGTATAGCATGTGGTTTACATTAGTGCAGCCTTTTTGATGAATATTGATAATTACCTGTAGTCTTAGGTGGAACATCCTTATTCCAGTCCAGCTCTATCTGGTTAGTGTCAATGTGGTCTGTAAGAATTTTCATCCAAACTATCTGAACAGTGTTGCTGATTATTGACCAATAAGACCCTTATTCAGATAGCAATTGCTGCTGAATGAATAACTGATTTTGAATTTCAAGCCCATTATCGATCTTTCAGGGCCCTGTTTACTAAGCCGCGCTAGAGAAATGGTTCTTTGTGGAACTAAGATTGAAGGACACTGCAAAACAATTTTGATGTTCTTCCTGGAACTAACATTTGAAGGACATTGCAGGAATATTTGGGTGAACAATCCATCAGGAGAACAAAGTAATTGGTTAGGGGTCATATGTTAACTATAGTATGGAGAATGATATAGGAAACTGGACCAGAATGAGTAAAGACAATCAGCTGAAGTGATTTACTGAGCACGCATCTTTTCGATAGCCTTCCACGGGCAGAACATTGTTCTTACTTTGAATTACATCTGCATTTCTTGTGAGACAGTGATTGGACTAACACATCTATGAGTGTGATAACATTGGATTATGGATTATACATGAAGCCTTTGAATAGAAGCTTTGCTTCATAAAGTTATGAGACACAAGATCTCTATTACGGACCATGTGAGAGCAAGTAGTTTGTTTTTTGTCTGTACTGCAATGCCCCCTTGTGATTTGAACATACTTCTGATGGACTTCATAGAAAAACATCTAAAAATTGGTTTTGAAAATACCAAATGCAGGTTTATGCCACTTTTTTGGATGTTGTTCTCTTTTGAAAATGAGCCTCATAGGAACATAGTAACATATTAAATGACAACAGATAAAGACCTGTACAGTCCATCCAATCTGCCCACAAGATAAACTCATTATTATGGTATAATGTGATACTTTATATATATACTTGATCTTGATTTGACTCCTTGTCATTTTCAGGGCACAGACCATAGAAGTCTGCCTGGCACTGTCCTTATACAGAAAGTGAAAGTGCCTTGGTGCTTTGTAGCTTTTACTACATGAGATGTGGGGACCCCTGATGCAGGTGCTAGTCACCGAAACACGGCCCGTGTCGGGTCTTTTTGTCAAGGCTCATTCATTAAAGAACTGTGTTCCATTTTTAAAGGCCCGTGGTACTGTCCTTGTTCTAACATTTCTTAAGTTGTCGAAGCCCCTGAAAAGCTCCTCTCCAGCCCATCCAAATCTATTCAGCCATGATCAGGGCACAGACCATAGAAGTCCACCCAGTATTGGCTTTGCTTCCCAATTAGCAGTGTTGCTACCTAATCTCCACTAAGCTTCTTTGGATCCATTCCTTCCAAACAGGATTCCTTTGTGTTTATCCCACACATTTTTGATTTCTGTTACTGTGCATCTCCACTATCTCCCGCAGGAGGGCATTCCAGGTATCTACCACCCTCTTGGTGAAAAAAATACTTTATGTCATTATTCTTGAATCACCCCCGCCCCCTTCAACCTTAATTCATGACCTCTAGTTCTACAACATTCTATCACAGATTAGGTGCACAAATTTGCCATGATAGAAGACTATCTTAGCACCTAGTTTTTGGGTGCCTAAATTTCAATTGCTCCTATGCTTATAAATGTAGGTCTGCCATTCATTTGCTTAGATTTATGAACTTACCCCTGGATTCTATGTATAGCGCACAAAATTATGCGTGCAAATTTGGACACTAACAATCAATTATTGGCACTAAATGGCAATCAGAATTTATGCACACATCTTGTTAGATGCATTCTATAAAGATGCACAAGTAAATTCTAGTGAGCAGATCCAAAAAAGGGTGTTGCCATGGGAGGGACATGGGCGGGTATGGGTGTTCCAATGATTTGCTTGCACTGTTACAGAATACACATGATCTGTTCCTAAATTAGGCACGGGGACTTGCACCAGGTTTCAGTTGGTGTAAAACCCTGCGCCTAAAATGTAGCTGCAGATCCTGGTGCTAAGCATATGCTATAAATGGTGCCCAACTCAGAGTGCCGTTTATAGAATAGCGCTTAGCACACATTTTTTCCACCGTTGATTTTTAGGTCCCTTATGTAGAATTTGGTCTTTAATGCTGAAAATCAGTGCTAAGCTCATTGTCTTTCCTACCTTTGTTGCCACCCATTTTTTATGCTCCTAAATTAAAAAGTTTAGCAAAGTGTTGAGCATAAATTTAGGCTGTGGCATACCCTAGCTTGGTTGCCACCTGAGGCGGGTCACCGCTGCGCCCGCCCGGTGCATCACCCCCAAGGTGTGCCAACCCCCCTGAGGCATGTCACACCCCCCAAAGTGCATCACCCCCACCACCATTCCTCCTAGGAAGGGGGTGCACGGAACAGCTGCACGGCTGTCATCTCTGCTGGTCCCCTGACCCACAACAGGAAGCAAGGTCATAGGGTGCAGGGGACTGGCAGAGCTGACAGCTGTGCGACTGCTCCATGCACCCCCTTGCTGCCTGCACCCAGGGTAGACTGCCCCCACTGCCTCACCCTTGGTATGCTACTGAATTTATGCACTCAACCCCAGTAAAATTTCAGAGGGGCCAATTTAGAAGTGTAACCCTCAAATTTAGAAGCATAAATATTTTAAATATGCCCTTAGGCTACTAAGTTTGACTGAAAATAGCACACAAATTTAGGAGCCCGATTTTAAATTTAGGAGTGCTATTGTTTTTTTTTTTTAATATAGGAGCCCTTTTACTAAGCTGTGGTAAACACTAATGCGTGCTTACTATAGCAAAAAATGGCTTACTATGGGGCACGCTCATGCGGCCCATGATAATCTTTGATGTGTGTGCTACCTATGCGCTAAAAATTTAAATTTCATTTTTAGCATTGGGTGCATTTCAAGGGCAGAGGATAGGCATATTCTGCGCTAATCAGTTAGTGCATGTGCATTGCTATGTGCTAACTAATAGAAATAGAAAAATCAGACATTTTACCCACATGGTAAAAATTACCTCAGCACACAGTCAAGGCCACTTTTACTGCAGCTTAATAAAAGGGCCCCTTAATTTGATTAATCAGCTTTTGGTTAAACCAACAAGGAGGTATAATTTATAAAGAAAACACACTTAAGCATCAATAAAACAAACAAACAAACAATACAAACCAAAATTACAATTTAAACTTACCAACAACCAACATATCAAACCCATAATCATTAAAGATAATTAAAAAAAAAAAAAACCAAAACTGTGCTAAGCTCAATTACTTTATCAACTATCCTTTTGGAAGAAAAACAGTCCATAATATTTCAGAATTAAGTTCTTTGTTGTATTTCATAAAATTAGAACATATATATCACCTCATATGCAATTTAAACAAAACAAATTAAATTCCATCTTGGAAGTAGAAAAAAGGAGCTTTACAAACTTCCTTTGTAGGAATCATTCATCTGGTTGCCCTAAAGAATTGCAGCACCACAGATTCCAAAAGGCACCAATAATCTTACCTGTTCTTGCTTCTGTACCTACACTTTATGATCAGTTGTTAAATGATGATTTTACAGGGCAGCTCATCATACACATACAGTAAGTATATGTCAGTGGATGCTATACACGTAACGAGAAAAAATATGACTACAGAGAAAGACTATAAAATCTACCTATTCTGCCTGTTTTTTTTCCTCCAGACTACACACACCATGAGATTACCTTCACCTCCCCACAGCTAAGGATCGTCTGTGCTTCAGAAAGTCGTGTTTTAAATTATGCAGTGTAATGAAGGTTTTATTTTTATACAGTTAAATTGTAGGTTGGATTACAGCATCAGCATTTTATTTAAAGCTGTAAAAAGAAAAAGGATGGGAAGAATGTGTTTATAGAGAAGTGAGAAAATTGAGGGAGGAATTGTCCAGTCGTATTCTCTACTTTTTGAGGATGTTGATGGGAAACAAGAGGAAAGCTTTTGAAACCAGGACCTATAGTCTATCTTTGAAATGGGCAGTTCATTATAGTTTTTATGTGTCAAGCTGTGAACTAAGTTCATTAACTTCCTCAATCTCACTGGTGGTAACTTCCAAACAGAACAGGAAATCCCTGTAAGTACTTTCATAGAGGCCAGACTCTTTGCTGTTTAGTCTGGGTTAGGGTAGGCACTGGCTTGCATGTTCCTTTGATTGGCAACTCTAGTACTATAAAAACAAATGTATTGGAGTCTCCCACCAGAAAGAGCCCTAGTCTCCAAAATCTTTTAGCTTTATTTGGACTGGAGCTTGATGATAGTTTGAATAGGCAGGAAACACTCCCTCCTTCATAATATGGTACCAACAGGGGGACAGGTTTTCTCACAGATTTAGCAGTGGTTGGAGACGTGAATTGTTGAAGTTTTCAGGAATTTTTTTACTGTTGTCAAAAAAGGAAATGACAAAAAAAATGTTTATTTTCATTTTAGGTTAGCCTTCAAAGGCTACACTTCAAACTGAACGTAGAGTTGGGAAGACAAGCAAAACATTAAAAACCTTACACATTTTAGCCACAGGTTTGTGTACTATGAACATCTGAAATGTGGCTTTGAAGGAGCTGAGAGGGAGGTCTACATTTTTTTTTTTTGAATTTCTAATGGGTGAAATGTGTGTGCATGCATGCCACATAAACAAATGGAAACACTCAATCATCAGACTTAATACAGAAACATAACGAAGAAAGAAAAATTAGTAGATACTGAAGAATCTGGTGTTTGATTAAATGACAACTGGCAGACTTGAACAGACATAATAACTTGATGAAGGGATTTGTGGTTAGTGTTCTGATAGAACATCTGTAATGGTGGCTATTTTCTGAGAATTGTATTGGTATTCTGTATAGCCCAAAAAAGCTGCTCAGGTTCCCAAAAAAGTAAACCATTTAAATTGCAGTGATAAGTTTAGTCTTCTGTTCTAAAAATCATCCCAAACTTTCAGGGCAGTTTATGAAAGATTTTTCTTGAGCTTCCAAATCTATCTTTGACTTTAACAGTTCAATGCTACTTCTCTTTACAATGTTTTTGACAATTGAAATTGCTAGATGGAAGTTTGTAGAGATTTTTTTTAAAGCCATCCCTTGCATTTTCAAATGCTGCTTAGAACACCCAACAGTTATTGAAAGTAGACAGAACACCAATCATAAGCTGAATCTATTCAACTTTGCACCAACTGAAGGCCTAACAAGTTGTGACAAATTTATAACTGGGTTCTCCATTTAGGTTCCTCAAGGCCAAGCAGTAGAAGCCTATTCTATAGCAGAACCAAGTCACCTAGGTTCCAGTATAGAATACTAGCATAACCCAGTATTAACCCATCTATCAATTAGGCACCTGCAGTTATGCCAGACATAGAGCTCACATAAGTGTGATTGCTTAAGTGCAGCAGGGAGTGCCTAACCTACAGTGGAGGAGTAGCCTAGTGGTTAGTGCAGTGGACTTTGATCGTGGGGAGCTAAGTTCAATTCTCACTGCAGCTCCTTGTGACTCTGGGCAAGTCACATAACCCTCCATTACCCCTGGTACAAAATAAGAACCTGAAAATATGTAAACCACTTTGGATGTAGTTGCAAAAACCTCAGAAAGGCAGTATATCAAGTTCCATTTCCCTTTCCCTTTAAGTAATGCACTTAAGTGGGAGCCACACCTATATCCCATTCATGTTCATCCCAATATATGCCCCTTTGCAAATATATACTCTGTAAGTTAATTAGGTATTTGTAGAATAGAGCGTTGCCAGAATATTGGCAATTACATGTGTATGTGTGGACAAATGCCCATATATTTCATTATTCCTGGGATTCTATATATCACACCAAAATTTCCCTGCCGAAATGAATGTGAATTTCATAACAACACATATAACTTAATTAATTAACAAGCTGATCAGCACTGATAATTGCATGTTAACAAGCATTTATCAGCACTAATTGGCATTAATTAGAATTTACATGCATTACTTGCTAAGCGTATTCTGTAATGTGGTGCATGTAAATTCTAAAGAAGCAAGGAGTGGGAACGGAGTCAGGCTCTTCAAAACAGGCCAGAGATACTAGATGTGAATCAAAAAGCTTTATTGGGAGATGACTCGACAGGGTACCATGTTTCAGAACTCACAGTTCCTTCCTCAGGAGTCTTATTGTTTGTATATGAAGATATAAATCCTCAGGTAGTGAATTTTAAAAGTGAGTGGTCTTCAGAAAGACCTTTGTGGTGAAGGTGAGTCGTGCCACTTCTAAACGTTGCTAAAAAAGGTAAGAGCAATATTGCCAGTGGTATTTTCAAGATTTCTCCCCGATACTTCCTAAAATAGTCCCTCAGTGTCACGTGGGGTACCTGGGGAAAATTCAAAAACTGTAAATTTAACTTCCTCTTGTTTTTTTCCCCCAGTATCTCATGCTTTCGGTACAATCTTATTAAATCCTGATTTAACTTCCTGCACTCCAAAGACTTTCCTGCCCAGTTCTTCCCAGGAAGCTGAACCCCCTCAGAAGCCGCTTCATATCTGTACATTTAGATGTTATATCCTCCAAATCTTTCTGTACTTGATAAAGTCTTTTACTCACAGTCATATCTAACTTTGTAATAGCCTTCCAGATAGCCTTAAGTGTCACTGGTGCAGCTGGAGAAGTACACCCAACAGAGTTTCTTCTGGCTCCTTATCTGGGGCAGAGTAACTGCTCCTTGCAATGCTTCCTCCTGCAGGAGCCCCCAACCTACTGACTCAGCCATTTATGACCTTTTGGCTTGGTGTCCTTTTCTTTCAGGGAATGGAGTATCCAGTTTTCTTTGATTTTCAATCCTCATTTCTGGGGTCCCGCTGATTGAGGACTGAATGGAAGTGAGATTAAATTAGAGTGATTTCCTCTTTTAGTTTATTACTTATTTAGTATATGCTACAATAATCCCTTCCTGTTTCCGTAGCAAGTGTATTACTTGTTTTATTTTGTTAAAATTAACTATAAATACAATTTTTTTAAAAAATGCTCTAGAACGTCAAGTAAGTCATCTCTCTCTTTGAGGCAGTGAAAAACTTGATGCTCTAGAGCTTTGGCAGTGTTTATTCCTTATTTGAGAGAATTGGCAATGTTGCCCTTTCCGTTCTCGGCATTCACACATTCAAGATTTGCGGTTTTATACATTTGTGGTCATGCATATGTAACCCACAAATTGCCTTTCAAACTTGTTCCTGACTATTTGCGAACATCTGCATTTTAAAACAAGTTCTTTCGCTTTCGTCTTTTGTGCCTTTTACGGCTATTCACAGACATGCACATTTTAAAAACAAGTTCTTTCTTTCGCTTTGACTTTGCTGGGGTTTATATCAGAAATGAAAGGAGTGGAGTCACTGGTGGCATTAGGTTGCTGGGGAAGTGGTCATCCTTGCTACTGGCGTATATAACAGAACTGAAAATGGCTCCTAAGCGTTCTGCAAGTGAATTTCATGCTAGCATTCATAAACATAAGAAATCTGTGATATGCCTTAGTGATAAAATACATGTTTTAGATGAGTTTCATTCTGGCATGTCTGTTACTGCTGTTGACTGTGAGTTCAATGTTAACAAATCAGTAATCTGATACATCCGGCTAAAAGAAGAAGATATTCACCAATCTGTTCGTGAGGCTGGCCAGAAAGTGCTAAAACGACATCTGTGGCTCATGATTAGTCAATGGAAAAGATGGGAAAAGCGGCTAAATTTGTGGATTATGCAAATGGCGGATGATGAAAAAAGCACAGTGGATAGTACTGTGAGGATGAAAGCCAAAAAATTTATAAACATGTCACACAGGGCCAGGAAAATGTGAAACTCTGTTCTGCTAGTTATGGCTGGCTTGCGCATTTTAAAAGGCAATATGCATTTAAAAATACAAAGCTTTCTGGTGAGGCAGGTTCCGCTAACAATGAAGCTGTCAAAGAATTTTAAAAAATACCTGCTAAGCGTGACAGAAGAAAAGGATTAGGTGTCAGAACAGGTCTTCAATAGGTTACAAACAGGCTGGGAAATGGACATATATATAATGAAGATGGCAGCCAAAGCCCCTGGAATCATTTAAGACCACACCACCCTTCTATTGTATGCCAATGCCAAGGTCAATTTCAAATGCAAACCTCACATGGTCTACAGAGCACAAAATCCTTGTGCACTTAAAAGAAAGACCCTGAACGGCATGTCAATCCATTGGAGATGGAACCGCAAACCTTGGATGATGTCCAAAATATTCTGGGATTGGTTCAACTATTTCATCCCAGAAGTTGAATGCTACCCCCATCGCAGAAACCTCGCCTTCAAGGTTTTGCTGATTTTGGATAATGCCCCGGTACACTGTCATGAAGCCCTTGAGAATGCTTACCCAGATGCAGAATCCCTTTTCATATCATCTAGTCCCTTGATCAGGGAATTATAAAGACTTTCAAGTGTCACTACATGCAGGAGCTTTACAACAAAGCCTGTGAAGCTTTAGATGCCAACAGTGAAAACATCATGCTTGATTACTGGAAGACAGTGATAATACACAATGTAGTTGACATTGCTGGCATAGCCTGAGACATTGGCACCCCCAATAATTTTGAAAATTTGGCTCCTATGGCCTGATATAGCATAATGTAGGCTATTATAAACAATTATTGGAAACGAAACTTGGCCTGATTGAGTAACAAACTATCAGGGCTTTAAAGGTATTGTGGAAAATATGAAAAAGGGTGTGGAAAACATAATGGCCAGATTCTATATAAGGTGTCTTAAAAATCTGTGTGGTAAACATTTCCAACTATGCGTATTCTAGAAGCGGCACCTAGATCTAAGCGTGGTATATCGAATATGCTTACTTGATATTTCAGCACCTAAAACTACATGCCTTCATTTCTACCAATAAAAACGTGGCATGAATCCCTCTGTGTAGGTTTACACACACTGAGCCATTTTCTATAACTACACGCATAAATTTTGGAATGCCCACGAAACGTCCATTTCCCACCCATAGCCATAACCATCACATCGAAGTTAGAGCCAGATATTCAATGCTAGGCCATGTGCAGGTACTGGTACTGAACATCCATCCATGATCGTTATGACTGATATTCAGTAGCAGCAGTGGCGTTCCTAGGGGGGCGGACTCCCGGGGCAGCGCCCCGCCCCCCCCCCCCGGGTGCAGCGCACCCCCCCCAATGCAGCGCGGACCCCCCCTGGCGAAAGACCCCCCGCGAAAGAGCCCCCTCCCCGGGTGCATGCCGCTGGGGGGGGGGGTGCCGCAGCGCGCACCTGCTGCGAGTTTACTAACTTTGCTCGTTCGCTGCAGCTCCCTCTGCCCCGGAACAGGAAGTAACATGTTCCGGGGCAGAGGGAGCTCCAGTGAACGAGAGAAGTTAGCGAACTCTCGCAGCAGGCACGTGCCGCGGCACCCCCAGCGGTGTGCACCCAGGGCGGACCGCCCCCACCGCCCCCCCCCCTTGGTACGCCACTGAGTAGCAGTGGCCACATAACTTCTGGAACTGTCTAGATTCCATCCCAGATCCACTGGCTGGTTTCACTATGGCTGGTTAGATCTGATATTAAGTGGCATTGCCCAATTAAGTGACATGAATATTGGTGGATGGCCAGCTGAGTAGAGTTTGACTGGGTAGGAGCCTCTCCTGCCTGGTTAAAACCCTTTTGAATATTGACCCTATGAATGTCTCACTTGAGAGATTATGTTTGCCCTCTACAGCCAGAAAATATTTGAAGTCAATGCAACCCAGACCCAGGCACTCACTCAGATCGCAAGGGATCTCACTAGTTCAGGTTCCAACATCTTTTCTTCCTCTGGATAAATCTGGTATGGATTCTCTAAGCAGGGTAAAGAGATTCACCTCTACAAGTGCTCTACATACAGGGTCACTTCCAAAAAACTCTCACAAACCTGCAGCTGGTGTTCCAAATTTATTGGTTCTGATATTCAGTTACCAGCGCTCAGCATTTTGCTGACTGTTGCAGGTGTTAAGCCCAGAAATTCAATGTCAGGTCATATCTTGGCTTCGGGATTGAATTTATGGGTTTGTGGAGCCAGCTAATCAATATCCAGCACTTAAGCAGCTATGGGGCACAATAAAATGATAGGACTAAATTGTATGTGGTCCTATTAATGCGGTGACCTTGGCTGGTTAAGTGCCAGTATTCAGCACATAACCGGTCAAGTGCTGACTCCGTCCCCTGAATGCTCCCAAAATAGCCAGTTTTGAGTTTGGCGCTAACAGGTTAAGTGCCGCTGAAAATGACCAGTTACCCCGAACAAGTGATTTAGCCAGCCAGGAGCTGTTTCTGGCTGGTTAAATCACTTTGAATATCAACCCATTCAACTTTAACACTGCTAACCAAAGTCCTTAGAAACATTTTTTTTTGTTACATTTGTACCCCACGCTTTCCCACTCATGGCAGGCTCAATGCAGCTTATATATTGTATACAGGTACTTATTTGTACCTGGGGCAATGGAAGGTTAAGTGACTTGTCCAGAGTCACAAGGAGCTGCCTGTGCCTGAAGTGGGAATCAAACTCAGTTCCTCAGGACCAAAGTCCACCACCCTAACCACTAGGCCACTCCTCCACT
Source organism: Microcaecilia unicolor (assembly GCF_901765095.1). Lineage (NCBI taxonomy): Eukaryota > Metazoa > Chordata > Amphibia > Gymnophiona > Siphonopidae > Microcaecilia > Microcaecilia unicolor. Next base: position 394,218,226 of record NC_044031.1, on the reverse strand, counting down.
TGTGCTTCTGGGCCTATGTGTACCTTCAGGTCCTTTGCATTCCCTTTGTGTCTCTGGGCAGAAAATACTACTTTGGTCCAGATTTAGGTTTCCCAATCTTCCCACGGGGCCCTGGAACTGGATCTCTTTCTCCACACTGTGTCCTTCTCCAGGCCTTGTTGTGCTGTCTGTTGTCAGCTCTGTGAGTAGATGTTACCATGGGATGCTTGACGGGGACCTCAACCTCATCCTCTGGCTGTGCTAGGACACATCTCCAGACACTGGCAACCAGACTCTTCCTCTGATGCCAAACTCCTTTTCCCACACTAGATTCAGAATGAAAAATAATTTTAGGAACTGAGGACAGGATGTCCTATGTCTTTCCCCCTTCCTCAACTGCACTCTTTTTGAACCTAAATTCATGCACCCCCTACTGTACTGTACTGTAAAGATCTCTCCAGGGAGAAAGCACATCCTATACACTTCCAGCATAGTTCATCTTTTTACACCCCAGAAAGGTAATTTCCAGTGTCCTTAAATGTGAGAGGTGTACTCATAACAAGGTAGTGCAGCCCATAGAATCACCTAACAACCTTTTGACTTCTGGATGGTGAATAGTAGAGTTGATTGTAAACTGCTCTGATATCCTGTTTAAGGGCAGTATATCAAGCATTTTACTAAATATAAACAAAATACTTGTCAGATCCTGAACAGATATTTGGCTTGTGGAGGATACTAGTTAACACCCTTCATTCTGCCTGTAGACATACCTACAAATACCTACATTACCTTTTATTTCTTCCCCAGCAGCCCCCAGCCCCAAATATATTTACTCCAGCCTGTGTCTGGCATAATTTTGATGCTTGCATTCAATAGGAAGGTTTTTTTTTTTTTTGCCCATGATTGAAATGTAGGTTCCTTATTTACAATTTAATATTTATACTTGGTAGTTTTTGGTTTTGGTTTATTGGAGTCAATGCTGGAAGCTTGTTCCTGTCCCAAAGTGACATCATCCAAGTGACCCCATCAGTGTCTATATCATCAAGTGGGCAGTGGTGTTCACACTGAAGGTGCACACCAAAGGAGCAGTACGTCTCCTCGGGCGACTCCTTTATATCGGATAGTGTGCCTGAGCCTCAGTAAAATTTGGAATATCTCATTGCTTCTTTTCTATTGATGTCTCCTGTTTCAGCCTCAGGAGATTTTAACCATTTTATCCCTACTTATTAGGTTCATTGGCCACCCCATCTTAGGCCTTCAAGTTTAACTGAGCATTCTAAAGTTCTGTTACCACTTGTACCTACACCCTGTTATTCAACTCCTAGGTATGGTCTCATTCCTCCCCTTTCTGATCTTTCTTTCCCAATCTCTCTTCTTAACCTCTGTTCTTTGAAAAGCAAAACCTCTGCGTGATTAGATCTGATATCCTGTTCACATTCAAAGTTATTCTGCTTTATTCAGACATGGTTAGATAGCCTCAGCCACATGTCCCACTACCTGTCTTCTTGATCTTATACCATCACGATGGCTCTCCCTTTCCCATTATGGTCTTCTTCCTATAGCTATGATCATGGTTAATACCAGTTCCCAGACAGGAGTTGTCGACTCAGAATGGAAACATACTATTGTGCGGCCCATTCTTAAGAAACCATCCCTAGATGTTTCTTTACTCTCCAACTATCATCCGAAATCAAATTTCTGCTTTACTTCTAAACTAACTGAGAGATTGTTGTTTCAACAATTCACGGCCTTCGGTGATAGACACACTATTGTTACTGCCTTACTTAGGGTTCCTAAGACGCGCTAACTGATTTAGTGCACAATAATGGTTAGCGTGCACTAAATGCTAAGACATCCATTATATTCTTATGGGTGTCCTATCATTTAACGCATGCTAATCGTTAGCATGCCTTAGTAAAAGGAATTCATGGAGAGGTATAATCGAAAGGTCGTCCAAGTACGCATTAGGACGACCTTACGGAAACGTCCAAAATCAGGCCGGTATAATCGAAAAATAGTATGGACGTTTTTCGATAATCGATTATCCCTGTTGCAAATGACCAAATGAGGGGTGCATAAAGGGTAGTAAATAGGGCGCCCTTATACATTCGATTATCGCAGGTGAAAACGACCAAATCAGAAAGTAGTAAAACAATGTACATTGTTATACCGCAAGTACAGTGCATGCTGTTCTGGACATCCAGGTACGGGAAATATGAGGAACGTTCATACGCGTCAAATACAGGAAGATCATGTTGCTCCACCGAATATTCCTCATATGTGCCCTATCTAGATGTCCAGAACTGCATGCACTGTACCTACTGAACATGCAGCTATATGCATATTGTGTATATGTGAAAAGGTTCGCATGCTTCATACTCATCTACATAAGGCAAGTTCCGCACGCAGGAAAGGCCCACACACGCATAACAACCATTCATGCACGTCAAGGACGTCTATGATTACGACGGCGTCCACGTGCTGATAGGGCCATATATAGGATGGTAATCCATATATATGGAGCTGTGCACGAAACGACATCCGTCAAGCAAGGGCGTCCATATAAGGCACTTGTTTTCCAACACCTATTTTCACTGAAAAAGATGGCGCACCTGCGACGTGAGTCAAATTTCAGTGAGGCTGAGAGCCTGCTGTTGGTGCGGCTGTGCCTTAGGCACCGGCATAGGTCCCCTTCCTGTACCTACACATATAACAGCTTCGTTATCATTGTAAGCAGTAACTGGAGTGTGCATGCAAGGATAATGAGTAATATGGGTACATGCACAATCAGTAATAAAATGTATGTGCTGGAAAGGACAACCATTCCCACATCCCAACAATAATTTATTTCTTTGTTTACTTATTTATTGCATTTGTATCCCATATTTCCCACCTCTTTGCAGGCTCAATGTGGCTTACAATACATCATGATTGGTGGAAACATTTAACAAAAGAAATGTATAGCATACAGAAGGATCTTGATAACATGGTAATGATAAGACATATTAGTCGTTTAAGAAGCATAAACTATAATGCATACAAACGGGACTTTCTAGCCTCATGGCCACCTCTATGGCATCATCTGCATAGGAGCCGACTCTGTGGCTGCTGTGGGTGCTTGAGCACCCCCAATATTGAATAAATTCCTTTTATGTGTCCAGGGAGGGCTTATCTCCACTGGGGTTAGCACCCCCAAAAATTTAACAAAGGTTCTCCTATGAGCACCTGTACCAATGGAATGTCCCCCCCCCAACAGTGTTGACCCTCTCTGCTATTTGATTGACAAATGAATGTGTGTGCAGAGGGCTAGAAGGACCATCCCCTTACTCCTGCTGTACAAACATATCTTACAGAGGCTTCGGGGTTCACAGGGACCTGGAGTCCCTCCGGAGGAGGTTCCGGCGTGTGAGGCGGGAGAGCCCAGATATCATCAGGGCAGTGTGACGGCACCTGAGGGCTTGACGTAACTCTTCAAAACAGGACACCTGTACTCATTTGTAAATGTATTTATTGAATAATGCAAATGTACTGTACAATATCACTTTCCATGTAGCTAATAGCCAACTACTAAGTAATAACATATCTGTCCCAGATCAAGGACTCAGGTTGCAGGTGCCCTCCCATGAGTGTGGCTGCAACTTCCATCGACCCTCCCCCCGAGATGAATGAGATGACATGCCTCACTTTACTATCCCGCTTTCTGGGGTGGGTGGATAGTGTTTCCTGGTAGTCCTGCCTGAGGCCCCTCTTTTAGTGGATGTCATGGCCTCATGTAAAAGTTATGTGCTAAACACCCTTCCCAACGCCCCCCCCCCCCAACAATAAAAACCACAAAAACAGGTCAGCAAACCGTCGTCACATATCAGAATACAAACATGCTGGTCAGCAATGAGTGTGGTCTGCCAACATGTTCTGTGTGGTCTGTGTCAGAGCAGCTTCCAGGGTTCCCTGTCATGTCATCTGATGCATCTCAGTCCCCATGGGCATAGGCCACACCTCACCACACCTTGCCCCATCCCCCGCCTCAGGCCACCCAGCTACTGCACTATGCAAGCCATGTTGCATGTGCTGATCTCAACCACACTCCTTTTACATACACAGGGCTCCAGCACCAGCAGGAGGAGGAGGCGGATGAGGAGGGCCACCTGGAGGAGGAGGAGGCCACGAGGAGGCCCACCAGGAGGAGGAGGACTCGGAGGAGGCCCATGAGGAGGCCCATCAGGAGGAGGAGGACTCGGAGGAGGGGGGTCCTCATCATTGATGAGGACATTATGGAGGACCCCTCCCCACCTGCAGCTCCATCCACTGAGCCATCTCCATCCCCTGGCCCAGCTCCATCAGAGCCATCTCCATCCCCTGGGCCAGCTCCATCCACTGAGCCATCTCCATCCCCTGGCCCACCTCCATCCCCTGGGCCATCTCCAGCCCCTGGGCCATCTCCAGCCCTTGGCCCAGCTCCAGCCTTTGGCCCAGCTCCAGCCCTGCGCCTCCTGCAGCAGCTGGTAGATGGGCAGAACCAGGTGCTACAGGAGCTCAGGGCCATAAGGCATGGTAATGAGCAGATCCACGGCCCACTGAGGGTGCTGCTCATTACCCTGCTACAGAGGGCCTTGCTAAGAGGGCAGGGCCACCCTTGACAGATTTTTTTTTTTTTTGGGGGGGGGGGGAATTTGTTGGATTTGGGAGTGGGAAGTGGGGGGATATGTATGGGTTGTGGGGATTTGTTGTGGTGGGGGGATATGTTGGGGTTGTGGGGATTTGTTTCTTTGGGGGGGTTATAGCGGTGGGGGGGGGAATTGTTGGGGTTTGTACAAAAATATATTTTTCTTATTTCATATAACAGGGTGTGTGTGTGTCTGTACCTTGTGCATTACATATAACCAAATGGTGGTGTTGATGTGAGAGGAGGCAGCAATATGCATTGCATGAAATGTGAAGTGTGAATGAGAAAGTTGATGCATGTCTGTGATAATGGTGCCCATACAGGAGCCCACCTGTTCATTCCAACCTGCATGGCCATATGTGCAGGGGGGTGGGCCGAGGAGGCTGGATGGCTATTACTGTTGAGGAACGCAAATGGCCATCCAGCCTCTCTCCCTCCCCCTTACCATACAGCCCCACAGCACAGAGTGGCATAAATAATAGATTTGTTGTCTAGCACTTGTGATCTGCCAAGTACAAACTTGCACATAACCCTAGGTAGCACATAGACGATGTTTGCTCTCTGATCGCCAGACATCCTTACCCACAACCAAACCACATTGGGGGGGGGGGGGCCACAAAGGAGCTACAAACAGCTGGCTCATCTTTTCACATTCAATGCATCAGCAATGGTATATAGTGCTGAGGAGAAAAGGGAAAACAATGGGAAAACCATTAGATGGATGCTTACTCCATCACAGTTGCAATATAATACAAGAATTACAGAAGGGCACAAATAAATATGGTGTTCATTATTTGGATGTTTGATCACACTTCTTCCAGTAGTAGCTCAAGGAGAGCTACATTCAGGTATTCTGGGTCATTCTGTGTCCCAGGATGACTCTAAGTTTGGACCTGAGCCAATGGAGGGTTCAGTGACTTGACCTAGATCACACAGAGCAGCAGTGGGAATTTAACCAGCAACTTTGTGATTATAAGGCTGGTGCTCTAACCACTAGGCCACTGCAGCCACCAGGCTATAGCCACCTGCAGGTAATTTGGGTTTGGACCTGTAACCACAAATCCTCTCCCTCACCATGTCTTAAGGGCTCAGTAGGCAGTACCTGTGGCCACCTTGAACCTAGTTTGCAGCCTACCACATGTTGGAAATGTTGTTGTTCCATAACTATGGATGATTGTAGGACGGTGTTCAATAATGTGGTCAAGACATTCATTGCATATATTATTCCCCCTCCCCCTCCTATCGAACATGAGAATGGGTGGCCACTTCATAAATGGGGACTGGGGTTCACCACATAAACAAGGAAGATGGAACCTACCGGGAACCAATACAGCAGCTCCAACAGCTGGCCCACAGCATTAAGGACCTGCCAAAACCACACAGAACGGCCTCCAACCTGTGCACAGGAACCTGGTGAAAAGAGAGCTAAGCGTTGACTGCAGACTACATACAGTGAATGGACACTCCTTGATTATAAGCAGAAAGAGAAGAGGTGGCTGAGAAGTATGAGCTTACCTTGAACGTGTGTTGCAAGATTGTGTAGTGCGGCTTCTATCTCCTGGACCATTAGCTCAATTTCAGCGTCAGTGAAATGACCCTTACCGATGGGTGCTTGCTTTGGTGCCATTCTAACAATCTGTTCGCGCCCACAGACTGCCTGCTACTACCAGGCAGAGAGAATGGGAGACAGTAAGGGAGGCTCACGGAATGTGGAAGACTGGAAATGGAAGCCGTGTTGGCTGAGGGCCACCACAATCACAACCCTCCCCCCCAAAATACACAGGTGTACCCAAGCATACATTGCCAAACACAAACGTTATTATAATTGACGGTAAAACACTGTAAACTAATGTTAATAAGAACCGCAAACGTCCCAGCACAGGAAATGCCGGTTTAAATGGCAATCAAGAAAGGGAAGGCAGGTGGGGACGCTCATACATACCTACCCATAATCGAAATCACACGCCCCAAATCGCTACCTCAGCTGGATACGTTTAGGAAATTTATAATTGAAATTAAAGCGCCCATATCAGACATGCCTATCCCGTTGCAACATGGGTGTTCCTGGCAACTATTTAGACGCCCCTCTCCGTATTTTCGAAACTCATTGGTACAATGCCGCCACGCCAGCCCCTAACCCGGAAGGGTAATTTTTCTGATGCTGAGGTGGAGCTCCTGGTGCAGGAGATAGAGCAACGGCATGCCAATCTGTTTGCTCCCACAGGACAGAGGCTGGCTGCAACTGCCAAGCAGCGGGAATGGGAGGCGGTACGTGACCGGCTGAATGCAGTCTTCCATTGTGCAAGGGACGTGGAGGACTGCAAGCGCAAGTGGCGCAAGCTGAGGCGGGATGTGAGGAGGAAGGCTGGGCCAATCTCGCATCACATGACACCGCCAACCTCACCCCCATGGAGCTCATGGTTCACGCCCTCCTACCCCAGGAGGGCATCCACGGGATCGGGTCCCTTGACACCTCGGCACAGCCTGAGGGCTCAGGTAGGTCGACCATTATGAAGCTGGGGTATCTGTTGTGCTGCACTACACTGTGTTATACAAGTTGGGGCCAGGAAGAGGGAGGTGAGGAGTGGGGGGGGGGGGGGGGGGGGCAGGAGGAGGGAGGTGGGGGGTAGGAGTTTTACCAGGGTGTGTCTCTGGCTGTATTCATATGTAGAATAAAAGGCCACCTTTATGATGGTGCCCTGACCTCCTAACCCCTACTCACTTGCTCCATACCCTTACTCTCTATCCCTACTGTAGTCATTGGCTTCCCTCTTACTTGTCCTGACTGTGTTGCATCTTTATTACATTGTAAGCTCTATTTGAGTAGTGGTAGTATTAATGTGTGTCCTAGGAGCAGACTCTGTGGGTGCTGTGGGTGTTTGAGCACCCCCAATATTGAGGAAATATCATATAGGTGTCCAGGGAGGGGTTATTTGCACTGGGCTTAGCACCCCCAATAATACTTTACACTTGGCTCCTATGGGCGTGTGTAGGTTACTACTGTGGCACAACTTTGGGGGCCCTTCCTTCCCTACTCCCTTCTATTTTCCCATCACCAAACTGTGCATATTTCCTTCTGTCATCTCTGTGCTCTAGTCAGTGTGGGCCACATGCATGAAACTTAAGGAGCCTGTAATCGGGGTCATAAAGCAGTTCTAGGCAGTGTACCAAGTCAGTAGTAACACAAGACATGCTGAAATGTCCTTCACTTTAACAAATAAACAACAAACAGCTTGTCCACAAAGTTGTGAGCGGTGTCCTTCTCTTGGCTGTCCGTCCATCACCTCTACCCAGCTGCCTGTGGGGCTGTGTTTCACATCAGTGTCACTCCCATTCCTCCTCACCATCTCTTTGCTGGGTCATCAAGTGTGGGGCAATGTATATGAATGCTGAAAGACAAAAGTGGGTTATTTTCACCAACACACTTCCTCATCCTTGTGCTATACAGGTGATGACTCTGAGGAGGCTGGCCCTAGTGGCCTTCAGTCCCAACAAAGGACTACACCAGCAGGACAGCCTCAACCTCCACCACCTGCACCACCAGCAGTACAGCCTATACCTCCACCACCTGCAGCAGCAGAACCAGCAGTAGAGGCTCAACCTCCATCATCAGCACAAGCAGAGCCTGTACCTCCAGCACCGGCAGACGTTGCTGATGAAGAGGATGCAGATAGGGGGCCAGCTCCTCGCCAGAGGCCATCCAGCCAGAGGAGGCAACTACTGTGGATGGCCACTGAGTTGCTGCGGCACAATGTGCACTTGGAGGAGTACCGGCAGCAAAAATTACAGCTGCAGCGGGAAGCACTGGAGGCGCAGCGCCAAGCCCACCAGGACCTGCTCCAGGCTCAGAGGGAAGCCCACCAGGAGGTGCTGCAGGCCCAACATGCTATGCTCCAGCAACTCCAACGCCTGGAGCATAGCATCGAGGGCCTGTGCCCTCAGGTCACAACACCTACTCCAGTCGTGCTGCTGCCGCAAGACCTGCCATCTACTTCCTCCAGTGGGCAGCAACCACCAGCTAAGAGGTGGGCATTGAGATTGTCTGCCTCCGCAGCCACTACTGCAGCACCCACCACACCAGCTCCCATTCTGGGTCCTGTGCCCAGGCTACAGCCAACAAGGTGGCTGGATTTCCACAGGGCAGCCGAAGCCGCAGGCTGCTGCGTGGATACGGAGGACAGTGGGAGCAGCCCATCAGAGGAGTCTGAACAGACTTCCCTTGTAGCACCAGCTGCAAAGGAAGTCCATGGAAGGGGTAAGAGGGGACGGGGGAGGAGGCAGGGAAAGTGATGGGACATGCTGAAGGGTGAGGGTTGGTGGGTGGTGGTGGTGGTGGGGGGGGGGTGTGATGTTAATAGTTATGTGATTAATAGAAATAAATGTGCACTTACTTTCACACAAAACTTGTTTCAATGAGTCGTCTGGCTCTGGACGCCAAGCTGGTAAGCAGTGAGCTCTGCTCTGTGGGCTGGGGGTGGAGGGGGCTCCTCTTCCTCTTATCTGGGGCCTCCTCTGGTGGCTGTGGCTCCTCTGGGAGGGCCTGTCCTCTGCGCTGGGCCAAATTGTGCAGCATGCAGAAGGCAACGAAGATCTTGGCCACCTTTTCAGGGCTGTAGAGGAGTTCCCCTCCAGACCGGTCCAGACAACGGAATCGGTTTTCAGTAGGCCAAAGGTCCGCTCAATGATCCCCCGGGTGCTCCGATGTCTTCTGTTGTAGGTTTCTTCTGCCCCTGGTTGTGGGTGCACCACGGGGGGTCATGAGCCACGTCCTCTGCGGGTAGCCTCGGTCACCTTTGGAGAAAAGCAAAATGAGATAGATGAGTGTGTATTGCTTGGAGCTGGTACGGGGGGGGGGGGGAGGGGGGATTAGGATAGTGGGTTGTGGAGTGAGCTGGAGGAAGCCAGGGCGGAGGGTTGCCCAGTGGAGGAGGTATAGTATGGGTACATCCATGTTGCACTTATCTAGTAGCCATCCACCAGTGAACTCCCCTCGCTCAAACCTGCGGAAGATGCCCGAGTAGGCATCATGGGTGGAACCAGGGTACCTGGCACACACGTCTAATATCTCCCCCTGGGCATCACACACAACTTGCATGTTCATCGAATGAAATGCCTTCCTGTTTCTGTAGGTGGCTTCGTGTGGCTGGGGGGGGGGGGGGGGGTGGTGGTCTGAGGGCAACGTGTGTGCAATCAATCACACCTATGACAGAGGGGAATCTAGCAACAGCATAGAAGGCAGCCATGCTGTTGTGCAGGGCCTGCGGGGTGGTGGGGAAAGTGATGTAGTGAGAGGCGTGAGTTAGAAAAGCATCCAGGAACTGGGTGAGACAGTGTGAAATAGAAGCCTGGGTGAGCCCTATGTTAGCAGCTAATACAGATTGAAAACTCCCAGTAGCCAGGACAGAGAGAGAGGCAGTGATTTTGAGGAGGACAGGGATGGGGTTATTCCTACGGGTCTGGGGCTGAAGGAGGGGTAGGTGAAGCAGCTCACACAGCTGCTGAATGGTCGCCCTATCAAACCGGAACCTTGTTAGACACTGCTGGTCAGTGAGGTCTAGGAAGGTGGTGCGGGGCCTGAACACTCGGGGCCGTGAATACCTCCTGTGGTGTGTGGCCTCTTCCTCTAACATGGAAGCCGCCAGTGAATTTAGTGCATCCATTTCCCCACCAGTGCAAGTATTAGTAGTAGTACTGAACAACAGCAGCACACAGAATCTCACTCCCACCACACCCTCTGGCCAGTCACTCCCCAAACAGTACAGGCAACACAGAGACAAACGGAGGTCAGGGAATACAATATACACGTGGGAACAGTGAATGGAGAGGGGGAGGGGATGGGAAGGGGCCGATAGAGCAAGGAGGAAGAGTAGGGAAAGGTCAAAAGGTAAGACACAAAAGAGGCAGGTGAGGGTGACAACGTTCCGACTAGGGCAGACAGACGAACGTAACAGGTACTCCACACAATCAGCTTTCTCTGCAACCAACAATTCAGCTCTCCCAACACCGATCTTGCCACTCTCCAACTCCACACAATCGCTAATGGATCTAAAGACGATTTCCCCCTTGCTCTGGTCGCTTTTATTTCAGGTCTAAGCAATGACGCCCACCCAAAATCATTTCGCTATCCGTTATACGTTGTACACGACCACCTCGTAACACTGCCCCTAACACGCCCCCGGCACGCCCCTTGTCTGGGTGTCTGTTTCTGAGCGTATGAGCGATGCGGACGAACTGAAAGTTTTGTTTCGACTATACCAATTTAGGCGTTTTTGAAAGATAAACGTCTATCTCCCGATTTGGGTCGCAATATAGGCGTTTTTCTCTTTCGAAAATAAGCAGGATAGTGACTTACATTCCACCATAGATAAAGGTGATATTTCCATTCTTGCTTTGTTGGACCTCACAGTAGTTTTTTACTGTCTATCACAATCTCCTTCTTTCTAGGTTCGCACAAATTGGTATCACCAGGACTGTATTCCACTGGTTATCTTCTTTTTTTGTCCGCTTGTTCTTTCTCCATTTCTTTTTCTGGTTCTACATCTAAAGGTTTTCCTATCACATGCAGAGTTCTTCAGGACTCTGTCCTTGTACCCTTACTCTTTAATATTTTTCTGAGACCACTCAACACTATTATTCAAGATCTTGGTCTACACGTATTCTGTTATGCTGATGACATCTTGATTGTCTATCATAGTAATTCACTCTTCCTAAATCGGCAAAACACATACACATACATTTCTGTATAGATAAAAACAGTAAACACATACATTAAAAAAAAAATGAAAAACAATTAACAGTAATAATTGTATACAATTCACACAAATGAATTTTAAAAAATTGTGAAAATAAATAAATCAATTGTTTATGATAAAAGGAATTTGAATGATGCGAAGGAACAATACCCGTTTTGAAATGCGATTTGCTCTGTTTATTAGCAAATCGCATTTCAAATGGGTATTGTTCCTTCGCATCATTCAAATTCCTTTTATCATTTAACTTTGGACAACTCCATATATTTATCATAAACAATTGATTAAAATTACAGTTTATTATCTTTTATTTATTTTCACAATTTTTTAAAATTCATTTGTGTACATTGTATACAATTATTACTGTTTATTGTTTTTATTTATATAAAAACGTATGTGTTTACTGTTTTTATCTATACAGAAATGTATGTGTTTTGCCTTCCAGTATCCACACATATTTTATTATTATTACAAGTACTACTACTACTATTTAGCATTTCTATAGCACTACAAGGCGTACGCAGCGCTACACAAACATAGAAGAAAGACAGTCCCTGCTCAAAGAGCTTACAATCTAATAGACAAAAAATAAAGTAAGCAAATCAAAACAATTAATGTGTACAGGAAGGAGGAGAGGAGGGTAGGTGGAGGCAAGTGGTTACAAGTCAAAAGCAATGTTAAAGAGGTGGGCTTTCAGTCTAGATTTAAAGGTGGCCAAGGATGGGGCAAGATGTAGGGGCTCAGGAAGTTTATTCCAGGCGTAGGGTGCAGCGAGACAGAAGGCACGAGGTCTGGAGTTGACAGTAGTGGAGAAGGGAACAGATAAGAAGGATTTATCCATGGAGCAGAGTGCACGGGAAGGGGTGTAGGGAAGGACGAGTGTGGAGAGATACTTGGGAGCAGCAGAGTGAGTACATTTATAGGTTAGTAGAAGAAGTTTGAACAGGATGCGAAAACGGATAGGGAGCCAGTGAAGCGACTTGAGGAGAGGGGTAGTATGAGTAAAGCGACCCTGGCGGAAGACAAGACGGGCAGCAGAGTTTTGAACCGATTGGAAAGGGGAGAGGTGACTAAGTGGGAGGCCAACAAGAAGCAGATTGCAGCAGTCTAAACGAGAGGTGACAAGGGTGTGGATGAGGGTTTTGGTAGAGTGCTCAGAAAGAAAGGGGCAGATTTTACAGATGTTGTAAAGAAAGAGACAGTGTGCAAAAAGTGGGAGTACGACCAAGGAAACCAGACACTGGAAGACGTTCTTAAATAAAAAGAATTTATTAAAGATTTGAAGACTCGACACGTCGTGTTTCGGCCGTCAGGCCTGCATCAGGAGTCTATAAAAAGTACATTTATATATGATATGTGTGATAAAGGGACAACAAAAAATATTAATAATAAATGAGATAAAAACAGTTAATATAATAAATTATTTAAAGATAATAATAATAATAAAAATGAGACATATAATAAAACTGATTATGAAATGCTGTATATGAATATATGAAATAATAATGCAATACAAAAAATGTCATATATAAATAAAAATCATTAAATAATTGAAAATGTATATGTACGCATAAATTTAAACAATAAACATAAAATCATAAAGGTTACACATACATGTAAAGATAAAAAAGTGAATAAAAACCAGATAACCATTTAAATTTCAAATAAATAATGATATTAATTTATATCTATATATGTGTTTATATGTGCTGTATTGATATTTGATCAAGGGTTTAAAATTAGCTAAATGAATTAGAAAAGCTATAAAAAGAGAACTATGAGGGAATCATGGAGAACCTTGTTGATTTATATAATACATAACCGCATTACCTAAAGAAAAGGAATATATGGGAAAATAATAGTAAGTTCGAATGAGTGAGAAAGGTCACAAAATTAAAATTAGAGAGGTACTTACTCAAAAACTGATATCGTATTTGTTGGCAAGACTGACCTGCCGTGCAGAGTGCTACGGAGCAATGGCGATGGAAATGCACTGAGAATTTTTCAGTAGTCTGTCAAGTAATATATAGAAGAACAAATAAAGGAAAAGCTTACCCATTGAGATAAAAAGAAAAATAGTATGTAATGTATTGGGGAGCACTAACCTCTTATACGGAGAGTTGCTATGGAGTGATAGGGTTAAATCTTCAAAAATGGCTTGGTAGTCTATTATAAATGGACAAATGTAAGAGTATTTCACAGGAGAAAATAAAGATACCATTGTAAACACGGGAATGCGCAGATAAATATAAAAAACAGAAGCAAAAATAAAGAGGGAAGTTAATATAGATAGTACTACTAACCTTAAAAAAGACTGTTTTGAGAAAATTCGTCAAAAGCGCTGCTCGCACTATCTGTAATGTAGATGAAAGGATGTATCTCAGAGGAGCAGGGTTTTAAACAGAAAAGGGCGCCAAACAAAAGGGGTCACGTACAGACGCTAAACCGGAAGTAATGTATCAAAAAAACTGAGTTATTAATGCGCTATGCGCTCTGCAAATGATGCAGGTAAAGAATTAATTTCAAAGGAAATGTGTTTGAAAGTGGAAAAGACGCGAGAAAAAGTGAAAATAACAGATTAAAGAGAATCGCTAAACCGGAAGTGACGTATCGGGGTATGATGAAGGCTTTACAAAAATGCTGAAAAATTTTTTTTGATACGTTCTTACTAAAATGAAAGAAATGAAAAAATAAAAGAAAACTAAAGTTAAAGATAACATCCACTTAAAAAAATATATATATAAAAACAAATGACGGTGTGCAAATACTGGGAAACAAAACTGACTCTATATAGAGTGGAAAATGACGGCTGATGCTATTTAGGAAATAAGAAACTGGACAAAAAAATATAATGACAAAATCTGCGGGTGAAAGGAATTAAAAATGAAGATAGATACAGAAACAAAAATTGGTTAGTACTTAAGTGTTATATCAGTTGTGTGTGGAAAAGATGGAGTTTTAATATAGAGAACAGGGAAAAATATGTCTATATCATAATACAATAAAACAATTGTGGTGCAGAGATACATAAATGCAAAACAAAGGATATAAAAAGTAAATTATACAAGAATGTAATTTAAGAAAAAGAAAGAAAATGAAAAAATGATTGATATTGAATTTCAAAAAAATGTATATCAGTGGAAGTAATATGGGGTACTGCAATTATATTATTAAAAAAATGGATTATACCTGCATTATAGAAAGTAATGATATCCCATATGCTTAAAAACTATATATGGATATTATATGTGCTAAAAAAGGAAAGAAGAAGAAAGGGGAAAAAAGGGGAAAAAATATATATTGGATAAAAAGTGCTATAATAAGTAATTATGCTGGTTCTCTTCAAGTATATTGGAAAGGGATTTTCAAAAAAAAGGATTTTCAAAAAAAAGGGGGGTGACAGTCGATCTCATTGTCTAGTCCATCATTGTTTAGACCATCATTGTGCTGATTCTCTTCAAGTATATTAAAAAAGGAAGTTCATAAAAAAGGCCGATAATCGATCTCATTGTTTAGACCATCAGGTGTTAAGGTATCAAGCTCAAAAATCAATTTCTGTTCCTCCTGTAACAATTGTTTGTCTATATCTCCTCCTCTCCATTTTTTTACAAAAGTTTTATAGACGAAGTATTTTAAATCTGAGATGGAATGATTTGCTAAATGCCAATGTTCAACTAGGGGAGCTGATTCAATCTTTCGTTTAATACAGCTTCTATGTTCAATAATTCGAGTTTTTACTGCTCTGAGAGTCTTGCCCACGTATATCATTGGACATGGACAAACAATAATGTAGATGACGGATGAAGTAGTACAATCTGATGTGTGATTAAGTTTATATAATTTCCTAGTTTTTGGATGAATGAAGTTGATGGTTTCGATGCAATGAATACATACACTGCAATGTCCACACTTTTGATGTCCAAGTGGTGCTGTAATTGTGGTGATTTCCGGTAATGTAGAGGGCACGAAATGCTCCTTTAGGTTTTTATTCCTGGAATAGGCAACAACTAATTGTTTGTTCTGAAAACATTCTAGACCTTCTAGAATGTGCCAGTGTTTCCTAATAGAGCGTGAAATATGTTTAGCTAAAAAAGAATATTTCAATGTGCAGACAATGTCTGGTGTTTTCTTTTTTGTAGATGGTTGTAATAATTCTGAACGGTCTTTTTCCATAGCTTTGTTGAATCCATTATTAATATGTTGTGGTGGATAGCCTCTTGATGAGAATCTATCTTTCAAAATTCTTGCTTGGTAATAAAAATCATCAAAATCTGAACAGAGGCGTCGAAGACGAAGAAATTGGCTCAAAGGCAAGTTGCTTTTCAAGCTAGGGTTATGATAACTTGAATAATGCAAAAACATGTTGCGATCTGTAGGTTTTCTATATATGTTTGTTTTGAAGAAATAATCAGTTTTTGTAATTGAAATGTCAAGGAAATGGATATTGTTATTGTCATATTCTAAAGTAAACTTAAGATTGGGATCTTGACTGTTCAACCATTGGTGGAATGTGAGGAGGATTTCCTCATTACCTTGCCAAAGAATAAAAACGTCATCTATGTAGCGGCGGTAAATTTTGATGTACTTTGCGAAAGGGTGATTAGTGAGGAATTTTTCTTCAAAGTTGCCGACATATAGATTGGCTAAATCGGGTGCCATACTTGAACCCATCGCGGTGCCCTTGATTTGCTGATAATATGTGTCTTTGAAACGAAAATAATTTTTGGTGAGTGCTATTGTTGCGCAAGTCAAAATCAGATGATTAGGTATTCTTCGATGGGTGGTCCTTTTTTGTAAAGTTTCTTCAATTATATTTAATGCTTCAAGTTGAGGAATGTTCGTGTATAGTGACTCGATGTCCATAGTTACCAAAATTGTATCTATTACAGGGCCATCATATTGTTCAAGGATGTTGATCATGTGAGTTGTATCTTGCACGTAGGATGGAATGATGGGAACATAAGGTCGTAAAAAGAAATCTACAAAAATGGACAAGGGTTCTAGAATAGAGCCATTGCCAGAGATAATGGGTCTACCAGGTGGATTTTCAGTGGACTTATGTATCTTCGGAAGTATATAAATGGTTGGAATAACAGGATATTTGACTTGTAAAAATTGTTTTTCTTTTTCAGTAAGGAAGCCCATTTTTGATGAAATACTGATAAGTTCATCTATATCTTCCTTAATTTCTCCTGTAGGATCTTCTTGTAGACGAATGTAGAAGTTGGGATCATCTAGTTGTCGTTGGACTTCTTCTATGTATTTGTCCCGATCCATAATTACTGTTCCTCCACCTTTATCTGCTGGTTTAATGACTATTGAAGTATTGGTTGAAAGATCTTTAATAGCTGTACGTTCTAACTTGGTGATATTGTAATACCGAGGTTTCGTATTCTTCTCAACTTTCTTAAGATCTCTATATACACATTGATGAAATGCCTCAATGAGTGGATGTGGTGGTCCAGGAGGTATCCAAGTAGAAGGTTTTTTCACCACAGATATCTCTTGTCTTGTATCTGAAGTATTAGAAAATGCTTGTATAATCTGTAACTTGCGGTTGAATTTAAAGAGGTCTACTCGTGTCTGAAAAGCATTATATCCACTAGTGGGCACAAAAGATAAACCTTTCTGAAGGACACTAACTTCTGTTTCTGTTGGAGTATATTGCGAAAGGTTAAAAATGGGTATTGTGACCTCTATTGGCGATATGGATGTCGAAAGTGGCCTCTGTATTGTTGATTCTGTGGATATGTGTTCTGTGTTTTTCCTCTTCCTCTGCTTCTTCCTCTTTGTATATGTCGATCCTGTGGATGGAATGGGTGCCGCTGCGGTTGTAATCTCATGTCTTTCTTCCAAAGTTCTTCTAAAAAAGAATTGGTTTGTATTTCTTGGCTGGCTAAAAGAGATGTATCACGCTCAGTTGAATGTCTAGATGTTCTTGTGGGCGGCTGATGCATTATAGGGCTACTAATTGGGGAAGTATATTCATCCCCAGAGTCACTTCTCACTCTTTTTCGTCTTTGTTCTGTGTTGGTTTTTTCTAAATGATTGTTTGTATGGAGAGACTTGGGTTTAATTTGGTTGAATTGTCTTATTGGTCTTTTATGCTGAAAATATTGTCTTGATTTTGAAAAGGGATATATGGATCCCCTTTTGTAATCTGCCTCATCTCTTCTGAACTTACCATTTTTTACTTCCTTCGTTTCTTTTTTAAATTTGTCAATTTTGGTGTTTACATCTTTTGATATTACATCATAGTTTGGGTCTAAATTATGTAATGCGGTTATCTTGGGTTCTAAAGTTTCCTTTAGTATCTTACTTTTTGCTTGTGCTGTTTCAGCTATTAAGATCATTAAATCAAGACTGCATTTGTTGAGAATAGCACACCACTTATCCAAAAATAATTGATTGTCTAAAAACATAGTTGGAGCCTTATTTATCCTAAGGCCTCTTGGTATGCGTTTGGACCTGCAGTAACTGAGCATTGTGCAGAAATGTAAGTCATTTCTGACAATGTTCTTCCTAATATCTATGATATTTAACCACTGTTCCATTAGTGATGTTGAAGGTTGGTTGTAGTCTTCTTCGTCGTCTAGATGTTGTAATAGTTGGTTGAGATGTTCATCACTATAAGTAAGAACGTCATCCCAGTTCTGGAAAGCCATGGTCGAGTTCAGGGGTAAATGTGAGGGAAGATCCACTAGAAGGTGGAAAACTCAAGCACCCCACGGTAAAAACAACAGTGTGCAAAAAGTGGGAGTACGACCAAGGAAACCAGACACTGGAAGACGTTCTTAAATAAAAAGACTTTATTAAAGATTTGAAGACTCGACACGTCGTGTTTCGGCCGTCAGGCCTGCATCAGGAGTCTATAAAAAGTACATTTATATATGATATGTGTGATAAAGGGACAACAAAAAATATTAATAATAAATGAGATAAAAACAGTTAATATAATAAATTATTTAAAGATAATAATAATAATAAAAATGAGACATATAATAAAACTGATTATGAAATGCTGTATATGAATATATGAAATAATAATGCAATACAAAAAATGTCATATATAAATAAAAATCATTAAATAATTGAAAATGTATATGTACGCATAAATTTAAACAATAAACATAAAATCATAAAGGTTACACATACATGTAAAGATAAAAAGGTGAATAAAAACCAGATAACCATTTAAATTTCAAATAAATAATGATATTAATTTATATCTATATATGTGTTTATATGTGCTGTATTGATATTTGATCAAGGGTTTAAAATTAGCTAAATGAATTAGAAAAGCTATAAAAAGAGAACTATGAGGGAATCATGGAGAACCTTGTTGATTTATATAATACATAACCGCATTACCTAAAGAAAAGGAATATATGGGAAAATAATAGTAAGTTCGAATGAGTGAGAAAGGTCACAAAATTAAAATTAGAGAGGTACTTACTCAAAAACTGATATCGTATTTGTTGGCAAGACTGACCTGCCGTGCAGAGTGCTACGGAGCAATGGCGATGGAAATGCACTGAGAATTTTTCAGTAGTCTGTCAAGTAATATATAGAAGAACAAATAAAGGAAAAGCTTACCCATTGAGATAAAAAGAAAAATAGTATGTAATGTATTGGGGAGCACTAACCTCTTATACGGAGAGTTGCTATGGAGTGATAGGGTTAAATCTTCAAAAATGGCTTGGTAGTCTATTATAAATGGACAAATGTAAGAGTATTTCACAGGAGAAAATAAAGATACCATTGTAAACACGGGAATGCGCAGATAAATATAAAAAACAGAAGCAAAAATAAAGAGGGAAGTTAATATAGATAGTACTACTAACCTTAAAAAAGACTGTTTTGAGAAAATTCGTCAAAAGCGCTGCTCGCACTATCTGTAATGTAGATGAAAGGATGTATCTCAGAGGAGCAGGGTTTTAAACAGAAAAGGGCGCCAAACAAAAGGGGTCACGTACAGACGCTAAACCGGAAGTAATGTATCAAAAAAACTGAGTTATTAATGCGCTATGCGCTCTGCAAATGATGCAGGTAAAGAATTAATTTCAAAGGAAATGTGTTTGAAAGTGGAAAAGACGCGAGAAAAAGTGAAAATAACAGATTAAAGAGAATCGCTAAACCGGAAGTGACGTATCGGGGTATGATGAAGGCTTTACAAAAATGCTGAAAATTTTTTTTTGATACGTTCTTACTAAAATGAAAGAAATGAAAAAATAAAAGAAAACTAAAGTTAAAGATAACAATACATTACATACTATTTTTCTTTTTATCTCAATGGGTAAGCTTTTCCTTTATTTGTTCTTCTATATATTACTTGACAGACTACTGAAAAATTCTCAGTGCATTTCCATCGCCATTGCTCCGTAGCACTCTGCACGGCAGGTCAGTCTTGCCAACAAATACGATATCAGTTTTTGAGTAAGTACCTCTCTAATTTTAATTTTGTGACCTTTCTCACTCATTCGAACTTACTATTATTTTCCCATATATTCCTTTTCTTTAGGTAATGCGGTTATGTATTATATAAATCAACAAGGTTCTCCATGATTCCCTCATAGTTCTCTTTTTATAGCTTTTCTAATTCATTTAGCTAATTTTAAACCCTTGATCAAATATCAATACAGCACATATAAACACATATATAGATATAAATTAATATCATTATTTATTTGAAATTTAAATGGTTATCTGGTTTTTATTCACTTTTTTATCTTTACATGTATGTGTAACCTTTATGATTTTATGTTTATTGTTTAAATTTATGCGTACATATACATTTTCAATTATTTAATGATTTTTATTTATATATGACATTTTTTGTATTGCATTATTATTTCATATATTCATATACAGCATTTCATAATCAGTTTTATTATATGTCTCATTTTTATTATTATTATTATCTTTAAATAATTTATTATATTAACTGTTTTTATCTCATTTATTATTAATATTTTTTGTTGTCCCTTTATCACACATATCATATATAAATGTACTTTTTATAGACTCCTGATGCAGGCCTGACGGCCGAAACACGACGTGTCGAGTCTTCATATCTTTAATAAAGTCTTTTTATTTAAGAACGTCTTCCAGTGTCTGGTTTCCTTGGTCGTACTCCCACTTTTTGCACACTGTTGTTTTTACCGTGGGGTGCTTGAGTTTTCCACCTTCTAGTGGATCTTCCCTCACTGTAAAGAAAGAGACGACAGGTTTTGGCGATCTGCTGGATATGAGCAGAGAAGGAGAGAGAAGAGTCAAAGATGACCCCAAGGTTTCGAGCTGAGGAGACAGGGAGAATGAGAGAGCCATCAACAGAAATAGAAAACGGGGGGAGTGGGGAGGTGGGTTTGGGGGGAAAAATGAGAAGCTCGGTTTTGGTCATGTTTAATTTCAGGTGGCGTTGAGACATCCAGACAGCAATGTCAGACAAGCACGCTGAAACTTTGATTTGGATGCAAGGTGAGATATCAGGAGTAGAAAGGTAGATTTGGGAGTCATCAGCATAGAGATAGTAGGAAAAGCCATGGGATGAGATTAATGAACCAAGGGAAGAAGTGTAGATAGAAAAGAGGAGGGGACCAAGAACAGAACCCTGAGGTACGCTGACAGGCAGAGGGATAGAAGTAGAAGAGGATCCACCCTAGTGAACACTGAAGGTGCGGAGGGAGAGGTAGGAAGAGAATCAGGAAAGGACAGAGCCCTGGAATCCAAGTGAGGATAGGGTATCGAGGAGTATGCTGTGATCAACAGTGTTTTATACATTTTTTGTTTTTAAGAATCGTCACATACATTTTTTACAGTTATAGTCTTATTACCTTTTATATATTCTTTGTATATATTCACTTTTTCAACTTAATTGTGTGTATTGTATACGTTTATCTTTATTTTCAATTTTTATTATATATAAATGTATGTTTTTATAGACTCCTGATGCAGGCCTGACGGCCGAAACACGACGTTGTGTCGAGTCTTCAAACCTCCAATAAACTTTTAATTAAAGAACATCTCCCAGTTTCTGGTATCCTTAGTCGCTGTCCCACTTTTTTGTGCTTTGTTGTCTTTACGATGGGGCGTTTGAGTTCTCCGCTTGCCAGCAGATTTCCTCTCATGTTTTCCTGACATACTCAGGATCTTTGCATCTTTTGAACATAGGTTATGATTTTTTTTTTTATGAAGTTGATGATCAGCTTTAAATACAAATTAGGAATCTGAATAGGGAGTCAATGTGTTATTCAGTGGCGTTCCTAGGGGGGGCGGTGGGTGCAGTCCGCCCCGGGTGCACGCCGCTGGGGGGGTGCCGTGCGCGCCTGTCCTTCGTTCGTTCCATGCTCCCTCTGCCCCGGAACAGGTTACTTCCTGTTCCGGGACAGAGGGAGCATGGAACGAACGAAGGACAGGTGCGCGGCACCCCCCCAGCAGCGTGCACATGGGGGAGTTCTTTCGCAGGGAGGGTGTCCTTTCGCCGGGGGGGGTCACGCTGCATCTGGGGGGGGCGCTGCGCATCGGCGATCCGCCCCGGGTGTCAGCCCCCCTAGGAACGCCACTGGTGTTATTAATTCTTAGTGTCATCTACCTAGTCATATAAGTAGGATCAAACTGAGTCCCTATTAGTCAGGCAGGTTGAGTCACTTCTGTTTTTACCCAGTTGCATCTATGGACAAGTAGATTTGCTTTTCTTAGAAATACAGGTCTCCAGTTCCATAATGGCAATCAGGCAAAACTAATTTGTTTTGTCTGCCCAGCAGACATTGAACAAGTTGCTAAGTCTATAGTTAATGTGATCAAATTTCATTTCCCACTGATCTTTTTCATCATATTTTTTTGAACTTTTTATTTTGCACAGAAAAACATGCACAGCAATCTTTGTGGAAACATTATAATAAACCTCAGGTACAAGATCTTTCTGTTACAGGGCTAGATCAGGGGTAGGCAACCCTTATACACAGAAGGCCACATGAATGCCAGTAGTATTCCTAGTGGGCCGTAACTTTATATAATTTTGGAACCGGAAATGCATAGAGCTCCATAGATCTTCTGTGATAAATAAATAAATAAATAAATAAAATGTAACTAAAAATGATGGAAACAAACTGCTAGAGTGGCTATTTTTTTTTAATTATATTTGTATGCTGTGCTTTCCCACTCATGGCAGGCTCAATGTGGCTTACATGGGGCAATGGAGGGTTAAATGACTTGCCCAGAGTCACAAGGAGCTGCCTGTGCCTGAAGTGGGAATTGAACTCAGTTTCTCAGGACCAAAGTCCACCACCCTAACCACTAGGCCACTCCTCCACTGAAAACATTTACAAAATACACTATTTAAAATTTCCCAAACTCTGGTTAAAACATTTTCTGTGTATACTTCCTATGGTGTAGTGAGCTGGAAAAAAATTGAATGGCAGGTTGCATTCAGCCCATGGGCCACGGGGTATCTACCCCTGGCCTAGATTCAAGACACAAAAAAATAGAACAGGGTGGCCAACATCCTAAGTATACAGAGGCACACAAAAAAATTACAAATTTAGCTCACTCATGCCTAGCATGAGCCTTAAATGCTGTTATATACTTGTGCATTTTTTTTCTTTCTCCCTTGGGGGCCCTGCCTGTCCAGCCTTGAATCCAGACAAATGTTCCAGTGCTCTCCAGCTATAAGGGATGATGTGTAATACTGAATCATTTTAGAAAAAAAAAAAAAAGAAGCCATGTTTGGGCCATATAGATTAACCAATAGAAACCTATCCCCCAAAAAACTGACAATTACATAACGACCATCAGATTCTGTATGGGAGAAATGGTAGCTCTACCAAAGTGCTGATGCAGTGGTTCATTGATGTATGATTTTAGGCTAGTCTGAGCCATTCATGAATGCATTTTTTCGCTTGTTAGCCTCATCTTTAGCTTGACCCCCCTCCCAACCCCCTTTGTCTTACCTGTATTTTTTGATCCAGCCTGTTTAGTTTCAATCAGAATCATTTTCTACTGGGCCAGAGCGGGCCTTCTCCCCATCTTTCAATTTATTTTATTTATTTAGATTTATTAACCACCTTTATGAAGAGATTTACCCATCATGATTCAGCTTAGCCATCAGAACCATAGTCCTTGGCAAAACATATTCAAAGGCAAGTGTCCTTGCCCACTATTCAAAGGCATTTAACCGGCCAGGATCAGCACCTGGCTAGTTAAATGCCACATAGCTGGCTATCCTCCAATATCATGGCCGGCCATGTCCTGTTCAATATTGCCAATTAGAGGCTAATGTGTAGCCAGTTATATTAGATGAAATAACCAGCCATCCGCCGATTTTTGGCACATCGCCACTTAACATTAGCGGCCATATGTGGTCACGTGCAAGGCAGTCCTATCTTTGGCCGGTTTCACTTTGACTGGCCAGCTCTAAATATCATTTTGACTGGTCAAAGTCAAACTGGCCAAAAGTAAACCAGATATTCAATGCTGGTGGAAATGGGCCGGCACTGAATATCTGGTTTTAGCAGCGACCGCAGGAGTTAGCCCGGCTAACTCCCGCGGTCTGAATATCGGCCTCCCTAAGTCTGGCTAATAGGAAATAACTGAGACTTTCAGTGGGAGCTATGAGTGCTGCTTCTACAGTATCCCGAGGTCCTCTGTGTTGTACTGGTTGCCACTGAACCACTGGCCTAGCCTTCTTTCGTTGCTTTCAAAAGCATGAAGGAGCTATAGAGCTGGTTCATATTCAAAATCATTCTAGATTCTTATATGTAAACATATCTCAAACCACTTCACTTTAGAAATAGTGACGTGAGGCAAGAGCAATGGGCATGAAATATGTAAAGCAGTAACAGTTTGCCTTGTTTAACAAGGAACAAGAAGTGACACTTTGCCTGATAAAGAAAAGCATTGCTAGATGTTTCACAACATTGTTTTTGTATTCAGTTTACAGTCTTTAAATACTATCTTTTCAGGTGGGATTTCACATGTTGACCATAAGCAGGGCACACCCTGTTTTATAATTACTGTAACTCCCTTATCTTATTTAAATACGTGTGAGAGATACCAGCTCCTTCCAATGTTCACACCTGACTAACAGAAAACCTGTGATAATATTGAATATTTTCTGCTTATCTCTTTCAGTTCCCACACAGGTGTGCTGAATGATAAACTATGATATAAACAGTTTTGGTAGATAAGTTTCAAGATAAATAAAACACAAAAAAAGATGCTCTAGGCTTTAAATAGCATTTTGCAAATGGTTCCCAGAAAGAAATGATTGCTGTAACTGAGGTGTGGAGGAGTCTTCTATGCTAAATCCCTTTGCACTTCTTCTGTTTCTGTGGAATGCACAGAGCATAATTTTATGAGATCCGGTTTGCTTATGATTTAAGCTTATTCTATTGTCTGCTTTAGAGACAGGGTGATCATCTGGCTTCAGACAGGTCATAAAAAGCAGGTGACTCAGTCCTGGTATTTCAATCTTGTTTTTCAGGCAATGCATATTGGGAAACTTCCAGAACACTTAGAAACAGGAGTTTAAAGAAAGCTCAGGGCTTATGTACCTTTACATGAAGGTAGGCCAACGTGTTACTTTAAAAATCACATTTCATTCTTAAGAACATTAACATGAATAAAGGGTTACATTTCAGTATATAAGACTTTGTAAATATTCTATGCATAGAGAGCACAATTTTGTTGACTCTGGTCTTCCTATTAAGAGACAGATTTGTGTGAGGAATTCCCATCTAAAGGCTTGGGTTAACTAAATCTTTCTTGGTTTCTGGGGGGTGAATATGAGAAAAAGTCCAAATAGCAACTGTCATAAAGTGGATACATGGGAAATATTTATCACAGCCTGAGAAAAGAAGGAAGAATCAACATAAATACTTTATTAATGCCTTGATAGCAGGAGCAAGGGTTGGGTGCACAGCCTCCATTGAATATCAGTACTTTCTGCCTATGCAATGTCTGGTTAGTGCTGGGGCAATCCATGGGTGGAGCTTGGGTGGAACCAGTACTTAACCGGTTAGCAGCATACTCAGACTACTAACCAGTTAAGTAAGTGCCTAAGGGCTCTTTTTACTAAGGTGCGCTGAAAAGTGACCTGCACTGTGTATTGGATGTGTGCAGGTTCATTTTTCAGCGCACCTGCAAAAAAGTCCTTATTTTGGGGGGCTAAAAATGGATGTACAGCAAAATGAAAACTGGCGTGCATCCATTTTGGGCCTGAGACCTTAATACCACCCATTGATTTAGCAGTAAGTTCTCACGTGTTAACCGGGTGGTAATTGTCAGCATGCATACAATGCTGATTACCGCCTGGTTAGCGCCGCACACTGGAAATTTTCCAGCGCACTTAAAAAATGAAATTACCACCCAGGCCACACGGTAGCCGGGTGGTAGCTCCAAATTGGCGCATGTTGGGCACGCTTAGGCACCTACGTGGCTTAGTAAAAGGGCCCCTAAGTTAGAACAGCAAAAAGGCTGTGCTAACTTTAGCTGCCACACTAACTGGATACCAGTCAGAATATTGACCAGTGCTGGCATCAGGTTCTCTGGTGCCCATTCCCTCCTCAATGATCCACATCTACCCTCCCTGCCACTCCAATGACCAGAGGGCCCCAACTGAGCCTCCTCCCACCCCATTCCTGTATGCCTACCCTGGTCTAATTTGAACATCCTGGTGGTCTAGGGGTTCCTAAGGGCAATGTGTGCCCACTCGCTCCTACCTGTTGTAGCTCTGGTCACAAAATGACCACTGCAACCCCTAGTGGCAGTCAAGTGGTAGTCGCTACTACCATGAGGCTGTTGCCAGAGGTTGTGACAGTCATTTTGTGACTGAAGCCACAACAGGCAGGAGCAAGTGGGCATCGTTCCTGCCCATAGCACTTCCTAGTCCACCAGGGATATACAAGGTAGGCCAGGGGAGGGCCTACAGGGATTGGGGGGGGGGAGGGGGGGTTCAGCATGGCCTTCAGGTAATCAGGGGTGGGAAGGAAGGGGATTTGAATCATGGAAAGGGGAATCTGAGGTACTTTCCTGGCCAATATTCAGCTGGGATCCACATAAACTCTGGTTGCTGATTTGTTAGATCAACTAAGGAGATAAAACATATGTTTTAGCATACCTTGTACTTTCTGGATTATTTCTCTCCTTTACTAGTTGGAATTGCTCAAGCCTGAAACCATTTACAGCTTGTTATTTGCTTGGGATATAAACTGGCATTCATTTTGAAACAGAGAAACAACTTGGAAGTCGTATTTGATAAATAAATACAAAAATAAGAAGGGCTCAGACACAAGCACTAGTAGTCTGAGTTAATCTGAAGAGGAATGCAATCGACTGAACAGTAAATTGGCTGTAAATAGAAACCTAGAAAGAACTTATTGACCAGTTGAAAGAAAGTAATCTGAATTTAATTCTCAAAAGTTAGAGAGTGATTACTGGGAAGCACTATACTAAACTCTCTGGGGCTGTTATTCAGACAGCGGGAGGCAGCCCGGCTAACTCCCACAGTCGTCACTGAGACCACATATTCAAGGTCCAGCCATTTCTGGTGACTGGCATTTTATATCCGGTTTAATTTTGAATGGTTTAAACTTAACTGGCCCAGCTAATATTCAGCACTGACCGGTTAAGTTTAAACCGGCCAAAGATAGGCCTGCTATTTCAGCAGCCCAATTCGACTGCCAAGGTTAACCAGCGATGTGCTGAATATTAGCGAATAGCCGGTTCGATCATGCAATATAACAGTTAGTTACTAAGCGCTGACCGGGAATATTCAGTGGGAGAAAACTGGCTATCTCCTGCTGAATGCTTGCGGCTAGCTGATTAATTTTAACCAGTCTGGAGCTATTCCTGGAGAGTTAAGAAAAAGAGTTAAAATGGAATTTGAACCTGAGACCCTTGGTTTGAAGTCCACTGCACTAACTACTAGGCTGCCCCTCTGTAGGGAAATCTGTGTGGTTATTTTTCAAAGAATGGTGCCAGACAGACACCCTTGTCCCTGATTTCTTGCCATTCACATGTTGGGTGTTCTAGTTCTAAAATGGCAGTTCATGCTGGACATCCTCTGTACACGGATGTCTATATCATGTATTATTAAACAGGAAATCCTGACATATTTCCTAATGGAAAATACATGTGACATGGATGTTCATTTTGGACGTTATGAGCTTGACGTCTATACTGACTTGGAAGTCCCTCCACTTATACCCATGGTTTTGGAAGGAAAGCATCTTTTTCCTGAACTCTTAAGCCTAAAAATTGCAGCTGGGAAAAAAACTTTTCCTGAACCCTAACCCCCGGGTTCTATATATTGTACCTACTGTTCTGCACCAAAATCCAAGTGTATTCTATAACAATGCACGTAATTTAGTTGGCTTAACAAGCTAATCAGCATTGATAACAGCACTTAACAAGCAATAATGAGCACTAATTGGCAATAATTAGAATTTACATGCAGAACTCGCTAAGTGGATTCTGTAACAGAGCGCCTAAATTCTAAGGTGCGCAGCCAAAAAGAGGTGTGGTTATAAACAGTGAAATGGGCATTTCATGGGCGTTCTAAAAATTATATGCATTGTTATTCTATAACAATGCACCTAAATCTATGTGTCTAGTTCTTTGACCTTTGAACCTCAGGTTAATACACTGGTGAAGAAATCTTTTTTTGTTACTGTGAAAACTAGGCTATGATGCCAAATAGACCCAATAGCTTTTTGGTTGTCAGTACAGAGTCTGTTATTGTCATAGCTAGACTACTGTAATGTGCTTTATGTGGGTAGTCATTAAGGTGCTAAGACACGGGGGGGGGGGGGGGGGATTTCAAGATGGCGACCTGAGCACGTTTGTTGCGCGATCAGAGTTGTTTGCTGGCGTTACTATATCCTCATGCCTCATATTAAAAGGAAGGGGATGGTGAAAGTCCAACTGCCGCTGGCCAGAACTTCGTCCCCGATCCAGCAGACGATTGATCGCTATGCAACAAGCGTCCCACATACCGGAGTGGCTAAACCTGAGCTGAGAGCCAAAGGAGGAGCGACGGCTGTCTAGGGGATAGAGACATCATTATCACATCCGGATCTTAATCCTCCTCCATGCCCTGCATTCTTTGGGAGAGGAGCAGAAGACCCAGCCGAATCAGAAGTCGATAGCGGTGGGACCTTGTTCGGCAGTGCACCAGCCCAGACCGCAGGTGAAACGATCTTGGAGTTAGCTGCTCCCACGGAGATTACTCTGGAGTCTATTTGGAGAGTTATTCAGGCTTTAACAACGGTTGTTTCTAAATCAGCCCAGGAAACCTCTCTTCTCGTGAGTAAAGTTGAAACTTCTTCATTAAAAAAAGTTAAGCAGGATTCAATGAATCAAATATCACAGATTCAAGAAGAGGTTAAAGACAGGGCCGTGCCTAGGGTCTCTGGTGCCCCCCTGCAGGCTATCAGTTGGCGTCCCCCTGCAGACTATCAGTTGGTGGTCCCCCTCCCCAGACCTGCCTGGCTCCAAGGCGCGTGGAAGAGCTGGGTGGTGCCCAAGAGCTGAGCGCTGTTTTGGTGCCACCTCAGTAAGGCCAACGCACAATCTCTCCACTGCAAAACGCTATACGCAAACTTGTGCAAAAACACACTCATCTCCTTATTAAACCATAACAGCACGAATTCCAAGGACAGGACGAGCAGGGAAGAGAGGATTCACCTTCACCTTGTTCTTCAGGTTTGCAAAGAACTGAAACTCTGGAACATGCAAAACGAAGTTAATAAAGAAAGCTCGTATTTTGGCCACGTTTACATATGTAAATGTGGCCAAAATGCGAGCTTTCTTTATTAACTTGGTTGCCGGTTGAGCCACCCCACAGCAGACTCCTACGGAGTAACGGAAGAATGAATGAATGAATGACTAGTTAGCCGGAGGAGAGCATGCATGCCTGGCGCCACTTCCTGCAGGAGACTGGAAGTAGTTACTTATCTTCCTGAGCTGAGGAGGGCAGCAGGACGGAGGGAAGGAAGGAAGGAAGGAAGGAAGGAGAGTACCGCTGTCAAGTTCCCGGCCATCCTTGCAGAAGCCGGCAGCTGCCCGATGTGCAAGTGCAGGCACAGTTAGCATCGGTGCAACTGCAGTCTACAGCTCACCTGGCAGAGGAGGCGATCTGCAATCATGACCGACAAGAAACTACACTAAGCCCTGAGCTAGGGTGGAGATCTACCTGAAGCGGCAGAGATGCGACCGATTTGAGGAGAGCATCTTGGTGAGGAGGGGGGGGGAGAGGGACGGGGTTTTCCCTCCCCCCTCCGTAACTAAGAAGAGCATGCAGTAGAAGAAGTGATAAGACAGGAGGAGGGAGCTTTTGAACTTCTCCTCTTTCTTGGTGGGTGGGCGGGCGGGCGGGCGAGCGGGGATTGTAAAAGCAGCAAGTAGGCATGCTCATCTCCGTCCACTTCCCTGCTCTCTCTGCGTCCCGCCTTCCTCTGATGTCATTTCCTTTTGGGCGGGTGAGTGGGACGCTGAGAGGGCAAGGAAGCAGACGGAGACGAGCGTGCCTGCTTGTTGCTTTTACTACTGGCGCCCTGCCCGCCAGTTCGCCAACGCGGTAAGGTTTTTTTTTTAATATACAACTCGACGGCGCCCTTGAAGACAGGCGCCCCCCTGCGGCGCTTACCCCGCTTACCGTGTTGGCATGGCCCTGGCTAAAGACTTAAAATCTATTACTGAAGAAGTAATCATGGATAAAGCTTTGACACATAGGAAAATAGAACAAATTGAGAATTACAACAGGTGATTGAATTTAAGATTATTGAATTTTCCTATGGTTACTGGTATAAGTTCAACAGATTTCTTCAAGAAATACTTACTGGAAGTTTTACAATACCCTTCTGCGGCTATTCCACCATTTAATAACACTTATTACTTGCCAATATCTCCACAGATAGGAGAAGGGATTAAAG
The DNA here is from genome assembly GCF_901765095.1 of Microcaecilia unicolor. Lineage (NCBI taxonomy): Eukaryota > Metazoa > Chordata > Amphibia > Gymnophiona > Siphonopidae > Microcaecilia > Microcaecilia unicolor. The sequence goes on along the minus strand of NC_044031.1, from coordinate 394,187,906 downwards.
GATTAGGGAGTTTGCCTTTGAATCAAGAACCAGCACAGGAAATTCAAGATATATCAGCATTTCTGGAAGAATCATTGTCTGAAGTGACTCAACGAAGAACCCTAATAGTTTTGTTTGTATTTGAACAAGACTTGAATTCGGTAATAAAGTGGTACTTTAAGAATTCTTCAAAAATATTTTGTGGACAGAGAATTTGGATCTTTCCAGATGTTACAAAGATGACACAGGACAGAAGGAAACAGTTTCTTGCTCTTAGAGAAGAGACAAGGGCTCTGGGAACAACATTCCTACTGGCTTATCCATGCAAATGCTTAATAAGATTTTTAGGGAATAAATATGCTTTCTTTGAGCCAGAACAACTATGAACCTTTTTAGATATGAAAATGTTATCTAATAGACTGAAGGAATGAGAGATAGGACAACTGATTAAGTATTGAATTAGTGAGAATTAAGGCCAGGCCAGGCCATTTTCATTATTATTATTTTCTTTGGTATTTTGGATCTCCTCCTCTTTATCCTATTTGTGGTCTAAAGAAGAGATTGATAGTAGGTAAATAATTTGTTTGATGTCATTTCTTATATCACTCTTTGTAAAAAAAAAAAGGGGTGCCAATATTCATACTACAGGAGTTAGACCAGCTAACTCCTGCGGTTGGTGCTGAGCCCAGATATTCAATGCCAGGCTGTTTCTGGTGACCAGCATTGAATATCTAGTTTATTTTTGGGTGGTTTAAAGAAGCTAAGTCAATATTCAGACTTAGCTGGTTATCTTTAAACTGTCCAAAAGTATCTCATGCTTTCACGTGGCCAAATATGGCCGCTAAACCGGCTTTAAAAATAGGCGGATAGCTGGTTATATTGGGTAATATAACCTGCTGCTAGCTGCTAACCAGCGATATTCAGCGGGGAACAGCTGCTGAATATCGGCAGATGGCAGGTTAAGCGTTATTTAACTGGTTAGCAGCCGTTCTGGCCAGTTAAATAGCACTGAATAACTTGTGGTAAGTATTTATTGAAACAGTTAGTCTATTCAAAATACAGCAGCACGCATGATACATTCAATTTGTAAATATAATAGGATCACCCCTTTGCTTAGAGAACTTAACTGGTTGCCCATTGAGGCCTGGGTCCATTTCAAGTTATGCACTATGATTTTTAAAATCTTTTATGGAAAGGCCTCAGAATCTCTCTGTTAAATCTATAACACTGCGGAAGATCTTGCAGCTTCATTTTCTGAATCCAAAATCTTTACGATTTAAGAGTGTTTTCAATTCTAATTTAGTCTATCAAGCAGTGGTGGTATGGAATATGTTGCCTCCAGAGATCAGGATGGTATGAGCTTATTTGCGGTTTAGGAAGGTGTTGAAAGCTTTCTTTTTAAAGAAATATTTGTGATGTGATTATTATGACTAAGTATATTTTATTTGAAGCATAATTGGATTCTTCTCCAGGAATGCCTGATTCTATTATTTGTAATCTGAACCGAACTTCAAGGTGGCTGTGGAACAAAAGAGTATTTTAATGTAATGTTACAGTAGTGATCTATAAAAGAAAGTAGACACCTGTCTTCTTTTATAGAATAGACTCCTACCAGGCGATAGTTGTGGAATTGCTCCTATAAGGTGTGGTCTTCTATTGAAAGACTGCATGTTATCCTTTAGGGCCTTGCAGCTTTCTTTCCCATAGAATTCTTATTCCAGGCCTGCAGTGAGTAGGTTAGTGCTCTGCAGCACTTAAAGGTAGCCTCTTGCTCTTCTACAGTAAGTGCACTGGGAAAGGGAGTTAGATAATGACTCCGGTATTTTGCAACACCTAGTTTTTCCAGCAGTTGGCACTATTCAATCTGCACTATCTCCACCCCCATTAACAACATTTTAACTGAGCTTGATATCTTTAGGGTCATCTACAGAGCACACCATGTAGCAATTTGGGCGTGTCTGAAGGTGCATGACCAAATAGGTACATCCAGCCCATTTGGAGCAATTCAGAGCAATTTGGAGTACTGGTGTTTGGTGGCTTTGTGCTATAAGCATCCAATACGGTTAAATGAAAGAATAAAGCTTGAACTGCTGTTGGGAAAGGACCAATGGGTAAACATCTTGATGGTTTTGTGACCTCAGCTGCTTGCTCTTCCGGGACTACTGCCGGCCCAATGCAGCCGCCGGCGGTAGTCTCACCCCGAGTGCGTACCATTTTCGGGGGGAAAAGAAAACCCCCAGAAATGGATTGCGTGGCAGTAACCCAGTGGTAACCAAGCATCACCGCACGCTGCACAGTTACCACCGGGTTAGCGTGGGAGCCCTTATCGCCACCTCAATGGGTGGTGGTAAGGGCTCCCTGTCGCATGGCCTCATGGTAAGAGTTCTCTTACTGCATTGCCATGTGTGTCTGGGAGCTTTTTACCAGCTGCAGTAAAAAGGGCCCTGGCGCGTGGGAAAAACAGCCCTTGCCGCTAGCACAGGGCCCTTTTTCCCGCAGCTTGGTAAAAGGTGTTGGATTATTTGTAGTAAATAATTAGCAGATTTTAGTACACACAGCTTCAGCTTTAGAAATGTTAATTTCTTTCTTCATCTCTCTCTCATTCACCCCTGAATAATTCACTGCTGAGTCACTTTAAAGTTGAAGTAACAAAACATCTGTTTACTCACAGTTTGTAGTTAGATTATAATCAGACAGGCTTATATATACATATTACTATACATTTGTATTATCAGCTCCTTCCATGTGCTTAGATGGTAATGGATGCTCACACCACCATAGATCCTCTCAGGTTAGGAGAGATCATGAGCTCCATGTGCTGCATCTGCTGCATCAGATCCCCACAGGAAGTTGCATAGCTGTGTGACCTCTCTAAGTAATTCACATCAGAGGTCACAGAGTAATCACAGAGAAATAATAGGTGACAGGCAATGCATGTAAAAATACAATTACATTCCAACAAACCCCTTCTCATGCATAACTGTCATGCAATTATTTATTCATACAAAGTCCAAGCTTTATACGCAGATTCACAAAATGTTCTCTGGGTAACGGTTTGGTCATGATGTCAGCTGTCATCTCACTGGTGTGACAATAGTGTAGACTGATGACCCCTTCTTTCGCCAACTCTCGCACGTTGTGGTATTTCGTTGCGATGTGCTTGGTGCGTGACTGAACCTTGTCATTCTGTGACAGTCGGATGCAGCTCTGATTATCTTCCATTATCTGGATTGGTCTCTTTTCAGCTATTCCGAAATCCAGCAAAAGTTTTTCAATCCACATCAGTTCTCTGCACGCTTCCGATACGGCCACATATTCAGCTTCTGTAGAAGACAGACTCACAATACTTTGTTTATGACTGGCCCATGAAATTTGTACATTTCCATACATAAACACATATCCACTTGTGGATTTATAATCAGAATGATCCCCTGCCCAATCTGAATCACAGTAACATATGAGTTTTGGATTACTATTGGCTGAAATCTTTAATTTACAATCAATGGTACCCTTTAAATACCTTACCATCCTTTTAACTGCAGTCCAATCTGATTTGGTAGGTGAGCTGACCCTTCTGCTCAAAATTCCTACTGCATTTGCTATATCAGCCCTGTATGTGGTAGCTAGATATAAAAGCTTACCTATGGCTGATCTATATTGGATGTTATCTGGTAAAGGTTCTCTTACTGTTTCATCCTTCAGAAAATCAGTGATCATGGGAGTGCTTACAACTTGGGCATCTTGCATACCTAAACTTTCAATAAGCTCATTTATTTTCTGCTTCTGGCTTAGAAGATAAGAACCATCATTTTGTTTCTCAATTTCTATACCAAGATAGTATGACACATTTCCAAGTTCTTTTATCTCAACATTGAGGTTTAAACACTTTACAATGTCCTTGTACTCTTGCTCACTTTCGCTTGCAATGAGCAGATCATCAACAAAAGCTAAAATGTATGCATATTGTCCATTTGTGCACCTAGTGTACAAGCATTTATCTGCTTCACCTTGCTTAAATCCTAAATTTGTCAATATTTCATGCAATTTTTCATTCCAACATTTTTCACTTTGCTTTAATCCATAAAGACCTTTGTTTAATTTACACACTAGCTGTCTTTGTTTTGTATTTATGAAACCTGTTGGCTGTTCCATGTACAAGTCTTCAGTTATATCTCCGTGAAGAAACGCTGTTTTCACATCAATGTGTTTGACTTGCATGCCTTTTGAGACTGCAATGCTCAGAAGTGTTCTTATTGTCGTGTGTTTCACTACAGGTGCAAACACTTCATCAAAATCTTCTCCATATTTTTGAAGATATCCCTTTGCGACTAATCTGGCTTTATACCTTTCCACTTTTCCTTGTGCATTCCTTTTTAACTTGAATACCCATTTGCATCCTATAGCTTTCTTGCCAGGAGGTAATTTTGTAAGAATCCAAGTATTATTTTTATCCAATGCATCAATTTCTTCTTGTGCAGCTTTATGCCATTCAGCAGCTTCTTCTGCTGGCATTTTCTCAATCTCATCCCATGTTAAGGGCTCTTGAGCTTCTGCTGACTTTGTTAGGTAAGACAGTCTTAGGGGTGGAACACCTTTGTTTTCCCTGGATGAGCGTCTGACTACAGGTTGGTCCGACCTTTCTGCATCCTCTAAATCTGAGAGTCCTTCTCCAATTGATTCCCCTTCTCCAACTGTACTGTCTTCTTCAATGATCCTTTCTGTGTCTGCTTCCTCTGCCTGTTCCTCGTTAGATACAGGTGAGTTGCTTTCAGACATCTGCCTTGGTATGGCATTTATATACACTGGCATGTCTATTATGGTTCTAGTTTCATATTCTGGATGATAAGGCTCATCTGGGATAATCCAGCCTTTATCAACCCTTTTGTTTTCATCAAAATATGTAACATGTCTTATGCCAACAATGCCAGTTTTCAGATTCAAAATTCTATATCCTTTGTGTCCTGGAGTATAGCCAACTAAAATGCCCCTTTCTGTTGTGGAATCCAGCTTATGCCTTCTTTGCTTTGGTACATGAGCATATGCTGTACTTCCAAATGTTCTTATGTGTGACAGGTTTGGCTTCCTACCATGCCATGTCTCATGTGGTGTGCGCTCAGCGCCTTTAGTTGGCATTCTGTTTTGTAGGTACACTGCTGTGAGAATGGCTTCCCCCCATAGTTTTTTAGGGAGATTGCTATCTGACAGCATACATCTGGTCATTTCCACAATTGACCTAAATTTTCTCTCTGCAACAGAATTTTGCTCTGGTGTATAAGCTACTGTTGTGATATGTTGAATGCCTTCTTGTTCTAGAAATGTGTGCATGCTTTGTGAAGTGAACTCACCACCATTGTCGGTCTGAAGAACCTTTGGTTTTCTTTCAAATTTATTGCTCACCATGGCTACGTATTTCTTCAGCATGTCTGTGACTTGACTTTTCTCTTTCAGCAAATAGGCCACACAGTATCTAGAGAAATCATCCAAGAATATTAGCACAAATCTGTTATTTCCCAATGATGGGATATTAAACGGTCCACATAAGTCACTGTGTATTAAGTCCAGCACTTTATTACTCCTATTTCCTGTGTATGCAGGAAATGAGGGTCTCACACCTTTTTGAGTAACACAGTCTATGCATTTCTCAATTTTACCAGCATCTGCACTTATCTGAATGCCGGTGGCCAGTTGCTTACTGTAAAGATCCTGGATCACCTTAGAATCACGATGTCCCAGGCGGCGGTGCCAGATTTCCAGACTACATTTACCATCATTCTTCCTTACTTGCGCCATATGTGAGGCTTCACCTGAAATGTTTAGCTTATAAACATCATTATGCATAAAAGCTTCAGCATACACTTCATCATTTTTAGAGATTGTGCACTTACTGTTTTCAAAATGAATCGCAAATCCCTTCTTATCTAATGTAGATACACTAAGCATATTGCAAACTGCTTGGGGAATATACAAGACATCACTTACAGGAATTTCTTTAACTTCATTAGACACTTTGCATTTTAAGAATCCAATACCTTTTGCTTGGATCTTAGCAGTCCCTGCGTTTGCAGTTTTAAGAATACCTTCCTCTGGACACATTTCCTGAAAGAAATCCTTACAATTGGTTAAATGGCATGTGCTCCCTGAATCCAAAATCCAAGTACTTTCATTTGAATTTTTATTTACCATAGTCAAAGATTTTTCTGCCATTAGAAAGCCCTTGTGTTTATCTTTGTCCTTCATACATTTCCTGGTTTGAAAATTCTTTAGTTCCATTGGCTTAGGTGAGCTAGAGGGAGTGTTTTGTGTTTCCTTACACCATTTAGATACATGTCCCTCCTTTCCACATGAGTAGCAAATCAGCTTGCCCTTGGGTGGAGTTTTCCCATAGCTCCGCCTTCCTCTGTTCTTTGCCAAGAAATTTGTTTCATTTCTCTCTGACTTGCTTTGAGAACACATCTCCTCAGAATCATTTATTATGCATTCCTGCCTTAGTTTTGATGTTGTCTGTTCAAAAGATTGCCCTTCAATGGCCTCATTTACAGACCTAAAAACATCAAACTTCTTTGATAGTGAGGTAAAAAGAAATGCTCTTTTCAATGCATCACACATGGGAATTCCAGAAAGTTCTAGCTTTTGAAATGAAGACATAAGATGCATAATGTGATCATTACATTTACTTTTATCCCTTAATTTGGTTTCATTCAACTCTGCCAACCAAATTGGTTGCTGCTTTGCATATGTAGTTGCATACATAGTTCTCAGTTTATATAAAATGTCCTTTGGTGTATCTTTTCCCTCTACTAATATGGCTTGTTTCTCTGAGAGAGCTTCCAAAAGCATGCACTTCACATAATAGTTTGCATTGTCCCATTCAGCCATATTTTCAGCTGTTCTGTCTTGATCTAAGCATATATCTAATCTTTTTGCTCGAAGGAAACATATGAATCTTAATTCCCACTGCTGATAATTAAACTCAGTTAATCTAGGCACCTTGAGAGAATAGAACAATGGTGAATTTCTTCCCTCAGCCATTTTCTTAGCCTTCTGTCTGCTGTGTGGGGGGAGAGAGAGACAGACTGAATCTTTCCTTTAAAACTTAAGAGAAAAATGTGGCCTTTTTTTCTGCCTGGTAATATTTCTCTTCTTTTTCAATTCCTGGACCCTGGGCCCATAACCCTTTTGTTGGATTATTTGTAGTAAATAATTAGCAGATTTTAGTACACACAGCTTCAGCTTTAGAAATGTTAATTTCTTTCTTCATCTCTCTCTCATTCACCCCTGAATAATTCACTGCTGAGTCACTTTAAAGTTGAAGTAACAAAACATCTGTTTACTCACAGTTTGTAGTTAGATTATAATCAGACAGGCTTATATATACATATTACTATACATTTGTATTATCAGCTCCTTCCATGTGCTTAGATGGTAATGGATGCTCACACCACCATAGATCCTCTCAGGTTAGGAGAGATCATGAGCTCCATGTGCTGCATCTGCTGCATCAGATCCCCACAGGAAGTTGCATAGCTGTGTGACCTCTCTAAGTAATTCACATCAGAGGTCACAGAGTAATCACAGAGAAATAATAGGTGACAGGCAATGCATGTAAAAATACAATTACATTCCAACAAAAGGACCCCCCTGGGAACAAAGTAAATGGAAAACCAAAATGCTCAGATAACAAAGGTAGAATAAAGTATTTTACTCTGCATTTTAATACAGTAATTGGAATATGTCAGCTTTTAGAAATGCACATCTCTGTTACCTTACCTTTTGGTTTTTATTTCTCTGGTATAATTGCTGGATCTGATTTCTTGAGGTTTTCAGTTCAGTATTTTGCATTCATATCTCTATTACTGATCTGTGGTCCCTTTTTCATATTTTTTGAGGGTTTGTCTGTGACTGTTTTGCGCATGCAATTTCTGTGTAGAGATCTTGAAGCAGTTCCTGTTTTCTCACTAGAGGATGTATTGGTGTTTTAGGGCCACTTTTTCATGGGTAAGGTTGTTGCTATCTTAGTCCAGGGAATTAGTGCCATCATATTACGATAAGGTTCTGAGTGTGTTTTTACACAAGTTTTTGCATAGTGTTTTGGAGTGGAGAGATTGTGTGTTAGCCTGATGTGACATCAAAACTGTAACATAATTTTATTTATCTATTTGTGCATTCTTGTATTCCACTATTATCCAAAAACAAGTTTCGGTTCAAAGTGGCTTACAATTTACATTTTGGTGGAGTTACAATAGTGTTGTGCAAAGTGCAGGGGGCATCTATAGTTTGTGTGGTTATTCATAGCGTTTTTGAAGAGATAGATTTGAAGAGGAAAAGGTAGTGGTAGCTTTTGCGTTCAGTTGTAGAGTTTTGATTATGTTTATTCATATAGTTTTTGAAGAGGTAGATTTGAAAGGAAGGCAACAATATCTTTTTGATTAGCTGTAGAATTTTTTTGAAGAGGTAGGTTTTCATTTCTTTTCTGAATTGGAGGAGATTTGTGAAGCTTCTTATGGTTTTTGGTATCGAGTTCCACCATTTGCAACCCAGGTAGCTAAATCCTGCTGTGTAGATAGTTTTGTAGATGGTGTTTTTGCAGTTGGATAGATGTAGGAGTAGGTAGTTTCTGTTTCTATTTAGGAAGGATAGAGAGGGTCGAAAAGGTGGAGGAGTAGCTCTGTATGTAAAGAATGATATCATGGCGACTGAAATGACAGGGACCTGGGGAAAAGAAAAAGCGATATGGATCACCTTAAAAAGAGAGGATAGAACCTCTGTCCACGTGGGTGTTGTCTACAGACCCCCGACACAATTAGAGGAACTAGATAAAGATCTGATCGCTGATATTCAAAAATTAGGAAAGAAAAAAGAGGTTCTGTTGATGGGAGATTTCAATCTGCCAGATGTAGATTGGAAGGTTCCGTCTGCAAAATCGGAAAGAAGTAGAGAGATCGTGGATGCTTTCCAAAGCGCTCTGCTCAGACAAATTGTGACGGAACCCAGGAGGGAGGGAGCGACGCTGGATCTGGTGCTCACAAATGGGGATAGTGTGTCATATGTCCGAGTGGGTGTACACCTGGGAAGCAGTGACCATCAAACGGTTTGGTTTGATATGACGGCTGAAGTGGAGGGCGGCCACTCTAAACTCAAAGTCCTGGATTTCAAGCGTGCTGACTTTAGTAAAATGGGGGAATACCTGAGGAAGGAGCTGATGGGCTGGGAGGACGTACAAGAAGTGGAAGGACAGTGGTCCAGGCTGAAAGAAGTAATAAATAGGGCCACAGACCTTTATGTAAGGAGAGTAATTAAAAGCAAGAGAAAAAGGAAACTGATATGGTTCTCCAAGAAAGTGGCTGAGAAAATAAAGGCTAAAGAGTTAGCATTCCAGAAATATAGAAAATCTCAAGAAGAGGAACATGGGGAGGAATACCGGGTGAAACTGAAAGAAGCCAAGAGAGAGATACGTCTGGCAAAGGCGCAAGCGGAAGAACAAATGGCTAGAAATGTAAGGAGGGGAGAGAAAAATTTCTTCAGGTATATTAGTGAAAGGAGAATGACTAAAAAGGGAATTGTGAGACTAAAAGGTACAGCAAAACGCTATGTAGATAATGATGAAGAAAAAGCCAATTTGCTAAATAGATACTTTTGTTCTGTTTTCACTGAAGAAAATCCTGGAGAAGGACCGAGAGGGACTGGCAAAAGTACACCTGAGAATGGAGTGGATATAGCACCGTTCATGGAAGAGAGTGTGTATCAACAACTTGGAAAGCTAAAGGTGGACAAAGCCATGGGACCGGATGGGATCCACCCCAGAATATTGAGGGAGCTCAGAGAGGTTCTGGCGGGTCCTCTTAAAGATTTGTTTAATAAATCCTTGGAGACGGGAGAGGTTCCGAGGGATTGGAGAATGGTGGATGTGGTCCCTCTTCACAAAAGTGGTGATAGGGAAGAAGCTGGAAACTTCAGGCCGGTAAGCCTCACTTCGGTTATTGGAAAAGTAATGGAAGCGATGCAGAAGGAAAGGATAGTGAATTTCCTGGAAGCCAATAAGTTGCAAGATCCGAGACAACATGGTTTTACCAGAGGGAAATCGTGCCAAACGAATCTCATTGAATTCTTTGATTGGGTTACTGGAGAATTAAATCATCGACATGTCATCTACTATGTATGTATGTATGTATAGACGTAATCTACTTAGATTTTAGCAAAGCGTTTGACACAGTTCCCCACAGGAGGCTCTTAAATAAACTCGATGGGCTGAAGATAGGTCCCAAAGTGGTGAACTGGATTAGGAACTGGTTGATGGACAGACGACAGAGGGTGGTGGTAAATGGAGTTCGCTCGGAGGAGGGAAAGGTGAGTAGTGGAGTGCCTCAGGGATTGGTGCTGGGGCCGATTCTGTTCAATATATTTGTGAGTGACATTGCCTTAGGGTTACAAGGTAAAGTTTGCCTATTTGCGGATGATACTAAGATTTGCAACAGAGTGGACACCCGGGAGGGAGTGGAAAACATGAAAAAGGATCTGAAGAAGCTAGAAGAATGGTCTAAGGTTTGGCAATTAAAATTCAATGTGAAGAAATGCAAAGTGATGCACTTAGGGAGTAGAAACCCAAGAGAGACTTATGTGTTAGGCGGTGAGAGTCTGATAGGTACTGAGGGGGAGAGGGATCTTGGGGTGATAGTATCCGAGGATCTGAAGGCGACGAAACAGTGTGACAAGGCGGTGGCCATAGCGAGAAGGTTGCTAGAGAGAGGTGTGATCAGCAGAAGAAAGGAAGTGTTGATGCCCCTGTACAAGTCGTTGGTGAGGCCCCACCTGGAGTATTGTGTTCAGTTTTGGAGGCCGTACCTTGCAAAGGATGTTAAAAAAATGGAAGCGATGCAAAGAAAAGCTACGAGAATGGTACGGGATTTGCGTTCCAAGACGTATGAGGAGAGACTTGCTGACCTGAACATGTATACCCTGGAGAAAAGGAGGAACAGGGGTGATATGATACAGACGTTCAAATACTTGAAAGGTATTAATCCGCAAACAAATCTTTTCCGGAGATGGGAAGGCGGTAGAATGAGAGGACATAAAATGAGATTGAAGGGGGGCAGAATCAGGAAAGATGTCAGGAAGTATTTTTTCACAGAGAGGGTGGTGGATGCTTGGAATGCCCTCCCGCGGGAGGTGGTGGAGATGAAAACGGTAACGGAATTCAAACATGCGTGGGATATGCATAAAGGAATCCTGTGCAGTAGGAATGGATCCTCAGAAGCTTAGCCGAAATTGGGTGGCGGAGCAGGTGGGGGGAAGAGGGGTTGGTGGTTGGGAGGTGAGGATAGTGGAGGGCAGACTTATACGGTCTGTGCCAGAGCCGGAGATGGACGGCAGGTCTGGTGGTTGGGAGGCGGGAAGTACTTCTGCGCAGACTTGAACGGTCTGTGCCCTGAATAAGGCAGGTACAAATCAAGGTAAGGTTTACACATATGTTTGTCTTGTTGGGCAGACTGGATGGACCGTGCAGGTCTTTTTCTGCCGTCATGTTACTATGTTATTATGTTTACTGGGCTGGCAGTTCTTGAGGATAGTTCAATCATGTTAAGTGTATATTCGGATGCCCTTCTGAATAGTATCTTGAAGATTAGGGTGCTCGCTTTGAAAAATATTCTTGCCTTGACTGGTAGTCAATGAAGTGTTTCAAGCAGTGCGGTTTGTAGTTTGTCTGTCATAAGGTACCTCCTGCCGCTATCCATAAGATTTGAATCTTGTTTATGCTGTGGTATGTTTTATAAATCCAATAAAAGTTTGAAAAATATACATGCCATATAGTACTTCTTTTATCTGAATTGCATATTCATAGAAAATTAGCCTCTTTTTTGTTATATAGAGTTTATGAAATAATCATAAAACATATCCACATGAGATGCTAACCCTAATGTGGACAGTTAGTTGATGAGGAGTGGAGTGGGAAAAGGGTGAAACAGTAGGTGGGGCAAGGGACTTGGGGTGGAGCAAGGGAGGAGCTTGTGAGGGGCAAAGGGAGGGGCATGGGGCATGGGCAGGCCAGTTGGCAACCCTACCACCAAATGAGGTGCCAATTTTGCAGAAGGCACTAGAGTCAGTGCTAACTCAGCTTACCAAGCCAACTACTTACTCTGTGACTGCTAGAGCTTTAGCAGGTGGGCTAGCACACAATGGTTTGATATGAATTCATGTCTTTGGTTTGACTGATTTCCTGCTTGGCATGTGATCTTTGGGATTTTCAGTCTGAGGGCAGAAGACACCATGTGCAATTGTGGCTCTAGGGACTATGGAGCAACTGATTACTGAGCTTCCAAGGTTTGTGGAAATAGGTGGTGGAGCAGCTCATAGGACATTTCTGGTTGTGGAATTGCTATTGTATTTCAGTCTGTGAGTCTAGATATGAATGGTGTCTTGGGCTCTGAGAAGGGGGAGTAGCAATGTGATCCTTGCCAGGAAGGGTGGGGGTAAATTAGAAATGTGTGATGAATCTGCTTAGGAGGTATGAGGGATGGGTGAGCCTAGCCTGCAGGGGAGGGGCACTGACCAAGGTAGAGAGGGAACCTAATTGGGGGGGGGGGGGGGGGAAGGAATTAGTAGTCAGGTCAGGAGAAAGTAGAGAGCAGAGAAGTATAGAATGGAGGAGTGGAGTAGGAATGGGGGGGGGGGGGATATTAAGCATTCTACCCCAAAACATTCAAACTGCATTGGGTTAAAGAAGTGAGGGAAAAACAGAATAAGTAGATGAGGAGAAAGAAGACATTAAGGTAGGAAGGGACTGAGAAAGAAGTGGGGATGGTCTGAGAGAAAAGAATGTGTATGTATCCCACTCATTAATGGTATGCACAGGTTAGGTAGGGAAGAGGGACTATTGAGGACTGGCTGGGAGGGAGAAAATATGGGTTGTATAGATGGGCCAGGGTGGACTGGAAGGCATAGCATGAGTGTGGTGTAGTTGAGCTGGGAGCAGGATGGAAAACTGTGGTGATGAGTTGGGGTAGAGAAGGAAGAGAGACTGGTGGGATTTGCAGTGCTACCTCTAGCATTTCTTTTACCCACAAGTCCTTCCTGTGTGCGCACAACCTGCTGTGCCCTTCATTTAAAGACAGCCTGACCAGTTGTGTTCACAACCCACCGTGCTTTAATCTTCCTTTAAATGGACTTGGTAATTTGTGTTGAGTTGAGCACCCCCAATCATTTTGAAAAATTGGAGCATAAATGCTTTGAATATTGGGCTCCTTGTCTCTAACATATGAAACAGTATTTCTCATGTAGTCCTGGAGTGCTTTCTCACCAGTCTGGTTGTCGGGATATCCATAATGAATATGCATGAGATAGATTTGCATATAATGAAGGTGCTGCGTACAAATCAATCTCATGCATATTTATGGTGCATCTAAAAAGAAGATCACCTTGGATATACGTGGAAGGGCATTTTCGATATGATGTCTAAGTCTGAATTTGGACATTTTACAAAAAACTTCCAAATCCAGAACAGGAAAGAAGGTCATTTTCAACAAAAAAAACCTCGTCTATCTTTCCCTTTTGAAAATACTGTTTGGAAAAACGTTTTGTGATTTGGACGTTTTAATTTTTGGTCCATTTTCAAACAAAAAAATGTCCAAATGCAAAATGTCCAAAATAGAGGAGGAGTGGCTGAATGGTTAGTGCAGTGGGCTTTGATTATGGAAACATGGGTTCGATTTCCATTGCAGCTCCTTGTGACTTTGGGCAAGTCAAATGCACAAGGGGCATTTTTGGATATGACATCTAAGTCTGAATTTGGACATTTTTTGTAAAACGTCCAAAATCAGAACAGGAAAGGTCATTTTCTAAAAAAAAAAAAAAAAAAAAAAAGAAGTCTATTCCATTTCAAAATGCTGTTTGGAAAAGCATTTTGTGATTTGGGCGTTTTATTGTTTGGTCCATTTTCAAACAAAAAAACGTCTAAATGCAAAATGTACAAAATACACAAGAAAATCTACAACAGAGTGAAACCATTCACATCTTATAAGTGTGGTAAAAGCTTTGATTGTAATGTAAATCTCAAAGTGCATCAGAAAGTCCACACAGGAGAGAAACCATTTGCATGTATAGAGTGTAGTAAAAGCTTTGGTCAGAAGGTAAACCTCACAATGCATCAGAGAATACACACATGAGTGAAACCATTTTCATGTCCTGAGTGTGGTAAAAGTTTTGGTTGGAAAGAAAGCCTCACACAGCATCAGAGAATTCACACATGCACTAAGGAGGTAAAAGCTTCAGTTGTATTGGGACAGGTAATTATGGAATGTACACTCTTTCTATGAAGTATGAAAAAATAGCACTCTGGTATATATATATATATATATATATATATATATATATATATATATATATATATATATATATATATATATATGAATTCAAAGCCCAAATCTACTGAAAAACAATAAACACAAGGCTCAAATGTTAAAAAAAATAGAAAGCATGGCATCAATAGTGGAAAAGTGACAGCCCAGGAAAGCAATAGGGCATCCTTGGGGGCACTGCAGTGGACTTTATAAAATGCTCCCAGGTACACATCTGACCATTGCTTCCTTACCTTGTCTGCTGAGCCCCCATAACCCACTACCCCCAACTGTACATCATTACCATAGCCTTACAGATGAAGGGAGCACCAATATGTGGGTACAGTGGGTTTCTGGTGGGTTTTGGAGGACTCACAGTTTCCTATACATGTGTAACAGGTGGGGGAAGGTAGAAGCCTGGGTCCACCTGTCTGCAGTGCACTGCAGCACTACTAGACTACCTCAGGGACCTGCATGCTATTCTAATGGACCTGAGTATAACATCAAAGGCTGGCAAGTAATATTTTTAATCACATTTTTTGAGGGTGGGAGGGGGTTAGTGACCACTATTAGATTGTAAGCTCTTTGAGCAGGGACTGTCTTTCTTCTATGTTTGTACAGCGCTGCGTATGCCTTGTAGCGCTATAGAAATGCTAAATAGTAGTAGTAGTAGTAGCACTGGGGGAGTAAGGGCACTGTTTTTTATGTGGAGAAAAACTAGTGGTTAGTACAATGGACTTTGACCCTGGGGTAGTGGGTTCAATTCCCACTGCAGCTATTCATTATAAAAACAGGTCTAGCTCAAAACGTCTAAGTTTTAGTCCTGGACATTTTTGTTTTGTTCCATTAAGGCTGAAAAACGTCTAAGTCTTAGGAATGCCCAAGTCCCTCCTTGAACATGCCCCTAGCACACCCCCTTGAGATTTAGACAGACTTCAGAGAAACACATCTAAAAAGAGTTTTTAAAAATACTGATTTGTACGTTTCTGTGAGAAAAACATCCAAATGCAGACTTATGTCAGTTTTTGGATGTTTTTTCTCTTTTGAAAATGAGCCTGATAGTAACATAGTAGATGACGGCAGATAAAGACCTGTATGGTGCCCAACAAGATAAACTCATAGTATAAGGAATGATGTGATACTACATATATATACTTGATCTTGATTTGTCACAGACCATAGAAGTCTGCCCGGCGCTGGCCTTGTTGTCCAGTTACTGAAGTTGAACCTGTCCAGCCATGATCAGGGCAGAGGCAGTAGAAGTCTGCTCAGCACTGGCTTCGCTTCCCAATTCCTGGTGTTGCCACTTAATCACCACTAAGCTTGTATGGGTCGATGCCTTCTATATAAGATTCCTTTGTGTTTATCCCTTGCATTTTTGAATTCTGTCACCATTTTCATCTTCACCACCTCCTACAGGAGTGCATTCCAGGTATCCACCACCCTCTCTGTAAAAAAGTACTTCCTGACATTATTCATGCCCTCTAGCTCTACCACCTTCCCATCTCTGGAAAAAGGTTTGTTTGTAAATTAATACCTTTCAAATATTTGAATGTCTGTATCATATCACCCCTGCCTCTCCTTTCCTCCAGGGTACACATGTTCAGGTCCTCAAGTCTCCCCTCATAGTCCTGTGATGCAAACCCCATTTTGGGCGCTTTTCACTTTACCTCTTCAAGTCTTTTTACGTCCTTGGATATAAAACTACTCTCTCTCTCTTTTTTTTTTTTTTTACTTAAAGCTATATTTCTCTGAGATGCACATACTACAGTATATTAAACAAATCTTCTATTTCTTAGCATATTCTTTTCTTCTCTCTAGACCATATACCCAAAAAACAAGCAAGCATTTTTATTTGTGTACACACAGGTAGAAATATTAGAAAGAATCACCTAAAGTACACATTGATTTTTTTTGTTTGCATAAAATTAGTATCTGAGACCGATGACTGAGTTCTGATTCCACATACATTTGCCGATCATTGTGCTGACAAAAGCCTCATATATCTGAAAGTCCCTTAATTTAATTTATTTATATGAGGTGGAACTTGTACTTGTGTGATTCCATCAAACAAGCAGCACATACCACTGTAACTAGCTGCAGTGTTTAATCCGATGTTATTGTCAACCACAGATCTAATCATAGAACAAGAATGTGCTTATTCATAACTACTGTTGGATTGTGTATACAAGGCAAAGTTTGTACACCCAGATAAATTAGTGAGTCGTAAAAAAAGAAACTACTGCCATTAATTTGCTTTCTCTTGATAACTCAGGCTAGTACTTATATCAAAGATTATTACTGTGGGAATATTATTTCTAATTAATGATTGTACATTCCTTTATCAAATCATGTAACATGTCATCAATCATATTTCAGATGTATAGCGAGTAAACGCAATAGCTCTGGGTAACTGATAAGCAACAAATGAGAGAAAATGGAAGACAACGCCGCTTTTGAAATACAGTTTTTGAGAAAAGTATAGCATTATTAAAGTGCAGGTCATACGACAGGGGATAATGTATTTTAAATAAAAGAAAGCTAAGTATAAAGAATGGAAAGCTGCCAGCTGGATCCACTGGTTTAACACTAAGCTGAGAAAGAAGAGAATCTATAGAAATAATTCAAATAATGATACAAGTTGAACGTTTTTAAAATACAACTTTAAGGGCTTGATAGTCTATCTTTATGGCAAAAACCTAGGAGTGGCTTCTGTCCAGTTAACTCCTGCTGACAGCTCCCCACATGATATTGAGCAGAATTTAAAGAGATGGTGCCATTGCATATCATAAATTACGTGACGTTGTGGCCTTTCAGGTTAGTATTGGGGCAGTTCAGGAGTAGAGCAGAGGCAGAGCTGGAATTGTGCAAGCCCTGCCATTATTCAACACTGGTAACCATATAACTATCTGAGCAATTGGTGGTACACTTTTCTGCATGTATGTTGCCAGCCTACTGGTCAGGAAGATAGGGAAGGGAAGGGAATTTGGATCTAGCTCTTTTCGGTATAGCTCAAGGTAAATTTACATTCAGGTAAAGTAGATACTATAATTCCCTGATCCTAGAGGGTTCACAATCTAAATTTGTACCTAAGACAATGGAGAATTAATTTTTATTTAAAAAAAAAATTATATTCCTCTCATTCCACTGTTCAATAAAATATACACAAGAATAATAACATAAAATTGTTGGATTATTTGCAGTAAATAATTAGCAGATTTTAGTACACACAGCTTCAGCTTTAGAAATGTTAATTTCTTTCTTCATCTCTCTCTCATTCACCCCTGAATAATTCACTGCTGAGTCACTTTAAAGTTGAAGTAACAAAACATCTGTTTACTCACAGTTTGTAGTTAGATTATAATCAGACAGGCTTATATATACATATTACTATACATTTGTCTTATCAGCTCCTTCCATGTGCTTAGATGGTAATGGATGCTCACACCACCATAGATCCTCTCAGGTTAGGAGAGATCATGAGCTCCATGTGCTCCATGTGCTGCATCTAAACCCCCACAGGAAGTTGCATAGCACTGTGACCTCTCTAAGTAATTCACATCAGAGGTCACAGAGTAATCACAGAGAAATAATAGGTGACAGGCAATGCATGTAAAATACAATTACATTCCAACAAACCCCTTCTCATGCATAACTGTCATGCAATTATTTATTCATACAAAGTCCAAGCTTTATACGCAGATTCACAAAATGTTCTCTGGGTAACGGTTTGGTCATGATGTCAGCTGTCATCTCACTGGTGTGACAATAGTGTAGACTGATGACCCCTTCTTTCGCCAACTCTCGCACGTTGTGGTATTTCGTTGCGATGTGCTTGGTGCGTGACTGAACCTTGTCATTCTGTGACAGTCGGATGCAGCTCTGATTATCTTCCATTATCTGGATTGGTCTCTTTTCAGCTATTCCAAAATCCAGCAAAAGTTTTTCAATCCACATCAGTTCTCTGCACGCTTCCGATACAGCCACATATTCAGCTTCTGTAGAAGACAGACTCACAATACTTTGTTTATGACTGGCCCATGAAATTTGTACATTTCCATACATAAACACATATCCACTTGTGGATTTATAATCAGAATGATCCCCTGCCCAATCTGAATCACAGTAACATATTAGTTTTGGATTACTATTGGCTGAAATCTTTAATTTACAATCAATGGTACCCTTTAAATACCTTACCATCCTTTTAACTGCAGTCCAATCTGATTTGGTAGGTGAGCTGACCCTTCTGCTCAAAATTCCTACTGCATTTGCTATATCAGCCCTGTATGTGGTAGCTAGATATAAAAGCTTACCTATGGCTGATCTATATTGGATGTTATCTGGTAAAGGTTCTCTTACTGTTTCATCCTTCAGAAAATCAGTGATCATGGGAGTGCTTACAACTTGGGCATCTTGCATACCTAAACTTTCAATAAGCTCATTTATTTTCTGCTTCTGGCTTAGAAGATAAGAACCATCATTTTGTTTCTCAATTTCTATACCAAGATAGTATGACACATTACCAAGTTCTTTTATCTCAACATTGAGATTTAAATATTTTACAATGTCCTTGTACTCTTGCTCACTTTTGCTTGCAATGAGCAGATCATCAACAAAAGCTAAAATGTATGCATATTGTCCATTTGTGCACCTAGTGTACAAGCATTTATCTGCTTCACCTTGTTTAAATCCTAAATTTGTCAATATTTCATGCAATTTATCATTCCAACATTTTGCACTTTGCTTTAATCCATAAAGACCTTTGTTTAATTTACACACTAGCTGTCTTTGTTTTGTATTTATGAAACCTGTTGGTTGTTCCATGTACAAGTCTTCAGTTATATCTCCATGAAGAAACGCTGTTTTCACATCAATGTGTTTGACTTGCATGCCTTTTGAGACTGCAATGCTCAGAAGTGTTCTTATTGTCGTGTGTTTCACTACAGGTGCAAACACTTCATCAAAATCTTCTCCATATTTTTGAAGATATCCCTTTGCCACTAATCTGGCTTTATACCTTTCCACTTTTCCTTGTGCATTCCTTTTTAACTTGAATACCCATTTGCATCCTATAGCTTTCTTGCCAGGAGGTAATTTTGTAAGAATCCAAGTATTATTTTTATGCAATGCATCAATTTCTTCTTGTGCAGCTTTATGCCATTCAGCAGCTTCTTCTGCTGGCATTTTCTCAATCTCATCCCATGTTAAGGGCTCTTGAGCTTCTGCTGACTTTGTTAGGTAAGACAGTCTTGGGGGTGGAACACCTTTGTTTTCCCTGGATGAGCGTCTGACAACAGGTTGGTCTGACCTTTCCGCATCCTCTAAATCTGAGAGTCCTTCTCCAATTGATTCCCCTTCTCCAACTGTACTGTCTTCTTCAATGATCCTTTCTGTGTCTGTTTCCTCTGCCTGTTCCTCGTTAGATACAGATGAGTTGCTTTCAGACATCTGCCTTGGTATGGCATTTATATACACTGGCATGTCTATTATTGTTCTAGTTTCATATTCTGGATGATAAGGCTCATCTGGGATAATCCAGCCTTTATCAACCCTTTTGTTTTCATCAAAATATGTAACATGTCTTATGCCAACAATGCCAGTTTTCAGATTCAAAATTCTATATCCTTTGTGTCCTGGAGTATAGCCAACTAAAATGCCCCTTTCTGTTGTGGAATCCAGCTTATGCCTTCTTTGCTTTGGTACATGAGCATATGCTGTACTTCCAAATGTTCTTATGTGTGACAGGTTTGGCTTCCTACCATGCCATGTCTCATGTGGTGTGCGCTCAGCGCCTTTAGTTGGCATTCTGTTTTGTAGGTACACTGCTGTGAGAATGGCTTCCCCCCATAGTCTTTTAGGGAGATTGCTATCTGACAGCATACATCTGGTCATTTCCACAAGTGACCTAAATTTTCTCTCTGCAACAGAATTTTGTTCTGGTGTATAAGCTACTGTTGTGATATGCTGAATGCCTTCTTGTTCTAGAAATGTGCGCATGCTTTGTGAAGTGAACTCACCACCATTGTCGGTCTGAAGAACCTTTGGTTTTCTTTCAAATTTATTGCTCACCATGGCTACGTATTTCTTCAGCATGTCTGTGACTTGACTTTTTTCTTTCAGCAAATAGGCCACACAATATCTAGAGAAATCATCCAAGAATATTAGCACAAATCTGTTATTTCCCAATGATGGGATATTAAACGGTCCACATAAGTCACTGTGTATTAAGTCCAGTACTTTATTACTCCTATTTCCTGTGTATGCAGGAAATGAGGGTCTCACACCTTTTTGAGTAACACAGTCTATGCATTTCTCCATTTTACCAGCATCTGCACTTATCTGAATGCCGGTGGCTAGTTGCTTACTGTAAAGATCCTGGATCACCTTAGAATCACGATGTCCCAGGCGGCGGTGCCAGATTTCCGGACTACATTTACCATCATTCTTCCTTACTTGCGCCATATGTGAGGCTTCACCTGAAATGTTCAGCTTATAAACATCATTATGCATAAAAGCTTCAGCATACACTTCATCATTTTTAGAGATTGTGCACTTACTATTTTCAAAATGAATCACAAATCCCTTCTTATCTAATGTAGATACACTAAGCATATTGCAAACTGCTTGGGGAATATACAAGACATCACTTACAGGAATTTCTTTAACTTCATTAGACACTTTGCATTTTAAGAATCCAATACCTTTTGCTTGGATCTTAGCAGTCCCTGCGTTTGCAGTTTTAAGAATACCTTCCTCTGGACACATTTCCTGAAAGAAATCCTTACAATTGGTTAAATGGCATGTGCTCCCCGAATCCAAAATCCAAGTACTTTCATTTGAATTATTATTTACCATAGTCAAAGATTTTTCTGTCATTAGAAAGCCCTTGTGTTTATCTTTGTCCTTCATACATTTCCTGGTTTGAAAATTCTTTAGTTCCATTGGCTTAGGTGAGCTAGAGGGAGTGTTTTGTGTTTCCTTACACCATTTAGATACATGTCCCTCCTTTCCACATGAGTAGCAAATCAGCTTGCCCTTGGGTGGAGTTTTCCCATAGCTCCGCCTTCCTCTGTTCTTTGCCAAGAAATTTGTTTCATTTCTCTCTGACTTGCTTTGAGAACACATCTCCTCAGAATCATTTATTATGCATTCCTGCCTTAGTTTTGATGTTGTCTGTTCAAAAGATTGCCCTTCAATGGCCTCATTTACAGACCTAAAAACATCAAACTTCTTTGATAGTGAGGTAAAAAGAAATGCTCTTTTCAATGCATCACACATGGGAATTCCAGAAAGTTCTAGCTTTTGAAATGAAGACATAAGATGCATAATGTGATCATTACATTTACTTTTATCCCTTAATTTGGTTTCATTCAACTCTGCCAGCCAAATTGGTTGCTGCTTTGCATATGTAGTTGCATACATAGTTCTCAGTTTATATAAAATGTCCTTTGGTGTATCTTTTCCCTCCACTAATATGGCTTGTTTCTCTGAGAGAGCTTCCAAAAGCATGCACTTCACATAATAGTTTGCACTGTCCCATTCAGCCATATTTTCAGCTGTTCTGTCTTGGTCTAAGCATATATCTAATCTTTTTGCTCGAAGGAGACATATGAATCTTAGTTCCCACTGCCGATAATTAAACTCAGTTAATCTAGGCACCTTGAGAGAATAGAACAATGGTGAATTTCTTCCCTCAGCCATTTTCTTAGCCTTCTGTCTGCTGTGTGGGGAGAGAGAGAGACAGACTGAATCTTTCCTTTAAAACTTAAGAGAAAAATGTGGCCTTTTTTTCTGCCTGGTAATATTTCTCTTCTTTTTCAATTCCTGAGCCCCTGGGCCCATAACCCTTTTGTTGGATTATTTGCAGTAAATAATTAGCAGATTTTAGTACACACAGCTTCAGCTTTAGAAATGTTAATTTCTTTCTTCATCTCTCTCTCATTCACCCCTGAATAATTCACTGCTGAGTCACTTTAAAGTTGAAGTAACAAAACATCTGTTTACTCACAGTTTGTAGTTAGATTATAATCAGACAGGCTTATATATACATATTACTATACATTTGTCTTATCAGCTCCTTCCATGTGCTTAGATGGTAATGGATGCTCACACCACCATAGATCCTCTCAGGTTAGGAGAGATCATGAGCTCCATGTGCTCCATGTGCTGCATCTAAACCCCCACAGGAAGTTGCATAGCACTGTGACCTCTCTAAGTAATTCACATCAGAGGTCACAGAGTAATCACAGAGAAATAATAGGTGACAGGCAATGCATGTAAAATACAATTACATTCCAACAAAAATAACGCATAAAACATCACATAAGACCACAACAGCTTTATCCAGATTCCACAGCCAGGGTCCTTCCAAATTTTCTGAAACAAATTGGTCCTAAATTGCAGAAGAGAGTCAATTTTGCTTAAATCTAAAGGTAGCAAATTCCATTATTTTAGCTGACCTGAAATCATAAAAGGCAGCAGTGGGATTTTAACCCTGGTTCTCAGTCCATGCTACTTGTCCATTAGGGCTGGCTTAAGAGGCAAGCTAGTGAGGCATTGTCTTAGGACATCAAAACGTAAGGAGTGCCAAAAGTCTGCCCCATTGGTTCTGCCTTCCACAGCGATGGGAACGTGTGTTTTTTCTCCCACCACGCTGCACATCTTCGTCCAGCTCTGCTGACACCATGGGAGGGATTAAACTGCTAGAATAGACATTCACTGTTTGTCGTACCCTTCAGTTGTATTGTTTAATGCAATAGTAGCGTAGATAGAATCGAAACATCTTGTTTCATCAGGAGTTTCAGGTTCTTACCTGAACTGACTTCTGTTTAAAACAAAGAATACTAATGAGCAATCTGGAACAAGAAAATGAAAGTGTATCTCAATTTACTAAAAGAACGCATGACTCTGTGTGGTCACAGTGCAGATGATTATTTTAAACATGGTCAATCTCTAATAGAAAATACACAATATATACTGTAGTGGAGTGTGACTTTGGTGTTCCATGTTTAGCCATGCACAGATTCAGGACGCTTTAGTGTGTAACACCGCTGACCTGGGCGCTTCTGGGTTCAGGATCTGACCTGTCTGGAGCCTCCCGCAGGCAATCTTCACTGGACCCTTTCTTGTTTGGTGCTCAGTGCCTCCACCTGGGGAAAGAAGCATTAGCGGGTGGGATTACCCTCTTCTACCCCCAAGAAATCCAAAGAATAAGTCCAACTGACACTGTGGGGATTAAAACTGGCTCTTAATTTGGCAGGTGTGAAAGATACTTATAAGTTCTCAAATTCAATGACCACACTGGAGTTAGCAGCTCAGGCAAACTCAAACTGTTTATTCTTCAACTCTGCAACAGCAGGAACATCAATCCGTTTCTTCAACATTGAAAGCAAATCTTTTAAAACCACAATCCTTCTGGTTTTCCCCAGGGGAACTCCCGTATTCTCCTTTCTTGTTTTTATGTACAGAGGCCTTTTCAACAGGACTATTTACACTTTTTACAGACTCCTGTCCATGCTTGTCCCAGAGAATAATTTCTCAAAGGCTGTGCTCCTCTTGCTTCACAGGTCTAGAACTCCTGTACTGTAACCTGCCTCCAAGGTGACCTATGTGTTGGCTCACCCTGGTATTGGGATGGGCACTCTGGCTCCGATCCCACTCTGGATCTCTCCTCTGCCCACCCATAGCTCTCCTCTTTGCTGAGCTACAACTCTCCTTTACAGCTAGTGGGTTTACTTCTCTTACTTGGGATTCTCCTTTACTCCTCCAGTTCAGTGGCAGGGGACCATCAGGCAACCAACCCCCCCCCCCCCCCCCAAAGGGCATAATCATAGCTTTATTTCCTTCCAAACTCCTTCCCCCTGTCACTCTTCAGTCTCCAAACTCCTCACCCTTCCGTCACACTTCAGTCTCCAAACTCCTCACCCCTCCATCACTCTTCAACTCCTCCCCTGTCACTCTTCAGTCTCCAAACTCCTCCCACTGTCTCTCCAAACTCCTCACCCCTCCATCACTTTTCAGACTCGGGGCACTATTTCTCTGCATTTTATTTCCAAACCACTCCCTTTGGACTGGGCTTCCTTCTACCCAGGGACCTCACAGTGACTCTCTACAGGGACTCGCCAAGTAATCCCAATCTAACAGAGGATTACAAGTGTGAAGAGGTATTTACTTCCAAGATCTTCCAGTGGGAAGGAATTTCAGTCAGGCATTCTGTAACAGAGTGCGTGTTTCATGCAAGCAATTGTCCAGAGCATGGTGCAAATGCCCGTGCCTAAATTTACGTGGGGAGCACAATTATTCTGTAATTATGCATGTAACTCAAAACCATGCCCTCATTTCACCCCAAAGAACCCATGACCCTCACATTTTCGCCGCCTCTTTTTTGAACTGCATAAATTTTAGGTTCGGATCTCGCACCTAACTTTACATGCGTTGGTCCCAATTAAATCTAATTAATGCCAATGTTTGTTAAAAAGCTAATTATTGGCACTAATTGGCCCATAATTCCATTAAATTGCACATGCAAATCGGGAACGCGCCTAAATTTGCACATGCAGTTTTGGTGACTTTTATAGAATCAGAGGGATAGTGGTTTCAACTTGCACACATTTCCAAAACTGTCCCCAACCCCAGCCATGGGAACTCCTCTGCTTGCTGCAGCAAAAGTTCTCACACACAATCCTCATATACGTACCTTCTCCTGCATGTGGATACGCAGTTCTCTTTTCATGTGATACTTGTGCATATGGTAAGACAAAGTATTGTGGTTGCTGTGTTAGCCCATTTGACTATCTAGAAGTAAGTGTCAAGAGGCAAATTTCAGGTAATAATTTTTTATTGGACTAGCTCAGTTGCTACTGTGACCAGTTACTGAGAACTATGATCCCTTCATCAGGTCAGTAGAGTAAAGGGGCCCTACATAAAGGCTAATATTGTTCATTAGATATTAGGCTTTCTATGCTTAACCCCATTTCAGTATGGCAGGAAGGACTTTGTAGTGAAACGCCCAGGTATCACATCTCTTCCAATATAGAATAGTTCCAAAGCAAATTAAAAGTCATGTAAATCTGAAGACCTAATTAGGATTACCCTCTTACTTAAAGTGTGGCCTTGAGCAAATCACTTAACCTCCCATTGCTTTGAGTGAATTATACTGTACGAGAGAAATACTTTGATATCTATGCTCAATCTTGCACCATCTTTATGAATGCTAAGCTTACTATTTTACTGTCCCATAGAATCCCAAAGCTTTTCCTTTATGTACTTTATGAAGTCAGAATTCAGACAAGTCTTTGTACAGCTGTATCAAACAACTCCTGCAGTACATTCTTCACATGAGGGGCAAAAAGCTTCTATCTGAGCACATAACCTCCTGGCTTATACTGCAACTGGCCTGAATGTGGCAGAGGAAGCTGGTGTGCTATTAAGTGTCCTTCTTCCTGCTAGCTGGGGGAAGTGTTGGATTATGCCTTCCAGGAGACCCAGGCTGAGCTATAGGTTTCAAGAGGGGCTGGAATTGAGGGTGAGGACAGGGGTATAGGGGAGGTAGCATGGGTGGTGCATGGTTAAAATTTGCCTAGAGCAGTGGTTCTCAACTCTAGCCAGTCAGGTTTTCAGGATATCCATAATGAATATGCATGAGATAGATTTACTTAGACTGGAGGTAGTGCATGCAAACTTATCTCGTGTCTATTCATTGTGAGTATCCTGAAAACCAGGCAGGCTAAGTTTGTCCTGAGGACTGGGATGAGAACCCCTAGCCAGCATAAGTGCTTCTCAACTCTCACTTGGAGGCACACCTAGTCGGGTTTTCAGGATTACCACAATGAATGTGAATGAGATAAATTTGTATTTGCAAAGATCCATTATATATAAATCTAACTCATTGTGATGATCCTGAAAACCTGAAAGGCAAGGTGTGCCACCAGGAGAGGGTTAAGAAGCACTGGCCTAGAGCACCAAAATCTTCTTATATCAGCCCTGACTTTTATGCTCTTAGAAGGCCATAATCTAATTTCAGGGAAGCAGAAGAATAGCCAGACACCCAATTTTGGGTTGGCCTGAGTCCAAAGTGGGTGGGCATGACAATCCTGCCCCTTGCCCCCCCCCCCCCCGTATGGCATCTCTCCCTCCCCACTAGGTGATGGGGTGGTCACTTAACTCCACTCCCACCAGCCCCAGTACCTTTAAATCCTTTAGGTCTTTGCTGATAGCGAGCAGCAACTCATTCTCCTTGCTTGCACTGGCTCTATACCTTCCCTCTGATGTAGTGTTCTGGGCCCGTGAACAGGAACTTGTGTCAGAGGGAAGCTTAGGGCCGGCATGAGCAGGGGAATTTGTTGCTGCTCGCTGCCAACAAAGAACTAAAAGATTTAAAGGTACTGATGGTGGTGGTGTTTTAGGGAGTGGTGCTAAGTCCCGCTCCCCGATCTCCTGGAGAGAGGAATGCTGGGAGTCTTTAGCTGGTGGAGCGTGAAGATAGCTACCAGCCACATAACGTCTGTGCCCACCCATGGCCACACCACTGCAGGGAAGACCTCTAGTGCATCAGTACGTGAGAAGGAGTTTGTACTTCATAACTGAAAGAGGCTTCATTGTTTTAGCACGTTGTATTGTTTTATCTAGTTTTACATTCACTGCACTATCCTTTGGTAAACATGCAAAGTAGGAGAAAAGTGAAGACTTTGTTCCTCTTTCATATTCAGTTTTAAGAAACAATATGAGCTATTTTTATAATAAAGATATGATGTACTGCGGGCCAGCCTGCAAACCTTTCCTTTTTTTTTTTTTTTTTACATAAAAACGGTTGGACATTTCAAAGTAAAAGTACACTTCCATTCTTGGTTTATTGGTTGCTTCTTTTTACAAGGTGACATACTCAAACAAATAAAGGACTGAATCATCCAACACTCACATCAAAAACAAGTCTTTGGAGTTCTGGTCTTAATGAGGGCTGGTGCAAGGGTGAGGGGAACACCTTAGGTGAACCTTCAACCTTTTACCCAGGGGTGGCCCTATAATTAGGCCAACTGAAGCGGAGGCCTAAGCCAGCATGCTTTAGAGAGTGGCTTCTTGTCACTGACCAGCCTGCCTGCTTGCCAGCTTCTACCCTCCTTCTGCGAGACAATCTCTCCCTTTAGCCCTCGCCCGTCCAGGCCAGCATCTCGCCTTCAATAACCCCTTTAGCTCCCTCCCCCCAGACCAGCATCTTGCTTCCATTCCCACCCCAGTGAGTGATTTACCTTCATTTGTGGCCCAAAAGATGCCGCGGCGGCAGCCATTTACCTATGCTACCCTGCCACCACCCCGGTGTCTCTACTGCAGACCACCTAAAGTTGCATCAGAGGTGTGCCGCAGTAGAGAGAAGATGCCAGGGCTGGTTGCAGGGTAGGGTATGTAAATGGCTGCTACCGACATAGTCTTTTGAACTGCAACTCAATGTAGATGGGGGTGGGGGGAGCATGTGTAGGAGGGAAAGGAGGGAGAGATAGTGGACTCATGGAGAAAATGCAGGGAGAGATGTTCGATGGGGGGGCAGGAAGAAAGGAGGGAGGGAGAGTGGGAGAAATGTCACACGGGGGAAGGGGGAGAGGGAGTGAGGATAGGGGACAGAGAGAGCATGCAGGAGGCAACAAGGGAAAATGTTGGACTCCTGGAGGAAAGGGAGGGAGAGAGAAGTGTCACACTTGGGTGAAGGCAGGAAAGGAAGTGAGAAGAGCAGGGAGAGAGAGAGAGCATGCAGGAGGTAGAGAGGGAAAAATGTTGGACTTGTGGAGGGAAAGGAGGGAGAGATGTTGGACTGGAAGGGGCAGAAATGAGAAAGGGAGAGAGAAATGTCATACTTGGGGGAGGGAAGGAGATATGACTCGAGGGAGGAGGCAGAATGGAGAGAGAGATGCCTGACCCCAGGGAGGGGTGGTAGAAGGGAGGGAAGGAGAGATGTCAAATTTTGTGGTGGGGGATTGAGTAGAAGAGATGGACTCGGGAACAGGAGGGCAGAAAAAGATTTGGACTCGAGGGGAGGAAGGGAGAGATGGACTCGGAGAATGAAAGGGTGGGCAGAAGGGGGAAATGGAGAAATGACTTCAGGGGAACAGAAGAGAGGGGAGGAAGGGGGGACGGGCTTGGGGGAATTTTAGGGGAGGAAGGGGGGGTTGGGCTTGGGGACATTTTAGGGGAGGAAGGGGGAGGGGGAGTAGATGTTGGGCTACAAGGGTGAAGCAAGGGAGAGGAGATGCTAGAATGATGGATCCATGTGGGAGAGGCCATAGTTGTCAAGGAGAAAAGTGAGAGGAGGTTTGTGAGTACAAAGGGTTGACATGAGGTAATGAGGAGCAGGTAGAAGGCAGGTAAATTTGAGAGCTAGGGGATGAGAGAGAAGGTTAATAAACAGATGAAAAGTGAAAAGGAATAGAGCAAGGGTTGACTTGATAGGCAGAAAAGAAAAAAATGGAGGAGAGAGATTTAAGGTAAAGGTCGATGTGTCAGAGACAAGTGTAGTGAGGGAATAGAATAAGACAGGAGGAGAGAAGAAATATAAGAAATGGACAGTGGCCACTGGAAACAGAATTAGCAGAAGACAGGAAAGCAGAAAAGAGAAAATCAGACTAAATTGATGGAAAAATAAAATGCCCAGAAAAAGGTAGAGAAAAGTGTTTATTTTGAGTTTATTAACTTAAATATGTTATTTTTGGAAAATTTGCATGGCAGATGTCTATGTATTGTGTTCAGTACAAAAGGAAATACATTTGTTTTTGTTTCTCCAGTGTTGCAATAGCCTCTAGGGAAAGGAGAAAAAGACAGAGAGCTACAGAGTATGAGGGATAAAAAATGTGATGTACATGAGAGAGGGAGAAATAGGAGGTAAAAGTGGGAATGGGAACCTAAGTAAGGGGGTGAGACATAAGAAATATCCTGGAGGTAGAGAGGGGATGAATAACAGGGAAGGAGCAGGGATTGGTGAGGAAATAAGAGGCAGAGATCGGGGAGGCAATTAATACAGAGGGTGGAAATGGGATACTATAAAGTGAGTGAAATTCAGAGAATAAGAGGCTGGGGAATGAGTGCAAGGTAGGAATGGAAGGACAAAAGAGGAAAATGTGGGGAATGGAAAGCTGATAAGTAGGTGAAAAGGAGACAGAGGATTGTGGGGAGAAGGAAAGATGAAATCTAGTTATAGGTACATAAAAAGGCAGGTAAGAAAAAAAAGCAAGAGAAATGGAGACAAAAATGAAACTGAAGGATCAGTGTCGGAGCTGGGTATAAGGAAGAAGACAGGACAGTGAAGCCACAGAAAATGGAACTGATATGCTGGAAAGGGACTTGGAGCAAATCAACAAAAGGAAGTAGTAAAGAGAGACCAGGACCAACCCAACTGGAACATAAAATGGTCAGATAACAGGGGAGGGGTAAAGCAGGGCCAAATTAGCTATATACTGCCGGATTCTGTATAGGTTGCCCAAATTTGGGTGCGAATCCCAGATCTATGTGTAAACTAGTCAATTAGGATACTCTGCACAGAGTGCCTTTTACATAAGTAAATAAGTAATGCCACACTGGGAAAAGACCAAGGGTCCATCGAGCCCAGCATCCTGTCCACGACAGCAGCCAATCCAGGCCAAGGGCACCTGGCAAGCTTCCCAAATGTACAAACATTCTATACATGTTATTCCCGGAATTGTGGATTTTCCCCAAGTCCATTTAGTAGTGGTTTATGGACTTGTCCTTTAGGAAACCGTCTAACCCCTTTTTAAACTCTGATAAGCTAACCGTTGGGTGAAGAAAACTTTTCTCCGATTTGTTTTAAATTTACTATACTGTAGTTTCATCGCATGCCCCCTAGTCCTAGTATTTTTGGAAAGCGTGAACAGACGCTTCACATCCACCTGTTCCACTCCACTCATTATTTTATATACCTCTATACTAGATTAATGCGGATCATTTAGGAACCTAACTTTGAGCACCATTTATTGAATCTAGCCCAGTGTGCCAGTATAGTGACTGCATTGCATGTATATTTAGTGCTGCTGCTTATACATAGTGAGGCACTAACTGGCCGATCTTCAAAATGATTTAACTGGCCAGAAACAGCCACTGACCCATTAAATCGCTTGTTTGGGTCTATCCGCTAATTTTCAGCAGCAGTAACTGGTTACTGCCACTGAAAACTAGCGATTAGCGCCTAAGTGAAAGCTGGCTATTTTGGGGGGGTGTTCCAGGGGTGGAGTTAGCAGTAAATGCAGTAGATCATAGCCAGATTAGTTCTGAATATCGACTTAACTGGCTATGCATTAGCTGGCTCCACATAAACTGGATATTCAATACTGAAGCCTGGACATGGCCCAGCATTGAATATCTGGAATAATGCTTGTGGCAGTCAGCAAAACGCTCACTGCTGGCGGCTGAATATTTACCCCTAAATATACAGAATAAGTTAAATGCCACAGCTGATGTTTACCTTACTGTGGTCACTAAGCCAGCTGAATTTCAGGCCCTAGATTTTCAAGGTTGTCTTCAGCTATGAAACTTTCAATATCTGATTCTGGAAATCCCTCAGATGATGATTCATCAGATTTCGTATGTGTTAAAACACTACTCTTTGCACTTCTCAGCAGAGAACAGGGAGCACCTTCTACTCTTCTCAGTTGGGAATGACATCACCCACTGCTAGTTTTCTGATATCCTCACACCACTCTGTCTTCTTTTGCCCTTTTATGGAGGTGGAAGCAGACCAGTGGCGTAGCCAGGGGGGGTGCCAGGGGAGCGGCCGTTCCCCCAAACGGAGTGCTGGCACCTATTTTTTTTTTCAATGTGTTGCATTGAAAATGTGCTCTGGCACCGGCGTAAGTCCGCTCTCACTTCCCCCACGCCGTCAACCTGGCTCCGCTTCTGAAGCAGACAACTGTTTTTTTTTTTTCACATTTCCAGTACAAGCTGTAGCTGTTGGTATTCTCATCTTAAAGGAATATTTCTTTAGCTTTGCAGGTAGAATACAAGGGACTAGAAACCATCTTCTCTGTTCCTCTGCAGTAGTACTGCTACTGGCCCTAAATATATTGGGAGCATCAACTGATTTCCTGCCTTTCCTTCTACCACCCTTTCCATGCCTATCCCACCCAGGCCAAATAAAACCAAAACCATAATTTGTTCGAATGTGTTCCAAGTTACAAAGAAGCTGGACATCATTAGTATAAATGAAAAAAGTGAAGCCTAGTGATTGAATTAATAAGGGTAGATGAGCTAGAAAAAGTTTTAAAAGTATAGGGCCCAGGAGAGAACCCTTGGGGGCCCTTGAAGACATAGGTGAGGAGATCATCTGAGACCAAGAGGCTTAAAATGTCCTACCTGCAAGGTATGATTGAATCCAAGAGTAGACACTGCCAGAGATATGGAGATCAGAATGCCACAAAAGAAGAATAGTGTGATTAATTAAATCAAAAGTGATAGGTTTAAAGAAACTAAGAGAACATCTTTGCAACTATTTAACGTCCCCTTAATTTAGTCCATGAGGCCAAGAAAAGTACGTTCTGTAGAATGTGTATGGAAGCCTGATTTTCTGAGGTAACACTGATTAAAAAAAAAATCATTTAATTGAGCAGGCAAACTATCTTGTTAGTTTCTGATATTCCCTTGGCTTTAGGTCAGTGGTTCCCAAACCTGGTCCTGGAGGCACCCCAGCCGGTCAGGTTTTCAGGATACCCACAATGAATATTCATGAGAGAGATTTGCATACATTACCTCCACTGCATGCAGATCTCTCTCATGAATATTCATTTTGTTATTCTGTAAACTTCAAAACATCAGACTTTTCCATGGAACATAAGAGTAACTCTTGATCAGCAATACTGTGGTATGCAAAGACCAATGCTAAACTTGGTAAAATTAAAATGTGGAGGAAAAGGCCTCAAAAGTCTGCAGTACTCAATGAAACTTCATAGAATTTAGTACTTCAACAGACATTCAGTTCATCATTGGCCTGAAAAACCTCCAAGTCTCAACTCATGGATGAAACTGTGTACAGAAAGTTAGAGGAGAATCCTACACCACAAGTGCAAACCAAAATAAAAAAAAAAAACATTACCAATCAAGGCTTGGAAGATGGCTTTTTGACATCTAGAGAATTCAGGTTTTTGAATGTAAAATTTCCAAGAGTGCCGGTGTTATATACTTTACTCAAAGTACACAAAACTCTTGAGAAACCTCCGGGGTGTCCAATTTGGTCATCTAGGGGCTCTGTGCTGGAACCCTTACATAATTTTGTTGATCACTTTTTAAAGCCCTTGGTCCCTCTTACATCTTTTTGGTGACTCTGGACATTAAGTCATAAAACACGTCAATACCATAGGCTGAGACATTGAGAGTGGTTTGGGAAGCAATTGAAAGAAGACCCAAGTCAGCAGAGGTGCCTACACAGTTTTTGTTTGATTTAACATCAGTGGCATTGCAAGAGAATTTTTTTCTTTTTCAAGATACTTTTTTCCTACAATTTAAGGGAGTAGCCATGGTGGTGACTTTTGCTCCGATGATTGCAAATCTTTTTATGGCAGATTTTGAAGATCAATGGCTGATGCGATCACCTCTTCAAAGCTTGATTTTCTTTTGGAAGAGATTTATTGATGATGTGTTCATGTTGGGGGTGGGGGTGATCAAAAGACTTTGGAAGATTTTGTGTTTTGGCTTAATCAATGTAATCCTGCTATTGAATTCACCTCACAGAGTTTGGCGACTAATATTCATATTTTGGGTACTGAGATTTGGTGGTAGGATGGGCGTTTTGGCATGAAGGTATTTAAGAAACTTACTGATAGAAATACTCTTCTTCAATATGGAAGTTGCCATCCTCGAGGTCTAAAAGACAGCTGGCAATACTCAGTTTTTCAGGTTTCGCAGGATTTGTGATGACAAAGATTTTAAATTTCAGGCAAAGCAGTTAGGTAGAAATTTAATACAATTTGGATACCCTTCTAAAATTGTACGGAAGGGCTACATTAGAACCAAATATGATAGAGATCTTTTGTTACTGGATTCCAAGAAAGTAGTGGTGAATGATGATACTATTGAGACTTTTTCCTTAAATACACGAGGGGAGGGGACGAGGTGGCTAAAATCATCAAGAGAAATTAGGACATTACACAAACGCATCCTTAATTCCAACATCACTGTCTTTGGATTGCCTTTTCTAGGGGGAGAAACCTGAAGGAATTGTTGAGTCCAACAGATTTACCCAGATTACACACTGAAGCATGTTCTGTGCAAATTGGTCATTTTAAATATGGAAGTTGTAGCACTTGTACAATAACCAGATAATGTGTGGAGTTCACAAACTCTGTTGATTCTAAGATCTATAAATTGACAGCTAGAACTGATTGTCATTCTACTCATGTAGGTTATGCTTTGTGCTGCCCTTGCACTAAACTCTATGCGAGGAAGACTTCTAGGAAAATTACAAGTGAGGATGAGTGAACACAAATCCTGTATTTCCCATTTAAAAGAAGGAGTGCCGGCAGTGACACACTGCAGGAATATGAAACATGGGTTTATGGAGCTACAATGTTTTGTCATTGAACAAGTGCACACTTCACTTTGTGGGGGGCTGGGGGCAATAGGGATTGTCACCTGTTGTAGCACAAGCAGCGCTGGATACATTGTCTGCAATCTTTGGAACTACGAGGTTTAAATACGTCTGTTGAATGGGCAGCTTTTTAAAAATGCATTGTAGCACTAAGAATGTCTTCTGGTTCCCCCGGCTCTCCGTAGTTGTAGGCTGGCACTCTGATTGGCTCTTTTAAGGCTGGTGTCTTGTTTTTAAGTAAGCGTCATTTTTGAAACAGGTTTGTCAGTAAGAAGCAACATAAGAAGTGACAATTAAGTGTTCTTTGAATGATGCCAGTTAATACATTTTTGCCGTTTTGCTGAACTGCACCAGTTAACGCCTTTGCTGGTTATGATTTTATTCTGATAATGTCTTTTGTTTTTCAGATGGCAAGTTAATGTATGCTTGGGCACAATGGATATTTTCCCTTGATAAAACTGTTGGGCGAAACAGGACCTCGTTGGGAGTTAGATAAGTGCCATATTGCCTTTTTGAATGCACAAATGTTTGTATGGCAGTTTGTGACATCATTATATTGCATGCTGATGAATTGAAAGACAAGAAAATAGAAAGAAAAGAACACAAAATAATAAATAAAACAATAAAATATGTTTGGGCACTTGGAGGTTTTTCTGGCCAATGATGAAGTGAATGTCTGTTGAAGTACTAAATTCTATGAAGTTTCATTGAGTACTGCAGACTTTTGAGGCCTATTCCTCCACATTTTAATTTTACCAAGCTTAGCATTGGTCTTTGTATACCACAGTATTGCTGATCAAGAGTTATCCTCAAAACCTGATTTGCTGGGGTGCCTCCAGGACCAGGTTTGTGAACCACTGCTTTAAGGCATTTCTGCTTCAGGGCAGCAGCCTTTACTAGCTTAGAACCAGATTGTTAAGTTTTTCATGCCTTTCTGTGTATATGAGGGGTGGTGAAAGATTGCTTCATAAATGAAGCCCTTAATGGTGCTATCAGTTATGCAAGTGAGGGAAATGAATAGGACAAAAATGACTGGTAAGGAAATACTTTTAAGAGATTATTTGAGTATCACATGCAGGAAAACGTTTGTGGCACCTTTTTGTAAGCAAAGGACTGTGTATTCCTATAAATCATTTTTTTAAACATAAATTGTACCTTCTAGACTTTATTATTATCTACAAAACCTATCATCTAAGTTTTTGCATTACAAATTTTTGCCAACAAATCAAGGGGAAAAATAGACCTGAGCACATTTCTTGTACAAAGTGCCACTCACCCAACCTTCCTTTTCCAAGCAAGTTCAAGTTTCAACAGGGCTGATATATAAACATGCTGTATGACAAATCTTTTTGGGCGTGAGGCAGGCTTGGATTACAGGTGCCAATTTGTAATTGTAAAACTGCTGAATATCAGATGAGTGAACCTGGACCCAGTTTCTAAACACTGCACAAGTCAGCAAGGAACCTTGCAGCCCCTGGCATGCTGGCTTCCTTGTTTCTAGCTGTCAAGATTTCTCTTTTTTTTTTTTTCTTACCAGAGGGGATTTTTTTTCTTCACTAGTTTGTTGAGTGTTTACACAGCTGAGAACATCGGCCAAGCAAGAACCCTTTCCACACCTTCAGATAGCTGCTTTCGTGTGTCACGCCACTGCTTGAAGCTAATGAGTTTCTCGTCAGCCTCCATCTAATATTCCAGCATTAACTCTGCACCTGTTTTTTGGTTTACACAAGGTGGTGCCTCCATCCAAAGGTCCATTATGCTAGTCTAGCAGCCACTACTGCCTCAGCACAGGGGCCTTCATCTGATTTCACTGAAATGGAATAGTTCTGTTCTCCAGTTTCCTTGCTTTTCATGTTAGCCCACATCACAGAAAAAACTAAGAAAGGGGTTTAGACTACAGATGTTAGGGCTGCAAATATATTTTATCTTTAGGATACCTAAAATGATAGGAAGTGGAACAGGGTATGCCACGGGGTCCCTGGCACTACTAATTTTTTTGCTCCATCCAGCATCAGAAACTAAGGAGACGAGGAAAGAGAAATATTATGGGTTTGTTTGACCCTCCCAAGAAAGAAAAATTCCACTGCAGTTGTCCAAAATGAATAATTATGAGTTATGTTTGGTTTAGGAACTGAGTTACTTTGTACATTCAGAGTTATTTTCAGCAGAATTTTCCTATATGTCAAATATGGGATATCCTTTTTAAATTGGGTCAACTAAGTTATATGAATCAGCATTTCAAGAGGTGATCATTTTATTTGATTTAAATACAGAAATACACACCACCTGGCCAGGTATACTACCAGTTATAGAATACTGAACATTTGCATGAGGAATACTTAAACAAAAAACAAACAAACAAAAAACACTGTGTGTTTGGTTTCAAATTTTTTTCAAACCACAACCTAAAACTAAGGACCCTTTTTACTAAACTGCGCTAGCAATTCCTGTACAGCAAATGTAACAAAGCCCATTCGAATTGAATGGGCTGCATCACATTTTCTGCACTGGGAATCATTAGCATGGTTTAGTAAAAGGAGGGGGGGGGGGGCTAAGTTTTACATTTAAACCATCCCCACTGAAGTTTCTTTGGACATCCACCACTGACCAGCTGGTCTGCCCTCTTTGCAAGGCACAGGCAACTCCTTGTGACTCTGGGCAAGTCACTTAACCCTCCATTGCCCGCCGCATTGAGCCTGCCATGAGTGGGAAAGCGCGGGGTACAAATGTAACAAAACAAAAAAAAAATCTGAATAATTGTTTTGGTTTGTTTCATTCAGTCCATTATCCAACACTGTTCTTTCATTCTCATATTTTCTTGTACTTTTCTTTTTTTCTTTATCCTTTACTCTCTCTTTTTCTTTTACTTTTTAGCAAACTTTATACAATAAAAAATATTTATGGATTTTGCTTTGTCTGCCTATCAGCCTATCTAACTATCCTTCACACTGATATTACAAGCATGGATCAATGAGCAGATAGACAAAGTCGCTCACTCATGTGTGCTGGCTGAGCTAGAGGCCTTTCATTTAGAATAAGAGCATTGGGACCCAGTAGTATAGGCAGAGGCTTTGTGTTAGGGTTCTGGGTGTCTGGCAGAGGCTTTGTGTTAGGGTTCTGGGTGTCTGTCCCATTAGTGAGCCCTTGGGCCATTGGCTCTGAAACCTGGAGGTAGAGGAACTCCAAGAACGGTAGACAAATGGGCTCATTTTCTAAAGAGCAGGACACCCATCTTTCGACATAGATCGGAAGATGGATGTCCTTCTCACAGAGTCGTCCAAATTGGCATAATCGAAAGCCGATTTTGTCGTCCCCAACTGCTTTCCGTCGCAGGGACGGACAAAGTTCAAGGGGGTGTATCAGAGGCGTAGCGAAGGCGGGATATGGGCGTGCCTAACAATAGGATGTCCTCGACCCATAATCAAAAGGAACAAGGACGTCCCTGACGAACACTTGGACGACATTACCCGGTCGTGTTTTTTCTTATGACCAAGGCACACAAAGGTACCTGAAATGACCAGATAACCACCGGAGAGAATCAGGGATGACCTCCCCTTACTCCCCCAGTGGTCACTAACCCCCTCCCACCCTCAAAAAACATCTTTCAAAATATTTCGTGCGGGCCTCAGATGTCATACTCAGCAGTATGCAGATCCCTGGAGCAGTTTTACTGGGTGCAGTGCACTTCAGGTAGGCAGATCCAGGCCCATCCCCCCCACCTGTTACGTTTGTGGAGGAAACAGCGAGCTTTCCAAAACCCACCAGAAACCCTCTGTACCACATCTAGGTGCCCCCCTTTACCCGTAAGGGCTACGGTAGTGGTGTACAGTTGTGGGTAGTGGGGTTTGGGGGGGTTTGGGGGGCGCAGCATACAAGGTAAGGGAGCTATGTACCTGGGAGCAATTTATGAAGTCCACTGCAGTGCTCCCTAGGGTGCCTGGTTGGTGTCCTGGCATGTCAGGGGGACCAGTGCACTAGAAATGCTGGCTCCTCCCATGACCAAATGGCTTGCATTTGGTCGTTTCTGAGATGGATGTCCTTGGTTTTCCTTATCGCCAAAAATCAGAAACGACCAAGTCTAGGGACGACCATCTCTAAGGACGACCAAATTTCAGGATTTTAGTGTCCCTGACCGTATTGTTTCAATAATATGGGTTTCCCCGCCCCTGGATTGGGACATTTTGCGAGGACGTCCAAATCGAAATGAGGATGTCCCTTTTGATTATGCCCCTCAAAGGCAGCTCCAGACTGAATTGGATACTGAATATCTGGAGGAAGAGCCACACAGTTAAAGGCTGGAAATCAGGAAACTGGAACTCAGGAACAGAGCTGTACACTGGAACTCAGGAACAGCTGCAGACTGGAACTCAGGAAGAGGGCTGCACACTGGAAGCCAGGAAAAGTGCTGCACACTAAAACTCAGGAACAAAGCTGTTGACTGGAACTCAGGAACAGATAAACAGACTGAACTCAGGAACAGAGTTGTGCACTGGAATACAGGAACAGCTGTGGACTGGAACTCAGGAACAGAGCTGCAGACTGGAACTCGAGAAAAGGGCTGCACACTGGAAGTCAGGAACAGAGCTGTGGGCTAGAACTCAAGAACAGAGCTGCAAACTGGAACTCAGGAACATCCAAAGACTGGAACTCAGGAACAGCACTGGGGCCAAGAAACTCACAGCAGAAAAGCAAACGTTGCAAAGGCAATGCATGAGTGTCCTATGGTTCCTTATAAGGGCCTTCACTGATGATGTCAAGGTCTCTGGTGCCCGGGAATGAGGCTTGAACCACATTGAAGAAGGCAGCAGTGCATCAAGAAGAGGCTAGACTGCTGAAACACCAGAATAGTCCCTGGAATGAGGCTAGAATGCTGGAGCATCAGAGTAAGGCTTGCAACACAGGGGAACTGGCAGCAGAGGCATCAATGCAGAGAGAAGGCAGTCAAGAGAAGCTGTGGATCCTGACCACTGGAAGGAAAGGTGAATCTAGACGCGGGGGCATGGACATGCTATAACATTTTTTAAGCAGGCAACTGTAGAACCATTGTTGAAAAATGCTAGTCTTGATCCCGTTGAGTTGAGTAATTATTGACCTTTTTTAGGTAAGATTATTGAGAAGGTGGATTTGAAGCAACTACATGAAGTTTCTTCCAGTTTGGGTTTAGATATGCCCATAGTGTTGAAACTTTGTTAATTTCAACCGTTGATTTAATTAAGAGGAGCATGGATGATAATACCTGTTTTTGCTTGGTGTCTTTAGATGTATCTGACACATTCAATTTGGTTAATTTTAGTTTTAAGAATTGGTTATGGGAGGACAGGTGGTTAAGTGGTTTAACTCTTATTTGGAAGAGAGATCATTGGTTGTGCAGAATGTTTCTCAGCTATCAGCTCCTGGAGGGGGGGGGGGGGTCAAAGGTGGTGGTGGCGGCGGTGGTGGGTCAAAAATGGCGGGGGGGGGGGGGGGGTCGGCAGTGCCGGGGGGGGGGGGGCTAAATTGTGCCCCTCACCTCGGGCTCTAGACCCCCCTCCCGCCAAAGTGGCCATTAGTGCATGAGCCCCTACTGCCACCCATTATGTAGCTGATAGGGACTCATGCGCTAAGTAAGTGCTAATTGGTTAACATGTGGCAATATAGCTGTGCTAACCAATTAGCACAGGACATGCCCACTCTCTACCTCGAGACCTGCCTCTAGCGCTAAAAATAAATGTTATATTTTAGCTTGGAGATAGCATGAGCACATCCCAAAATTACTACGGGACGCTTCTGCATGCCCCATGGTAAGCCATTTAATGCTGCGGTAAGCATGTGTTAGTGTTTACCGCAGCTTTGTAAAATGGCCCTTTTAGATACTATTCTGTAATGTGAACATTGAAAAATATATGGTGGATAATATGTTATGAAGTTTCTAATTGTATTTGGTAAAAGTGTTCATGTGCAAAAATAAAAATAGAGAAAATAATTGCCAGAATGTTGCAAATGCTAATAAAGGAAAACCATATTATTGTGGTTTTATAAGGTCCTTTGAGGAAAAAAAATCTACAAAGCTTCATTCAAGCTTTTTTTCTTTTTTCTAATACACCATTTCATTTTATAAAATGTTCTTTTTATTGTCCATAATGTTGAAATATGCCTAGTTTTATAAAAAGCATTTTTTATTATATTCCTTCGCAGGCTGGACTGCTTCTGAAGACACACCTTACGCAAAATTCTAGAAACTCACAGGGGAACCGGCTGCTAGACTGCTACCTCCCAGGACAGCTGTTTAGCTCATAAAATTGGAGCAGTACCATATGTGTGCTGCAACCAGAAATAGGAATACATTTTCTACAGCTTTTCTAGTGGAAATATTTCAGTTTACAGTAAAAAAATAAAAAGGATGGTATA
Organism: Microcaecilia unicolor; assembly: GCF_901765095.1. NCBI lineage: Eukaryota > Metazoa > Chordata > Amphibia > Gymnophiona > Siphonopidae > Microcaecilia > Microcaecilia unicolor. Next base: position 394,147,637 of record NC_044031.1, on the reverse strand, counting down.
CTTTTATATAAGAAACACTCTGTAGCCCTTTTATTAAGCTACTACTACTACTTATCACTTCTATAGCGCTACAAGGCATACGCAGTGCTGTATATCATACACGAAAAGACAGTCCCTGTTCATAGCGCTCACAATCTAAATAAGACAAACACACAGATAGAACAACTAAGAGGTAAGGGAATTAAAGAGAGGTGGGGATAAAAGGGTACAGGGCAAGTGAGTAGTGGTTAGGAGTTAAATGCAGTGTTAAAGAGGTGGGCTTTTAGCCTGGATTTGAAAACAGCCAAAGACGGGGCTAAACGTACAGGCTCGGGAAGTCTATTCCAGGCGTCAGGTACAGCGAGATAAAAGGAACAGAGCCTGGAATTAGCAGTAGAGGAGAAGGGGACAGACAAGAGAGATTTATCCACAGGACGGAGCTACATTAAGCTACATTAAGCAGCTAACAAGGGTTTTACCGCACAGTAGACAGTACCACAGACCAGTGCTACTGTCTCCTGCATTAAAAAGTCAGCTGCTACAGTGAGGTATCAAATGTGAAAATGAACTGAAAAATGCAACAAAATTAAAGTGGCAATAAAATATTTGTTTTATTTCATTTTGTTTCCATTCAAATATATAGCATAACAGAGTTGGCTGAGAAGCAGAAGGATGCCTGGCTCTATATTCCTACATTCCTCCCCGTAATCTCCGCCTGCTGGAAAAATCTCGCTTGTCGTCCCCCTTCTCCTTCACTGCTAATTCCAGGCTTTGCTCCTTTTCCCTCTCGGCACCTTATGCCTGGAATGGACTCCCTGAGCCTGTACGCCTAGCTCCATCTCTACCTGTTTTCAAATCTATGCTGAAAACCCACCTTTTCACCACTGCTTTTGGCTCCTAACCACTACTCAATTCCTCTATCCTTGTTCCTTCTCACCCAGTACTTTCCTCACCCTTAATTGTCTTGTCTGTCTGTATTTTTAGATTGTAAGCTCTATCGAGCAGGGACTGCCTCTCTGTGTCAGGTGTTCAGCGCTGTGTGCGTCTGGTAACGCTATACAAATGTTAATAATAATAATATTCACTGTTGTTATGGTACATGGTCAAAGGAAATCACAGTTAGTAGAGGGTATCAGCAACAGGGGGTGGGGGGCAGGGGGAAGGAAGACAAGGCAGGCACTAGAGCTACAGCCAAAGCCAGCAATTTTGTTCTGACCGATGTTACTAGGGCCCAGAGATTATCCCAGGATGACTAAGAGTATGAAATGTCCCTGCTTTTTATTTCCTCATCCAGCCCCAGTCCTAGCAGGAGTTGCAGCAGCTCCCAAAGATCCAGAGAGGGATCCCATAAAAAAAGCTAAAATTTGGAAGCACTTCAGTTCAATGAACGATCTGCATTTGCAGAATGCCTTCACAGTCTGAAAGCTATCAATAGAGGAAAGATACTGGTTAATCTTTGAAATAGTGCCATTATCCACCCATCAATATTTGTTCTTAGCCTCTTACTCCTTTATCTGCCATGATAACAACAGGATGGGTTCCCCTAACATAGGCCATAGTTTCAGCAGTTACAGAAGAGACCTCAGTCCCCCCAAAAGGAGACCCCTGCACACATTTCAGTTATGCAATACACTGAAAGACCAATCAGGTTTTAACCACCTAGACTTCTAGGCATACTTGTGCCCAAAGTGGCGATCTAGCCAGACCTCATCAAAGTCACCCAGCATTTCATTTCCTGCCCACCAATCAGTATGCAAATGAGTAGGTATTCTTTATTATTATTATTACTATTTTTTATTGATGAAATATTCAATATCACACATCCAAATATACAAACTTGTAAAAAAATATTAAAGCAAAATGAAAACATTATAAAACTCTAGTTACATTACAATAAAGGTAAAAAGTAATTTACATTGTTCTAATAGATGTGGTCCACAAATGGGGCTAAACTAGAATTGTATGCATATACAGAAAAATCAACAGAGATGAACTTGGACCATGTGGATTCTACCACAAACAAACAGGTCACAAGTAACCAGACAAGGAATACATTCCAATGTGCTCAAACTTGTTATCTATCTATCTATCTATCTATCTATCTATCTATCTATCTATCTATCTATCTATCTATCTATCATGGGCGTAGACTATGGGGGGGCGAGGGGGGGCAATGCCCCCCCAAACGCAGGGCCGGCACCAGGCAGCTCTTCCTTCGCCCCGCTCTCTCCCCGTTCCTTCTCCTCCCTCCCTCCAGATCTGTCCCTCACCGACCTGATCTTCGAATCCTTTGTCTGCCCGGCACGCTAGCGCTCTCTCCCCTGCTAGGTCGCGCTTTAAAAATGGCTGCCGAGACTTCCAGAGGCGGCCTCGCGAGACTTAGTCTCGGCGGCCATTTTGAAGCGCGAACCGGCAGGGGAGAGTCAGCGCTAGCGGGCAGGCGAAGAATTCGAAGATCAAGTTGGTGAGGGATGGATCCGGAGGGGAGGGAGGAGAACTGGCTCGCTGCGGGGGGGGGGGGGGGGGGAGAAGGAACAGGAAGAGGGTGGGATGAAGAGAGGGCAGGGGAGAGGAGGGTCACTGCTGGACTGGGTGGATAGAGGGAAGGGGAAAGGAGGGCCACTGGGTATGGGGACAGGGGAGAGGAGGGTCACTGCTGGACTGAGTGGATGGAGGGAAGGGGAAAGGAGGGCCACTGGGCATGGGGCAGGGGAGAGGAGGGTTACTGCTGGACTGAGTGGATAGAGGGAAGGGGAAAGGAGGGCCACTGGGTATGGGGACAGGGGAGAGGAGGGTCACTGCTGGACTGAGTGGATGGAGGGCAGGGGAAAGGAGGGCCACTGGGCATGGGGACAGGGGAGAGGAGGGTCACTGCTGGACTGAGTGGATGGAGGGCAGGGGAAAGGAGGGCCACTGGGCATGGGGGCAGGAAAGAGGAGGGTCACTGCTGGACTGAGTGGATGGAGGGAAGGGGAAAGGAGGGCCACTGGGCATGGGGCAGGGGAGAGGAGGGTTACTGCTGGACTGAGTGGATAGAGGGCAGGGGAAAGGAGGGCCACTGGGTATGGGGACAGGGGAGAGGAGGGTCACTGCTGGACTGAGTGGATGGAGGGCAGGGGAAAGGAGGGCCACTGGGCATGGGGACAGGGGAGAGGAGGGTCACTGCTGGACTGAGTGGATGGAGGGCAGGGGAAAGGAGGGCCACTGGGCATGGGGACAGGGGAGAGGAGGGTCACTGCTGGACTGAGTGGATGGAGGGAAGGGGAAAGGAGGGCCACTGGGTATGGGGATAGGGGAGAGGAGGGTCACTGCTGGACTGAGTGGATGGAGGGCAGGGGAAAGGAGGGCCACTGGGTATGGGGACAGGGGAGGGGAGGGTCACTGCTGGACTGAGTGGATGGAGGGCAGGGGAGAGGAGGGTCACTGCTGGACATGGGTGGATGGAGGGCAGGGGAAAGGAGGGCCACTGGGCATGGGGGAAGGGGAAAGGAGGGTCGCTGGGTATGGGTGCTTGCAGGGCAAAGGGAGAGAAGGGTTGCTGGACATGGGTGGATGGAGGGCAGGGGAGAGAAAAGAAATGCTGGACATGGATGGAGGGGAGGAAAGAGTGAGGAAGGAGATGAGATGAGGGAAAAGGAAGAGAGGAGAAAAACTGCACATGGATGAAGAAAATAGGCAGAAGCTGAGGACCAGAAATGAAGAAGAAAGGAGGAAAGGAAAGAAATAAATGGAAAGGAAGCACTGGAAACTGAGTTAAGAGGACAGATAGCAGCAGAATCAGATACTGGACCAGCATGATCAGAAAAACAGTCACCAGACAACAAAGGTAGAAAATAATTATTTTATTTTCATTATAGTGTTTGGAATATGTTCACTTTGAGAATCAGGTGCTCAACATTAAAAGTTTATATTTACTTATTTATACCCCCCCCCCCCCCAGGCTCTCTCCCCGGCTAAAGCCAGCTCTGCAATTTGGGGGGGGGGGGTGCAGAGGGGGACCAGGGGGGAGAGTCTGTTGTTAAACATTTACCAGCACACCACTGCCTGCCGCCAAACCCGCTGCCTCTCCGATTCAGTGGCTATCCATCGTCAAACAAACACTGGTTATTCCCAAAAAAGCCAGCTCTTGCTCCCTTCCTTCCTCCATATTAGCATAATTTTCATATACATATATGCAAATGAATATGCTAATATGCCCCGTCCCTTCCTTTGCCCCCCCAAATGAAACAGTCAAACTACGCCTATGCTATCTATCCTATATACACTGCGTTTATAAATAGGATCATTTATCTTTCATTTGTCCTTAAAACATTCTGGTGAATCACTAAAGTTCATGAGTCTTAAAGCAACCCCTGAAGAAGCCTATTGCGTGGAGAAACAGGGCCCATTGTTTTTTGTTTTTTTTGCAACACAAAAGATAAGTGATTCATTTCACAATTTTTATGGACAATTAAATTTTGATACAATAAGATTTTTGTATAGTGAAATAAAATTTACATTTGGGCTTTTAAGGACTGATGAAAGATAAAGGGACCAATTTATAAATGCAGATTAAAAGTTTGAAGATCTGCATTTTGGTTACTGATGTTTTTGGAATGTATTCATTGTCTGGTTACTTGTGACTTGTTTGTGGCAATAGAATCACAGGGAGAAGAAGAAAAGAAAAAAGGAAGACAGAATGAATAAGAAGAAAGCAAGGCTACTAATGCTACCCAGATCTAATCTATATTGTCAGACTTCTGTTGAGGAATTAGGGGTAGATGCCTGTAAAACTTTCTCTGATAAGTGGATATTAGAGCTTTTATTAGACAAAAAGAAAGACAGTTGTAATGGCTCGTAAAAATCAGTTCACATTTTTATACCAAACAAGCATTTACAAGGAAAGTTTAAAGAATAATGAGCTCGTAACTGCTAACTCTGGACCTGAGAAGCAAAAACTGCCAACGTTGTGATTGTGTTGCCCTCACCACATCTGGAAATGCCCAAACTTTCACCACCCCAAACAATTCCTGTCTATTTCTAAGGAATTTCTGTAGATTAAGGTCACGTCTCACAGTTGTTCCAAAAATTGCAAGCAAAGTTGTTGTTATTAACTGATCAACTAAATTTTCAGACTGAACATTCAAGCTATCAGAAAGATCTAGGGAACCTGATAGATTAACTTCCTTAATAGAATTTCCAGATATAATTGAGACATAATGGGCTGGATTCAGTACATGGTGCTCAAAAATTGTTGCCAGAAAAAACTGGTGATAAGCACACCCTTTATAGAATTGTGCTTAGTGTCAATTCCTATGCCAAACTTTAGGTGTCAGACTTACATCTGCTGAAACCCGGTGTAAATGCTGGCACCCAAGTTGGGAGTGCTGCGGCCATATTCTATAGCTGGAAAGGGGGTGTGACCATAGCTGAAAAGAATGATCTTGACACGCCCATGGCCACACCCCTTTTCAGCTATGCACTAGTAGGTGCCATGTGTTACAGAATAGCATGCAGCCAGATGCACATACAAATTTTAATGAATGCCACTTAGCTTCAATAATCAGTTGTTAGCATCCAACTATTGATTGTTAAGGGCTTATTCCTCAATTGCACATGCAAAGCTGGGCACTATATATAGAATCCGTGGGAATACGTCCTTAAAATAGATGCATAAGTGAAAATTTCAAAACATCTGTTGTCTAATACTTAGACAACATTTTTATAGCAGATACTCCTCATGATTTTGGAAATTTTATAAATTGTAGATTGCACAAATGTAAAACATTTTTCAAGAGTTCAATATGTCTATATAGAGCCGTGGAGGGGCTTAATCGAACAGTGCCGGCCATCTCCGGGGCCATCTCCGTAAATGGGCGGAGCCAACCATATTTTCAAAAAAGATGGCCAGTTGGGGGCGCCCAAATCTCAACATTTAGGTCAACATTAAAAATGGTCGACCTAAAGGCTGAGATCGCCGGATTTAGAGATAGGCACCCTCGTTTTTCTCCGATAATGGAAACCGATGGTGTCCATCTCAAAAACGAACATATCCAAGGCATTTGGTCATGGGAGGGGCCAGGATTCGTAGTGCACTGGTCCCCCTCACATGCCAGGGCACCAACCGGGCCACCTAGGGGGCACTACAGTGGACTTTGCAAATTGGTCCCAGGTGCATAGCTCCCTTACCTTGGGTGCTGAGCCCCCCCAAACCCACTCCCCACAACTATACACCACTACCATAGCCCTAAGGGGTAAAGGGGGGGCACCTACATGTGGGTACAATGGGTTGCATGTGGGTTTTGAAGGGCTCCCATTTTCCACCACAAGTGTAACAGGTAGGGGGGGAGGGGGCTGGGTCCGCCTGCCTGAAGTCCACTGCACCCACTAAAACTGCTCCAGGGAACTGTATACTGCTGCGATGGACCTGAGTATGACATTTGAGGCTGGCATAGAGGCTGGCAAAAAAAGTTTTAAAAGTTTTTTTGAGGGTGGCAGGGGGTTAGTGACCACTGGGGTAGTCAGCGGAAGTAATCCCCGATTCCCTCCGGTGGTCATCTGGTCAGTTCGGGCACTTTTTTGGGACTTGGACCTGAAAAAAAAGGGACCAAGTGAAGCCGGCGAAATGCTCGTCAAGGCCGACTTTCTTTTTTCCATTATCGGGCAAAGCCGGCCATCCCGCCCCCGCCCCGCCTTCACTACCCTACCGAAACGCCCCCTTGAAGTTTGGCCGGCTCCGCTATGGAAAGCAGTTGGAGCCGGCCAAAATCGGCTTTCGATTATACCGATTTGGCCGGCTTTAGGAGATAGCTGGCCATCTCCTGATTTGTGTCGGAAGATGGCCGGTGATCTTCTTCGAAAATAAGCTGGATAGTGTCCTTCAAAATAACTGTATCCAAGTGTCTAATTTAACCAGGTTTGTTCTAGTTCTCGAAGTCTAGTCTCCTGACTACCTTATTTTCATGATCATCTAGTTGAACTGAATCCAAGAAGCTTGAAACTTGAGTAGCTTAAGCCTGAAACTGCAGTGAGAGAGATTTCTTTAAATCATCAATAGCATACAAAAGAGTGTCTAAAGTTATAACAGGATTTAGCGGTATCATGAGAAAATTCCAAAATTGGCACCATCTGCTCTTTCAGAGCCAAGATTCAACCACTTCCCAGAGTAGATGCTGACTCTCTCGATACCACATTGTCTGCTGCAAGGACCTCTCCCATCAGAGCCTGAGTCACAAGATATTTCACCCTCAAAATTGCACCCAACTCTTCCTCTGTTTCCTCAGTGCGATGTCCAACAAGGCACATTACCTATCTACACAGCTACAGGCTAAGGGTGGTTTCTAGGGACAAGAAGAGTCAGGAGTTTCCTTCTCCTTCATGTCTCCAAGTGGCTCTGCTCTCAGAGAATTTTTGGTTGTAGAACTCTGTACAAAATGGCAACTGATTGGTGATCGGGCCTATAGCCACCGCCTGGGGAATACTGCTTCCAAATCTTGACATTTCCTTTTCATCATGGTCCGTTACGAGATCATAAGGAAAATTTAAGTAGATAAATGGAGCTCACAGCAGTAGCAGCTTGCATCTGCCATCTTGGCTTTGCCCTATGAGTGGGTATTCTTAATCGTGGGGGATATCACGAGTTCGTATCATTCACAGCTGGCATATTACAGGTACTAGAAAAGTTGACTTTCATTAAGATAAACCTCCTTCTGCTCTTTTTCCCTGACTTTCCATACAAGTGGCAGGAGAAATGAGCACACATCTGCATTTTACATATTTGGGTTACTGCCTTGAATACCAATGATGAAAACCTCTGGGGTTCATCCCCACAGAATCAATGCCAGTACTTTTTGTCCTTCAGTACTTCCCTGTGTTGTTACTCTAGCTGCTGCTATCTGGACTGCTTCTGCTGCCCTGCCACTTTCTTTGCCCCACTGGATTGTTTTGGCCCTCCATACAGAAATATAAAAAAATGAAAAGAAAACCCATCTTATCCTCATCTGTACCTCTCATAACACCTTGGGTTGCTCAAGCCACTGTTTTCCTTTGCCTCTCTTTTGCTGCTTTGGTTGTTCATGTAACACTTGCTGCTGCTGCTGCTGCTACTCAATCTACTCCTGCTGTCCTGCTACATTTTCAGTTTCATTGGGATGTTTTGTCCTTGAAAGCCAAAAACTTACAAACAAAATATCTTTCCCTTCCTCTCCCATGATACTTTGGGCTGTTCATGCCACTGATTGTGCTGCTTTACTCATCGTCCCATGTATTGGACTCTCCATTTATGTATTTATTTATTTAGTTTTATTTGAAGTAATTTCTTACTTGTTTTCTCTGAAAACCTAGGATAGATTATAACAAAGACGTCAAACACAATGTTCACATATCGTAAAATAACAGAATATTAAAATCAGCATACACATAATCCATCAGATAACCACAATATGACAGAGTAACAACACCTTAATTTCAGGTGTGAGTTTAGATGTGGAGGCTGTGGAGAGAGACATTTAGATGCTCAGACTGGGACGTGGGCAGTTACTGGAGCCTTTTACAAGAAGCTCTGCCATCTGTTAATATGCATGAGAGAGATTTGTATATAATGGAGGTGACAGGCATGCAAATCTCTCTCATGCATATTCATTAGGTATATTCTGAAAGCCTGACTGGTCTGTGGATCCCCAAGACAGGTTTGAGTACCCCTGCGATAGTGGTTCAGAATGACAGATAGTGGTGGGAGGGCGGCTTGTGCTACTTTTGACCTCCTCTCACTTCCTATCTTCTTCATCTCAAGATCTTGGGCACAAAGAATTGACAATAGACAATAAATCATGTACTGCTCCTGCCCTCTTGCAGTGCTGCCATGCCACCATTGGCAGTCGGTGACTCAGACGTTTGGGGAGGCTAAAGAGGGGTGGGACTGGGTGGGGCTAGGGTGAAGTGATTGGGGATAGGAAGGGATGGGATGGGGCGGAATGCAGAGTGACACCTATATTGTCAGTAAATGGGTAATCTTTGAACACAGCAGGGAAGTATCCCTCCACTGTATCGCTGTGGTGCAGCTGTACCAACTGCCTCCTTTCCTAATACCTCTGTTATTTATGGTAATATGTACATTCAGGGCCACTTTTACCAAGCTGCTACAAAAGGGGGCCTGCGCTGGCGTTGATGCGTGTTTTTGATGTGCGCCAAGGCCCTCTTTTACCACAGTGGGTAAAAGGTAGGTATTTATTTTTTTAAAGAAATGGCTATGTGGCAAGGGAAGCACATGCCGTGCAGCCATTTCGTGGGGGGAGCCCTTACCTCCACCCACTGAGGAAGCGGTAAGGGCTCCCGCACTAACTTGGCAGTAACCAGGCAGCATGTGGCACTGCCTAATTACCACCAGGTACACACCGGCGCTACAAAATATAATTTTGTAGCGCTGGATATGAAGGTGTGCTGGAGATGGGAAGCACCGCCGGGCTGCTGTAGTAGCCCGGCGGTACTTCCTTTTTAATGAGCGGTAAGCCCACTTTGGGCTTACCGCCACTTTGTAAAAGGGGCCCTGAATATACTCCAGGAATTCTGTGCCAAAAAATAAAATAAAACAATGCAGCATATTAAACAGAACAATATTGCAGTATTCTGGAAACATATGCAGTACTTTAACACTTGGCTCCCAATCGACCATAGCCCCCCAGTCCAGCATCTTCCTGTTGGCCATGTTAACTGTGATGTTCAGCAGTAGTGTAACAGAAATCCTGTGGTTACTAGCAATTGTCTATCAATGTTTTTGGTAGGTTGTCAAATGACCACCAGACTTCATATCTGCTGGCTTTTATTTTATTGTTGAGCTATTAAACATGTCTAGAATATGCATTATCTATATTAGCTGTATCTAATGGTTAGAAAAACAGGGTGAGTACAAGGGAAGCCAGGGTTCAACTATCAATGTCACTTGGTAAGTCCTGTACCTGAATGTAACTCACCTTGACCCACTACTAAGAAAGGTGTGTACTAAATCCAAATCCAAAATCCATTACAAGATATATTGTGAATCAATACAAAACCCTACAAAAATCACTCAAGACCTATAATGTGCTAACCTGCAGAAGTCACACAACAAGGGCCTACCTAAGAAAAGGCAGCACAGTAAATATGGCAGTGTGCAGTAGAACATCAGTACACAAGCTGGATTAATACATATCAATCCTACAAGGACAATCAATACCTTTTTCACACAAACAGAATACAGAAACACTCCTCACCACCTATAGAATAAGAAACCACAAACTAAAAATAGAAACTAAACTGAATCCCCCCAAAATCAGACTCTGCATATAATGCAACACAAGAAAAAGAGAAACAGTGATACATGGCCTCTTCTACTGTGCAAAATAAAGAAAACAGATATAACATTCAGAAACTGATACATTCCAAGCATTACATTATAAATTAACAAATATAAAACAAATAATTAAAAATAAGGTCATATATTTTTGACTGTCTTTCAGAGGCCAAAACCTCCTGCCTCAGGTCAGGATCTATCCTGACCTGAGGAAGGAGTTTTGGCCTCTGAAAGTGCAAGCTAAAAAATGTATTTAGTCCAATGAAAAGATATCACCTTATTTTCTGGGGGGGGGGGGGGGGGGGTTGCTTTATTTTAGTTTATTTTAAAGTGAGCTAATGTTGCCACCACACTACTTCACACTAAATTAAAAATAATTTTATTCTACCTTTGTTGTCTGGACATTTAATTTTTCTAATCTTGTAGGTCCAAATTGTGCCATTCTAGATAGCTGCCTAGCACCCCTAGTAAATGTACTGACCCTGATGCCCAGCTTTCTCCTACTGCCCTACCACTCTCTTGGTTCAGCACCTTACTGTTTTGAGGTGTTGCTTCCTTCCTAGCAATCAGAGGATAATTAGTATTAGTAATTCTAAGTGTTTTCTGTTCTTGTGCCCTCTTGAGATTTCCTTCACATATTCTGATTGTAAGATCATTAAGGGAGATATCTTCCTTTGATAAATACTTGCCTATTCAGCTGTCATTCTGTTTTACTCTCAAATATTTTGTTATGTCTCTGATGGACAAATAGGGGGTGATTCTATAACTAGGTGCCCATATTCATATATAACTGTGTGCACTGCACATGCCTCACCCAGATTTCACCTATGTAGATGCCCAGGGCCGGTCTTAGCAAGTGCGGGGCCCTATGCAGACCAATTTGGTGGGGCCCCATCCTAGCCCCACCCCCCACCATAACCCCGCCCCACTGTAGTCCCGCCCCCACCCTAGCTCCACCCCATTGATAAAATTATTCCATTTTTAGAACATTTTTTTATTTATGAAATTTCAAATAAAGACAAATGAAGCTAAACTTGTACAAAAAACTGATTGAAATAATAAGCACAATGCTATCATGAAACCTCCCCTCCCCAGAAATTATTCAGTTCAAGTCCACTATAATTAGTAGTTCCAATTCTCATAACAAAGGAGAATAAAGGAAAAATATTAAGAAAAGATTCAGTACTTTCAAATTCCCCTATTACTCTGTAACCCATATATGCAATAAAATAAAAATGAAATGAAAAGATATACAATAAAATTAAGTGATATGTAAAATATAATGTACAATATAAAAACATATAGACCACCAAGGTATTAAAATTGTTTTAAAATATATACCACAACTCTCTGACTCAAGAAGACTCCGACTCTGTCATCCATAATTGTCTGACAACACACAGAAAAAAATAAGTTAAAAAAAAAAAGTCACAATTAATACCTTATACACCAATATACCAGCCATACGGAAAATGCAGATTATCAACAATATGAAGCTAGCAAGGGATCATAATATCACAATTCTCATGTAAAGTCACAAAACACCCTTTTAGAGAGAGTGTGTCATGATTTAGGCTCTACACCCTTTCCGATGTTTGGTGCCACCTTAGTAAGGCCAACACACAATCTCTCCACTGCAAAACACTATACACAAACGTGTGCAAAAACACACTCATAACCTTAACAAACCATAAACAGCACTAATTCCAAGGACAGGACGAGCTACAACCTTATGCGTGGCGTGGAAAGGCAACTGTAATTATACCGGGCTCTAAAACACCAGTGCACAACCTAGTGAAAAAAAACAAACAAAAAGGGCTGCAAACTATACGCTAGCAGAATACTGCACCTTCCTTGATCATACCTGAAAAACACATGAATGCAAAATACTTAACTGGAAAGTTACCTCAAGAAGTCAGACTCAGTATGTAGCAATACTACAAAAATTAAAACTTACATGAAAAATATCACAGATGCACATTTCCAAAAACTAACATATTCCAATTAATAAATCCTGAATAAAATAGTTTTTTCTACCTTTGTTGTCTGGTGACTTTGTTTTTCTGATCATGCTGGCTCAGTATCCGATTGTGCTGCTATCTGTCCTCTTAACTCCGTTTCCAGGGCTTCCTTTCCATTTATTTCTTTACTTTCCGCCTTTCTTCTTCATTTCTTGCCCTACATCCGTAAGTAAAAGCTGGGTCCTCCGCAGACTTGACTGTCCAGTGGATCCAGCTTCTGCCTATTTTCTATATCCATGTGCACTTTTTCTCCTCTCTTCCTTTTCCCTCACCTCATCTCCTTCCTCACTCTTCCCTCGCCTCCATCCATGTCCAGCATTTCTTCTCTCTCCTCCATCCACCCATGTCCAGCGGCCCTCCTGTCCCCCCTGCCATCCATCTATGTCCAGAGACCCCCTCCCCTCCATCCACCCATGTCCAGCGACCCTCCTGTCCCCCCTGCCATCCATCTATGTCCAGCAACCCCCCCTGTCCCCTCTGTCCTCCCCTGCCATCCACCTATGTCCAGAGACCCCCTCCCCTCCATCCACCCATGTCCAGCGACCCTCCTGTCCCTCCTGCCATCCATGTCCAGCAACCCCCCCCGTCTCCTATGCCCTCCCCTGCCATCCACCCATGTCCAGCGACCCTCCTGTGCCCCCTGCCCTCCCATGCCATCCACCTATGTCCAGAAACCCCCCTCCCCTGCCATCCACCCATGTCCAGCGACCCTCCTGTGCCCCCTGCCCTCCACCTATGTCCAGAAACCCCCCTCCCCTGCCATCCACCCATGTCCAGCGACCCTCCTGTCCCCCCTGCCATCCATCTATGTCCAGCAACCCCCCCTGTCCCCTCTGTCCTCCCCTGCCATCCACCTATGTCCAGAGACCCCCTCCCCTCCATCCACCCATGTCAAGCGACCCTCCTGTGCCCCCTGCCCTCCCATGCCATCCACCTATGTCCAGAAACCCCCCTCCCCTGCCACCCACCCATGTCCAGCGCCCCTCCTGTCCTCCCTGCCATCCACCTATGTCCAGAAACCCCCTCCCCTGCCATCCACCCATGTCCAGCGACCCTCCTGTCTCCCCTCCCATCCATGTCCAGCAACCCCCCGTCCCCTATGCCCTCCCCTGCCATCCACCCATGTCCAGCGACCCTCCTGTGCCCCCTGCCCTCCCCTGCCATCCACATATGTCCAGAAACCCCCCTCCCCTGCCATCCACCCATGTCCAGCGACCCTCCTGTGCCCCCTACCCTCCACCTATGTCCAGAACCCCCCTCCCCTGCCATCCACCCATGTCCAGCGACCCTCCTGTCCCCCCTGCCATCCATGTCCAGCAACCCCCCCTGTCCCCTATGCCCTCCCCTGCCATCCACCCATGTCCAGTGACCCTCCTATGCCCCCTGCCCTCCCCCTATATCCAGAAGCCCTCCTCCCCTCCATCCACCCCATGTCCAGCGACCCTCCTGTCCCCCCTGCCATCCATGTCCAGCAAATCCCCCCGTCCCCTATGCCCTCCCCTGCCATCCACCCATGTCCAGTGACCCTCCTGTGCCCCCTGCCATCCCCCTATGTCCAGAAGCCCTCCTCCCCTCCATCCACCCCATGTCCAGCGACCCTCCTGCCCCCCTTGCCAACTGCCATCCACCTATGTCCAGTAATCCCCCCGTCCCCCCTGCCCTCCACCCATGTCCCGCAACGCGAGTCTCCTCGTTCCCCTGCTGCTCCCCCTCCCTCCAGCCACCTGAGACATCTCCCGTCTGACACCCCCCGACCCGCCAAACGACCCTCTTCTGTCGCCCGCATCTCATCTGACCCGACCCAGCATTTTAAAAAAACCTCCAAGCGGCGGTGCCGGTGCCTCGCGTCTGAGGGCAGAAAACTCGCTTCGTCGTTGGCCGGCCTTCCCTCAAGTCCCGCCCTCTGATGTAACTTCCGCAAGGGCGGGACTTGAGGGAAGGCCGGCCAACGACGAAGCGAGTTTTCTGCCCTCAGACGCGAGGCACCGGCACCGCCGCTTGGAGGTTTTTTAAAAATGCTGGGTCGGGTCAGATGAGATGCGGGCGACAGAAGAGGGTCATTTGGCGGGTCGGGGAGGGGGGGGGTCGGACGGGAGATGTCTCAGGTGGCTGGAGGGAGGGGGAGCAGCAGGGGAACGAGGAGACTCGCGTCGCGGGACATGGGTGGAGGGCAGACGAGCGTGGTCGGCGAGGCAGAGGGAGGCACGCCGCGCGGGGCCCCCTTAGGCGCGGGGCCCTATGCGGCCGCCTCGGTCGCCTCTGCCTAAGACCGGCCCTGTGGATGCCCACTCTCAAACTACAACCTATTGTCCTGGGACCTCTTCTTTTCTCCATCTATACTTCTTCCCTTGTTACTCTAATCTCATTCCATGGTTTTCAGTATCACTTTTATGCTGATGACTCCCAGATCTACCTCTCCACACCAGAAATCTCCGCAGGAATCCAGGCCAAAGTATCATCCTGCTTATCTGACATTGCTGCCTGGATGTCTTACCGCCATCTGAAACTAAACATGACCAAGTATGAGCTGCTTATCTTTCCCACTAAACCAACCTCTCCTCTTCTCCCATTCTCTATCTCTGTGGATAACACTCTCATCTTCCCTGTCTTATCAGCTCATAACCTTGGGGTCATCTTCTACTCCTCTCTCTCTTTCTCTGCACATATTCAACAGACTGCTAAAACCTGTCGTTTCTTTCTCTATATCACCAAAATTTGTCCTTTCCTTTCTGAGCACACTATTAGAACCCCATAGGCGTAGTTTGACTGTTTCATTTGGGGTGGGGGTGGGGGCAAAGAATGGGCGGAGCATATTAGCATATCATTTGCATATATACATATGCAAATGAATATGCTAATGTGGAGGAAGGAATTGAAATTTACAGGCAAAATATCACAGATGCACATTTCAAAAAGCTGACACATTTCAATTAATAAATTATGAATAAAATACTTTTATCTACCTTTGTTGTCTGATCATTTAGTTTTTCTATTCGCTTTGGTCCCAGTGTCTTCTGTTTTATGCAGTGTCTTCTTTCCAGTAGGCTTCCCTCTGTTCCCCACCCTCCCAATCCCATCCATCTCCTGCTCCTTCCCTCTGCTCCCCACCCCTCCCAGTCCCATCCATCTCTTGCTCCTTCCCTCTGCTCCCCACCCCTCCCAGTCCCATCCATCTTCTGTTCCTTCCCTCTGCTCCCCACCCTCCCAGTCCCATCCATCTCTTGCTCCTTCCCTCTGCTCCCCACCCCTCCCAGTCCCATCCATCTCTTGCTCCTTCCCCTGCTCCCCACCCTCCCAGTCCCATCCATCTCTTGCTCCTTCCCTCTGCTCCCCACCCTCCCAGTCCCATCCATCTCTTGCTCCTTCCCTCTGCTCCCCACCCCTCCCAGTCCCATCTATCTTCTGTTCCTTCCCTCTGCTCCCCACCCCTCCCAGTCCCATCTATCTTCTGTTCCTTCCCTCTGCTCACCATCCCTCCGTCCCATCCATCTTCTGCTCGTTCCCTCTGCTGTGCCTGACCTCTCCCAATCCCATCCATCTCCTGGTCCATCCCTCTGCTCCCCACCCCTCCCAGTCCCATCCATCTCTTGCTCCTTCCCTCTGCTCCCCACCCCTCCCAGTACCATCCATCTTCCCTCTGCTCCCCACCCCTCCCAGTTCCATCCATCTTCCTTCTACTGCCCCCCCCCCCGCGAGGTCCAAGATCATGACTCCATTTACCCCCTCTCTTCCTCCCTCCCTCCGGCGCAGGCAACAGTCTTCAGCTTTTTCAGCGTTCCTGGCAGCGGTAGCAATGTACATGCTGCCTTCGGTCTGCCCCGGAAGCCTTCTCTTCAAGTTCCTGTTCCCACCTATGCGGGAACAGGAACTTGAAGAGAAGGCTTTGGGGCAGAGCCGAAGGCAGCGTGTACATCGCTACCACTGCCAGGAACGCTGAAAAAGACTGCTGCCTGCGTCGGAGGGAGGGAGGAAGAGAGGGGGTAAACGGACACGCTCCTCTCCGTCCGCTTGGCTTCCTTGCCCTCTCTGTCTGCGTCCCGCCTTCCTCTGACGTCAGAGGAAGGCGGGACGCAGACAGAGAGGGCAGGGAAGCCAAGCGGATGGAGAGGAGCGCGTGCCTGCATGTGTTTTTTTTTAACTAATGACGCGGCGGCGCCTCATCGTCGTTTGGGGGGGGCATTGCCCCCCCTCGCCCCCCCCAGTCTACGCCTATGTAGAACCCTTATCCACACTTTTATTACCTCTTGCTATTGCAACTTGCTTCTCACAGTTCTCACACTAAGCCACCTCTCTCCCCTTCAATCTGTTCAAAATCCTGCTGCATGACTTATATTCCGCCAGTGTCGCTATGCTCATATTAGCCCTTTCCTCAAGTCACTTCATTGGCTTCCTATCCATTTCTGCATACAGTTCAAACTCCTCTTATTGACTTACAAGTGCATTCACTCTGCAGCTCTTCAGTAGCTTTCCACTCTTATCTCTCCGTACACTCCTTCCTGGGAACTCAGTTCATCAGGCAAGTCTCACTTATCTGTACCCTTCTCCTCCACCGCTACCTCCAGACTCTGTTCCTTTTATCTTGCTGCACCATATGCTTGGAATAGACTTCCTGAGCCGGTACATCTCTGGCCATCTTGAAATCTAAGCTAAATGCCCACCTTTTTGATGCTGCTTTTAACTCCTAACCCTTACTCACTTGTTCAGTACACATGTTTTATCATTCCCACCTAAGTAATTCCCTTATCTCTTATGTGTCCTGTTTGTCTGTCCTAATTAGACTGTAAGCTCTGTCAAGCAGGGACTGTCTCTTTATGTCCAGTGTGCAGCACTGTGTACATCTAGTAGCACTATAAAAATGATAAGTAGTAGTAGTAGTAGTATTGAAGATAAGTGCATACTAATAGAACAGTATATAGGCACATATTTGGCTTTTATGCTTGTACAGACACCTCTGCCAGAATTCTAATGGTTAATGTGCATATCTGGCACCTTGAAATGTAGGTACCTTTTTTATACAATTACCCCAATATGGGAACAATCATTGGGGAAATAGAATTTGCTATATTAATAGCAGTGTCATTAATTTTTATAAAAACATCAGAAAAAACTTGTTAAACTGGGCAGATAAAAGCCCATCTAGCCAAGCATCTTTAATAGTGGTGAGCCATAGGGGCTTAGAGGAAGTGTTCAAAACAGGCAAGTTGCAGATTATCCAACCATTGTCATCCCCTTTTGGTTTCTAGTTTAGGGATGCACTGGATTTGAGGTGACATCCCAGGCTGTTAGGCTACGTAGCCTGTGACTGGCCCATCTTCCATTAATGTGTCAAATTCTTTTTCAAACCCTTCACATTGCTCTGTGTCAATGAGTTCCCAAAGTAAACGGTGCATCTTAAATCAGTACTTCTGTCTGCTGTTCTATGAACTATTGCTGTTTATAGTGCTGCAAGTAATTTAGTTCAGATGTTTTTGGATAATTTCCTAAAAGAAAAATCCATAAGCCATTATTAAAATGGAATCGGGAAAATCCACTGCTCATTTCTAGGATAAACAGCATAAAATCTGTTTTACTCTTTTGGGATCTTGTCAGGTACTTGTAACCTGGATTGGCCACTGTTGGAAACAGGATACTGGGCTTGATGGACCTTCGGTCTATCCCAGTAAGGCAACACTTATGTTATGTTCCTTATGAATATTAACCCCAAAGTTAATTGTGATCTATAGTCATAAAGCAGTTATAATTGCATAAAATATTGAAGAGGAAAGTTATTAATGTGGGCTATCATTAAGATGAGTTATTTTTCTATTAACCCCAGTTATTAGTAACTTGGTCTCACTGAATAAAACAGGACCTGTGCTAAAATTTCATGTTAGATATAAAATAACACATCTTAAATAGCATGTTAGTGGTAAAATAACATATCTTAACAGTAGCCCACATTGACAACGGCACCCTCTAAGCAACATCTCTGTGATTCTCTATTTTTGGGGAGGCCAGTTTTCACTAGCATGCTCAGGATAATTCTAGCTGGCTAAATTATGCTTGAAAATTAG
Source organism: Microcaecilia unicolor (assembly GCF_901765095.1). Classification (NCBI taxonomy): domain Eukaryota; kingdom Metazoa; phylum Chordata; class Amphibia; order Gymnophiona; family Siphonopidae; genus Microcaecilia; species Microcaecilia unicolor. The sequence continues at coordinate 394,129,278 of NC_044031.1, read as the reverse complement.
CTAGCTAATACAAGTAACTACTGAAAATTAACAGTAGTCAGCTAAGTCATAACACTCCAGACCTAATGAATTGTCTGAGGCTGCCTAGACTTTGACCTGCAATAAATTTCCAAAGGGGCCAGTCTGGCTGTCTGACTGTAGTTATGTGGCTAAATTCCAATTAAAAAAAAACAAACAAAAAAAACTTGCTTTGAAAGTCAACCCCCTGTGTGTTTAGTTGAACAGATAAAGTAAAATGTTTTGCCTTCTAGCTTAGGGCCTGGCATATTTCTATCATGCTGTATGTTTTTCAGAGTACCCATATTCTGTTCTTTATTCTATTACATTACATTAAAGGCTTCTATTCTTCAATATCCTGCACAGTTCCATATGGATCCTACAATCCCAAGAAATACCAGAACAAACATTTGGGAATAAAACTCAAAATCTAAAAAAGATAATTTCACATATTTCTTAAACAAAATGGCCTTAAGCTGTTTACGAAAGGGTTGGAAGTGAGTTAAAGAATGCATAGGTGATGGCAAAGCATTCCAGATTGATGCAGCTTGATAGGGAATACAGGCTGAGAGCTGTTTCAAATATTTAATTGACTTAACTGGGAGAAATAAAAGAGATATGTGCCCCCACAGTACCTGTCTTCTTAACACAGAAAAAAATCCTACTCAATAGGAAGGCATATTTTCTTGTAAAGTCTGATAAACCATTATACACAACTTAAAACAACATCTTGCTGAAACTGGGAGCCAGTTATAGCTTATAATAATAAGGGATAATAGATACATCCATCCTTAAAGATAAAATCACCCATAGAGCTAGATTCTGGATTGTCTGAAATCTTTTCATTAAGTAGTTGGTACATCCTACTTATACCACGTTTCAGTAATCCATTTTTGACAACTACAGGGAATGGACTATAAGCCTAAAGGGAAACAATTTAAAGTTTCTACAGATCAATCTTAATCTTCTTAATAATAAAAAGGAACGTTTTACAACCTTGCTAACCTGTTTTTTTCATGGTGAACTGACTGTCAACTTCTATTCCTAAAATCTGAGAAAATTCAACTTTAAATTTCGTATCATCGATAATAAAATCTTCTTTACCTTCAATCTCTTTTGGGGAGCCAAGCCAAAGGAATTTTGTGTTGTCCTGATTAAGTTTAATCTAATTTCCTTTGTCCAACTTTCAATAACATTAACACATTTCTGGATTTCAATCTGAGTATCTATGTATGCTTTTGAAGATGGCAAAAGAATGGTAATATAAGAACATAAGAATAGTCATACTGGGTCAGACCAATGGTCTATCTAGCCCAGTATCCTGCTTCCAACAGTGGCCACTCCAGGTCATAAGTACCTGACAGAAACCCAATTAGTAGCAACATTCCATTCTACCAATCCCAGGACAAGCAGTGGCTTCCCTCATGTCCATATCAATAACAGACTATGAATATTTCCTCTAGGAACTTGTCCAAACCTTTTTTAAACCCAGATATGCTAACGTTACCACATCCTCTGGCAATGAGTTCCAGAATTTAAAAATTCATTAAGTGAAAAAATATTTCCTTCTATTTGGTTTAAAAGTGTATCCATGCAATTTCATTGAGTATCCCCCTAGTTTTTGTACTTTTTGAATTAGTGAAAAATCGATTCACCTCCACCCGCTCCATACCATTCAGGATTTTGTAGACCTCAATCATATCCCCCCTCAGCCATCTCTTTTCCAAGCTGAAGAGCCCTAACCTCTTTAGCCTTTCCTCATATGGGAGCAGTTCCATCCCTCTATCATTTTGGTCACTCTTCTTTGAACCTTTTTTCTAATTCCGCTATATGGTTTTTGAGATATGGTGACCAGAATTGAATACAATACTCAAGGTGAGATCACACCATGGAGCAATACAGAGGAATTATAATATTCTTGGTCTTGTTTTGCATCTTTTCCTATTAATTCATAGTATCCTGTTTGCTTTTTTGGCCGCCGCTGCACTCTGGGCAGAAGATTTCAGCATATTGGCTACAATGACACCCAGCTCTTTTTCTTGCGCTGACTCCTAAAGTGGACCCCAGCATCAGATAATTATGATTTGGATTATTCTTCCCAATGTGTATCACTTTGCATTTCTCCACATTAAATTTCATCTGCCATTTGGTTGCCCAGTCTTCCAGTTTCCTAAGGTCTTCCTGCAATTTTTCACAATCCGCATGCGTTTTGACAACTTTAAATAGTTTTGTATCATCTGCAAATTTAATCACCTCACTCATCATTTTGATTTCCAGATCATTTATAAATATGCTAAACAGCACTGGTCCCAGTACAGATCCATGCTGTACTTCACTATTCACCCTCCTCCAATGAGAAAAATTGCCATTTAACCCTATCCTCTGTTTTCTATCCAATAACCAATTCCTAATCCACAGAAGGATATTGCCTCCTATCCTATGACTGCTTAATTCTTGCAGGAGTTTCTCAAGTTGATCAAACAGCCTTATTATTAGTGCAGCAACAGGAAAATGTTAACAAGTGCTTTAAAAAGTTGGAACAAGATATCAAAGATCTCTCCAATTGACATTGTTGAAACAATATTTGGATCATTGACCCTAAGGAAGGGGTTGAAGGGCTGGAAATGGTTAAATTTCTACAGTCTTGGATTCTTGAGACTTTGCAAATCACTACAGATCTCCCGCTTTACTTTGAGCAAGCTCATTAAACACCTCTGAAATCTAAAGCGGGGCAAGAGCATCGAGGGCCTATTGTGGTCAAATTTCTGAGATTCCCTCAAGTCCTGGAATCTTAAGTAAGACACTCAATACTCCAAATCTACAATTTGACACTAAGAAAGCTTTTTGTACTGGACCTTGCTCAAACTAGTGTTAGGAAAAGGAAATCTTTCCTAGACTTGTGTGCCCGACTAAAGTCTTTAGGAGTTCGTTTTAGCCTCCGTTATCCAGCCACAACGACTGTTTCTTTAAACAACACAACCTCATTTCTTTGATTCTCCGGATCAGCTGCAGATTACTTTGGACAATTTTCAATCACATCGTATGACCGCTTGAACTTACTTCCTGATACATGCTCCACAGTGCCATGTTTTTTGTAGCCAGTTAACAAAATGTCTTCGAATGGTGTTTACTTAATAACAAATATTACATTTTTATCTTGTCATTTCCTCTGACTAGTTTGCTATTTAATTATATGATCATTATTTTTTTTGCCTTGGTATTTGGAATACTAAATTTAAATACTTCTGTCCCTAGAGCAGGGATTTGGGGCCTTATTGTCATATGCTCATAACTCCATATTTTACTGGTTGAACTGTATTGGTTCTTTGTACCGTTTTTACTTTTCTATGTTGACCACAGATAAGCTACGTCACTCTCCTATGTCCTTTTTCCCCCCAGGATAATATATGGTATTATGACATAATCCATCTTATTTTTGAAAGAGAAAGACGTCCATATTTTGACCCAAATCGGGAGATGGGCGTCTTTCTCCCATGGGCGTCCAAATCGGTATAATCGAAAGCCGATTTTGGGCGTCTTCATCTGCAATCTGTCGCGGAAATGACCAAAGTTGACGGGGGGGGGGGGGGGTGTCGGAGGTGTGGTGAAGGCAGGACTGGGGCGTGTTTATCGGCCGAGGAGAGATGAGCGTCCTTGGCCGATAATCGAAAAAAGAAAGGCATTCTTAGCACGAATATGGGTCACTTTTTTTGGACCCTTTTTTTCACGAACATGTCCCAAAAAAGTACCCTAAATGACCAGATGACCACCAGAGGGAATCGGGGATGACCACCCCTGACTCCCACAGTGGTCACTAACCCCCTCCCACCCAAAAAAAACAACTTTAAAATCTTTTCTTTTACAGCCTGTATGCCAGCCTCAAATGTCATACCCAGCTCCATCACAGCAGTATGCAGGTCCCTGGAGCAGTTGTTAGTGGGTGCAGTGGACTTCAGGCAGGTGGACCCAGGCCCATCCCCCCCACCTGTTACACTTGTGGTGGTAAATGGGAGCTTTCCAAACCGCCCCCAAAACCCACTGTACCCACATCTAGGTGCCCCCCTTCAGCCATAAGTGCTATGGTAATGGTGTAGAGTTGTGGGGAGTGGGCTTTGGGGGGATTGGGGGGGCTCAGCACCCAAAGGAAGGGAGCTATGGACTTCAGAGGTAGTTTGCTTTGTTTTTTTAATTTTTAGAAGTGCCCCTAGGGTGCCCGGTTGCTGTCCTGGCATGTGAGGGGGACCAGTGCACTACGAATCCTGGCTCCTCCCACAACCCAATGCCTTGGATTTGGTCGTTTTTGAGCTGGGCGCCTTTTGTTTCCATTATCGCTGAAAAACGAAACCGCCTAGCTCAAATCTGCACAAATCCGATGCATTTGGCTGGCACAAACCGTATTATCAGAAAAAAGATGGACACCCATTTTTTTTGAAAATATGGTTTGTCCCGCCCCTCCACGTACCCGTTCTCGGAGATAAACGCCCATGGAGATGGGCGTTCACATTCGATTATGCCCCTCAATGTGTATCGATATGCCTTCACAATATAATACTGGCTAATCAAGATATTCCTCTCACCATAGTTTCCCGGAACATTAATATTCTAAGACATCCCATAAAAGGGGGAAAAAAACCTATTGTATATTTGAAAAAATTGAAACCATCTGTAATTTCTAGGAAACTCATGTTCCTAATACAAAGGCTTTATCAAAGATTATAATTCTCTTTCTTTTTCTGTAGATTCTCCTTCAGATAGGAGAAGAAATGGAGTTTCCATTCTTTTCCATAAGGATCATGAAATTGGTCCGCATGGTAGATGGGTTATGTTGAAACTGTCTCTATATAATGAAACTATGGTTATTGCCAATGTCTATGCTCCCACTTCTGACTCTCCAGAATTTTTTTACTACCTTATTTCAAAAATTACAACTCTTTGAATCCACTCCAATTGTCCTTTTGGATGTCTATTTGGATAGATGCTCTAAGGCAAAGTTTATACCATCTAAATCCTCCACTACTCTCCATTCTCTTTTGACACACTTTAATTTGTTTGATCCCTGGAGGCTATAGCATCCCTCGGCCAGAGAATAAATTTTTCTCTGCCTCCCACAACAGTTTCTCCAGACTGGATTATTTTTTACTTTCTCACTCCTTGATTGACTGTATTCTTCATACTTCTATATCTGCTATAGTTATCTCTGATCATACTCTGATTACACTAACAAGTAGAAGATTTCTGTCCCTCCAAGTTCTCCTTTCTGGCACTTACATACTAATTTACTATCAGTTAAAAAGGTTATATCTCATATTAGACAATTTATATCAGAATTTGTTATTAAACTAAATGTATCGTATAAAGTTAATATACTCACAGTATGGGAAGCATTGAAGGCAGCCCTAAGGGGTGAATTAATTTCACTTAATACCCACAAACTTAAAGAGATTAATGCTATTTCTGATACCTTACAGAATAAGGTTAAAGACGCAGAGAATGCTTATATAGTAACATAGTAACATAATAGATGACGGCAGAAAAAGACCTGCACGGTCCATCCAGTCTGCCCAACAAGATAACTCATATGTGCTAATTTTGTGTATACCCTACTTTGATTTGTACCTGTGTTCTTCAGGGCACAGACCGTATAAGTCTGCCCAGCACTATCCCCGCCTCCCAACCACCAGCCCCGCCTCCCACCACCGGCTCTGGCACAGACCGTATAAGTCTGCCCAGCACTTTCCCCGCCTCCCAACCACCAGTCCCGCTTCCCACCACCGGCTCTGGCACAGACCGTATAAGTCTGCCCAGCACTATCCCTGCCTCCTACCACTGGCTCTGGCACAGACCGTATAAGTCTGCCCAGCACTATCCCTGCCTCCCAACCACCAGTCCCGCCTCCCAATCTTGACTAAGCTCCTAAGGATCCATTCCTTCTGCACAGGATTCCTTTATGCTTATCCCATGCATGTTTGATTCTTTAGTGCTCAACAAAATTTGTCAATTAAAAATTGCTTTGAATAAATATATTAGTGCTAAAGCAGGACAAGAAATTTTTGAATGTAATGCTAGACATTATGCTGAGTCTAACAAAACTAGCAAAATGTTAGCAAACTATCTTAAGCGTAAATGTCTTAAGGTTCAAATCCCAGTCCTCAAACTGTCTGACAGTTAAAGCTCCTCCTCTTTGATATTTCAAAGGCCTTCCATACTTTTTATTCCCAATTGTATCAATCGGAATCCTTTAATGCTTCTTCCCATATAGATAATGGTCTGAATTCGATTCTGCCTTACTGCAGCAGAAGATATCTTCTCAGGAAATAGCTCAAGCCATTAAAGGAACTCCATCGGATAAAACTCCAGGTTTTGTTCGTATTCCAATAGAGTTTTATAAACTTTTTGAATCTGATTTATCTATTTTTATGAATGCTTTGTTTTATTATTTGTCCCCAGAGACTGATGCTGTGACAACAGTGATTCCTAAACCCAATAAGGACCCCCTTGTGGTATAACATTATCGTCCTATATCCCTACTTAATGTAGATTAGAAAATCTATGCTAAAGTTTTGTCAAATTGATTAAAAAAGATTATTGGGAAAGTTAAGCAACCAAATCAAATTGGATTTATATCTGAACGCCTCATCCAAGATAACACTTGGCATTTTTTCCAACTTTCTCACATTGTCCAATCCCATTTCACCCTGTCGTTGCCTTGTCCCTTGATGCGGAAAAGGCTTTCGACAGGGTGGAATGGGAATGCACTAGTTTGGAGCTCCTTACTCCTTCTTTCAAAAGATTAAGGTCTTATATACTAATCCAACAGCGAAAGTTCTTACTGTTTCTGACTCTATATCATTAAAAAGAGGCACAAGGCAAGGTTGCCCGCTATCCCCTTACCTTTTCAACATTGCATTAGAACCTCTTCTTATCTCGATCAAGACACATCCCCAGAATAAAGGGATTACCGTATTTTTCGGACTATAAGACGCACTTTTTTCCCCCCAAATTTGGGAGGAAAATGGGGGGTGCGTCTTATAGTCCGAAGATAGATTTGGCTGGCTGGCTGGCTGGCAGGCCGCCCGCCCTCCGAGTTCCGGATCGCCGTCAGGGTTACCTCCTCCCCCCCCCCGGCCCTGTCACCACTTCTCCCCTTACTCACGCGATCTTCCCTGGTGGTCTAGTGACATCGGGGCAGGAAAGAGCCCCTTCTTTCCTGCCCAGCGCGCTGCTCTCCATCCTCCTGTATGCAGCCTGACGGTTTCGGCGAGATTCAAAATGGCCGCCAAGACTTCAATTCTCGGCAGCCATTTTGAATCTCGCCGAGACCGTCAGGCAGCAATGCATACAGGAGGATGGAGAGCAGCACACTGGGCAGGAAAGAGGGGGCTCTTTCCTGCCCCGACGTCACTAGACCACCAGGGAAGATCGCATGAGTAAGGGGAGAGGTGGTGACAGGGCCGGGGGGAGGAGGTAATCCTGACGGCGATCCCAAACTTGGAGGGAGGGATTCGGACAAGACGCACCGGAGCACCTAGGTTTTAGAGGAGGGAAAAACGAAAATGTTTTTTTTCCTATTTCCCTCCTCTAAAACCTAGGTGCGTCTTATGGTCCGGTGCGTCTTATAGTCCGAAAAATACGGTACTTTTCAGGATCTTGAATTTAAACTCACAGCTAATGCTTATAATGTCCTTTTATATATTGCCAATCCTGAAGTTTCTATCCCTGCTCTTTTCCAGTTGATATCTCTTTTTTCTTTTTCAGGGTACAAGATAAATCAACAGAAACTCTTTCTCTGAATCATCATGCCCATGCACATATTGCCCAGGCTTTCAATTTAGTATGGTCCTGTTCAAAACTTAGATATCTGGGAACTGATTTATGTCCAAATTTAGAGGATGCTATTAAACACAATTCTGATCAGATTCTTATTTTTGTTAAAACGATACTCATGGTGCCCTCTTCACCTCTCTTGGTGGAGTCACCTATAAACCTTTTAAATGATGGTTTCTCCTCAAGGTTAATTTTATTATGAGTATGATCCCTGTTTTGTTTCCTCAATCTTTCTACACGCAACCAGGCCTTCTTTCCCTCGGGCCCTCCCTCCCCTTCGGGCAGCGCCACAGTCTACCTGTACAGGAAAGCTGCACGGCACCGGGTCGTCCTGCCGCTACGCTGCTGCCCTCCACTCCAGTCATCATCTTTCTGGCACAGAGTTCTTCTGCTGCTTATCTGCAGCGGATCCGCGCGCTGCCAGGGCTGTATGCTGCTGCGACTGCTTCCTCTGCGCTGGCCCTGCCTTCCGCCTCTTCAAGATTTCAGGTCATTCATACAGCCTCTGCAATTTACAAATTGCTAATTGCAACAACTTCTAAAGATGTGCATGGTCTTCAAATGTCTCTTTAGACAGATTCTGGTCCCATTTGTTGGAGAAACAATGGTCCCTTTTTTGGCCGTCTACAAGGAGGCCCTTGGCTTCGGTTTCTACTCTTCAATCTATGTCTTTTTTCTATTATAAGACCTCATGGACACCAAGAAAGCTTTTTACAGCTGGCCTCATATCCACTAATAAATGTTTGAACTGTAATTTGCACATTGGTACTTATGTCTATAAGTTATTTGAATGCAAAGCAGTATTGGCCTATTGGACAGAGATTTGGCATCTAGCTCAACAAATCTTCCATATTGCTTACGATATTTCACCCTCTCTTCCAAGTCTCTTTCACCAGATTTGGATCTTCCAGACTCTTGGATATAATGCTCACCATTGCTCAATTGCCAATTGGAAATGTTTTCATTTATTGAATGTCCATTTTTGGTGGCAGTCTGTAGTTTTACATCAAAAACTGGAATTTGCTTTGGGAGAGAAATATGGTACAATTTTTAGTAAAAGGAAACTATGGTCTCCTTTAGATCAATATGTACAAAATCTAACTTCTTTATGATTTTGGAGCATACCTTTTTATATAGTCATTCTTATGCTCCAATTTACTGGGTTTTTTTCTTGTCACAGCTTCTCTATTGGTCTCCGTGGTTGCACTATTGTGCACATGTTCTTCAATTTTCTATTGTATAACATGTCTATTGGATAACATTTTTGATGTTGTTATACTTAAAAATTTTCAATAACATTTCTGGGGAAAAAACAGAGGAATCAGAACAACTGGTCTATAATTTCCCACATTCTGTAAATTGCCTTTGGGGTTTTTTTTGGAATAGGTATTAAAACTATGCTCCCTCCTGTTTCTGAGAACAGACCCCTACTAAGATAAAAATGTAACCAGTCTGACAAAGGAACATAGAAAGCAAGAGAAGCAATTCTCATTAAACTGAATGGACAAACATCAAGACAACAGGAGGCTTTGGCATAACATTGGAGCAACTGTTTAGCTGTATTACAATCTATAGTATCAAAACTACTCCAACTCCTATCGACAGAAATCTCCAAATCATTCATTAGTTCAGGAATATCCACAGTAGTAACTTAAAAATAAAAATTTTATGCATTTTTACATTATTTATTTTTATTTGCTGTAAAAAAATTTTTTTTTTGCCTTTTACTAAATACCTACATATGCTCTGCTCTGCTTTGTTGCATACAGCAGTAGGCACTCATAGCTTTAAATAGTGAAGGGAGCTTTCAATCAATCCTTCTCCATATGCTCAACTTCTCAAATAACTATAACCTTTATATAACCCAGGTCCAAGTGATCAGAAAGTCATAATAGGATCCATCAGATCAACACGTCCACCTCTTAATTGGCTAAAAAATGTCTTCATGAGCCAAGCATATTATAGAGGTGGTACTGTAATCCTTATCAATCCCATCAGTGTTTTAAACTTGCATTTTTTGATAATTTCTATATTTTTAAAAATTATTTTACTATTTTCACAATCATTCTTAATCTTGATTTCCTTCTGTTATACACAAATCAATTGCTTCTGTTATGCATAAGTCAAACATATTCAAGAGCAATACTTAGCTTATCATTTTTTTTCAGCTACTTTCAGCTTTTTCAGCTACTGTCCATAATACACGGTGGAGACTAATAATCACCGACATAGATCCATGTTTCGCTACATGCTGTTTCAAGGTAGTCTCCCACAGTAGTTTAGGCTAACGCGTTGATCTGACGGATCCTATTATGACTTTCTGATCACCTGGACCTGGGTTATATAGAGACTATAGTTATTTGAGAAGTTGAGCATATGGAGAAGGACTGCTTTGTTGCATGTCACTTATACTATCAGATTTTGCAGTCACCAGTGTTTGCCATTTTTGTGTTCAGAGTGCTGCTCAGGGGGTTGGTATCTAGTCTGTGATCTTTTTATTTTCTGTCTTGTATTGCAGTTCCTTCTTTGAGCTCCTTTGTACAAATTATTTTTGTGAAAATGAATAGATTATGCAAACAGGAGAGCAGAATTGAAAGTCAGTGGTACTGGAGTAGGATAAAAATAGAGGGGGTAATTTTCTAGGATGGTGGTGAGTGTTATAATTTAAACACCAGCCATGGCAATTAAATTAATACATATATTCAGTGCCACTTTGGGGTTAATTGTATAGCCTAAGCCCTCACAATTGCGCATGTATTAGATGCATAAATGTTTAAAATACTAGCATGTATATATATATATATATATATATATATATATATATATATATATATATATATATATATATATATATATATATATATATATATATATATATATATATATATATGTGTGTGTGTGTGTGTACATATGTGCACACATGCCAGCATGTTCCCTAAGTGCTATTCTGTAAATACTTGCTTAACTGATATAGCATGTATTTGCAAGGGAGTGTGTAGAGGGGTAGAGCATGGGCAGCATAGGAGCCAACTTTTCAAAATGATTTTTTTTTTTACAGGTGGTGCATTTCTCCCCCTCCCCTCGCCCCCTCTCCCCTCTCTCCTCCCTCGCCCCCCTCTCCTCAGAGTTCCAGGCCCCCTCCCTCTCCTGAGAGTTCCAGGCCCCACTCCCTCTCCTCAGTTCCAGACCCCAATCCCTTCCTCCCTCCTTCCTCAGAGTTCCAGACCCCCTCCCTCCCTCCGAGTTCCAGACCCCCCCTCTGAGTTCCAGACCCCCCTCCCTCACTCCCTCTCTCCGAGTACCAGATCCCCCTCCGAGTTCCAGACCCCCTCCCTCCCTCCGACTCGAGTTCCAGCCCGACCTCTTCTCCCACTCCCACAACAGTCCTTCACCTGCCCCTCGCCTTCCTGCATGCCGCCCATAACTTAAACGTCATCTTACCGGGGTCCCGGAGGCAGCAGTAGTGAATGGCGAGCACGAGCAGGCTCGGCGAGTTGGTGCTTCAGCCTGTCTTCCCTTCTCGTTGCTCTCAGCTCTGCCTCTGGTCCCGCCCTTGCGGAAACAGGAAATGAGGGTGGAACCAGAGGCAGAGCTGAGAGCAACGAGAAGGGAAGGTAGGCTGAAGCACCGACTCGCCGAGCCTGCTCATGCTCGCCTTTCACTACTGCTGCCGCCGGGACCCCGGTAAGATGACTTTTAAGTTATGGGCGGCATGCAGGAAGGCGAGGGGCAGGCGAAGGGCTGTTGTGGGAGTAGGAGAAGAGGTCGGGCAGCGGGCTGGCTCCTAGGGAACGTCCTGTTTTGGCGGGGAAATATTGGGGGTGCTTGAGCACCCACAGCACCCACGGAGTCGGCGCCAATGACGGGCAGGACACAGACGGAGCTCCCACTTACACAAATAACCTAGAGTATAAGTGTGAGTGTCTAAATGTTATGCATGTTAATACCCGGTTACACGAGTATTCTCTAAAGGAAAGTAAGCACCTACTTTCCTTTATAAAGTATTTGTCTACCACACACCTTCTGGGCACTTAATAAGAGATGCCCAGTTATAGAATGAAAAAAAAATACTCATAGCAAATGATGAACTTTCCATGATTTTTGTTATGTTCAAATTATCAGAGGAAATCTCCTCTATAGATCTGTAAGACCACTTCTGAGCTGACTGAGACCTAGGAATAAAAAGTATGTACTGCAAAGTGGCAAGGTTTGTTCTGTATAATTATAACATCCCTTAAGGAAGCAGTAACAAGCTGTTTAGGAGTGGCTGTTATTAATTTAGGAAAATTCAGAAGTCTCAAGTTCAATTGGTATAATTATCAAAACTTTCAAGCCTCCACTGGAATATTATTTTATCTTGAATTAAAAATGACTGAGTCTATTTAAATTGCTAAAATTGATCAGACAAGTCCTGAATCTTAGTAGAGTTCTGCTCATAAGATTGTTCCAGCTTCTGAATTCTAACAACATTTTTCCTGTACAGAAGGAGTTAAACTCGCACATATCTTGTAAATGGTATCTAGCACAGTCCATGCCAAGTCTGAAGTTATCTGAGCAGGTTTTACCAAAGGTACATATACTGAAGTCCTAAATCAACAACAATATACACAAATTGACAACTTGTTCAACTCCTTAAAACTGGACCAGGATATATACAAAATGTACTGTTGGAGGCATTAGAATCCAGTATCATCACTGAAAACAAATATAGATTTTTGTTCCAACTACACCCTACTATACCAGTGATTTACTTTGTGCCTAAGATTCACAAAAGCTTGGTATCACCACCAGGCCATCCCATAGTTTCAGGTATAGGCTCAGTGCTTGAGCCTTTATCTGAGTTTGTAGATGCAGCTTTAAAATCAGAAGTCTCTAAAAGTAAATCATTTGTTAAAGATACTACAGATATAATTAATTTTTCACAAGAAGTGATAAGATACCATTTGCAAGTATTGTTCCTCTCTGCTCACCGGATTGAGTTCCTTGCCACCATAGCAAGGATCACTTTCCAGGAGAATTACCTTCAGTTTGGCAACAGATTCTTCATGCAAAAGAAAGGTACAGCGATGGCCATGATGGCCCCCATGCTGGCTTGTCTGTATGTCACTCAGTTTTGAAAATTCTCTTTTGTATACATCTATACACATTCAAAATGTATTTTGTTGGAAGCATTATATAGTCGATATATTTTTGATATGGGCAAACACTGCAAAATCTTTTCACCAGTTTTTAATATGGTTAAACAGCTGCAATGTTTATCCACAATTTACAGCAATTGTTAATTCTATAGCTCTTCCCTTTCTTGATATTATGATACATCTTAAAGATGGGAAATTTGTTACCATGATATATAGGAAGGACACTGATAGAAATACATTGCTACATTATATGAGCCACCATCTAAAACATCTGAAAGACAATATTCCCATAGGTCAGTTTTTGAGATTGTGGTGTCTATGTACCAGTGTCGAAGATTATAAGTTGAAAGCAGAAACAATGACAACAAGGTTTCAGGCATGAGGATATCCACATAAAGTCATCCGAAAGGCATATAAATGGGCGTTACATGCCAATAGAGACTTCTATTTGCAAACTTTGATTCATAATAGTGACCCTAATTTAATTTGTGTATTACCTTATTCTGATCTAGCTTTTCACATCAAACAAGTTATCAAAAGTAATTGGCTTATATTACAACCATTTTTCAAAATCTTCCTCATTTTGCGTTTTCAAGAAGCTAAAATTTAGGTGAACTGTTAACATGATCACAATTTGTTGAACAATATACGAACCTGATGGCAGAGGCTGGCACATTTCTTGTGGTCAGTGCTTTATATGTCAATATGCGATGTCCATGAAAAGGGTATTACACTTGACATGCCATAAATGCATTTTTTTTTAAGATCAATAAAGATTGTTCCACTGAAAAGGTGGTTTACATGATATTTTGCCTTTGTTCTAAAATAAATGTGGGACAGACAATGAGAAAAATTAAGACCTGTATAATGGAACATCTTAGTCGTATTAGAAATGGGGTGATGGATGCGCCTTTAGTGCAACATTGGATAATGTGTAAGCATTCTTTAGCTGACTTAAGTAGAGGAGTGTGGTAGCCGTGTTAGTCCATTCTTAAGGTTATCAATAGAAATCAAACAAAATAAAACATGGAAAAGAAAATAAGATGATACCTTTTTTATTGGACATAACTTAATACATCTCTTGATTAGCTTTCGAAGGTCTCCCTTCTTCCTCAGGTCGGAAATAAGCAAATGTGCTAGCTGACAGTGTATATAAGTGAAAACATTCAAGCATTACTATGACAGTCTGACAGGGTGGGAGGATGGGGGTGGGTAGGAGGTATGCATGGGGACATCAAAGCTAGGAACCCCAGACCCTTAACAAGGACTTAACAAGGATCTGGGGTTCCTAGCCCATTATAAACCATAAAGCTGTATGTCTCTGTTGATCACCCTCCCCTCACCTATCCATACCCATCCTGTTAGAATATCAATGATATGCTTTGATGCCATAATAGGACAGGCCATAAAATCTGAAGCTGTCAGAGCCTGGTATGTACTGTTTCATTTACATCTTTGGGGGTGGGAGGGGGGTCAGTGACCACTGGGGGAGTAAGGAGTGTTTATGCCATTTGGTTATTTGGGGCATCTTTTTTTCTTTATTTAGATTTTGCTCACACCTTTTTCAGTAGTGGCTCAAGGTGAGTTACATTCAGGTACTCTGGATATTTCTCTGTCCCAGGAGGTCTCACAATCTAAGTTTGTACCTGAGGCAATGGAGGGTTAAGTGACTTGCCCAAGATCACAAGGAGCAGCAATGGGATTTGAACTGGCCACCTCTGGATTGCAAGCAAGACCGGTGCTCTAACCACTAGGCCACTCCTCCACTTTATGTACTCATTATTACAACAGGTGTAGCCCAAAATGTCTAGGTTTCAGCCCTGGACATTTTTGTTTTGTTCCATTATGCGAGAAAAATGTCCAAGTGTTAGGAATGCCCAATTCCTATCTCTAACATGCCTCTGACATACCCCATTGTGATTTGGATGCACTTCAGATGCCTTAAAATGGGTTTCAAAAATAGCAATTTGGATGTTTTGTGAAAAAAGTCGAAATGCTGCTTTATGCCGCTTTTTGGATGTTTATCTGTTTCAAAAATGATCCCTTTAACCATATGTCAAAAACTGAAACATCAGATTTCAAACTTCCTTATAAAATAAAAATATATTACCTAAATATCCAGTAAAAATGACCTAAATAAAAAGCTTTTTAAACCCCCCCTAAACAGTCCATAGTCCTGTATGTATTCTTCTTATTTCATAAGGGAGCGAATTCTATGCATTTGCTGTTTGGTTTGAAAAAGAAGATGAGACGAACATCTTAGCCTTAACCCTAGAAAAAGATGGGAAATTTAAAAACATCTGCTTATGCAGACCAAATCTTACACCCCCTAATAATAATTGGATCAAAGAGACCTTATAGGGAGGTGCATATCCACAAAAATATTTTTAAAACAAACACACAAAATTTAAAATATACTCCGGCCTCCACCGGCAACCAGTGTAACTCAACAAGCAATGGAGTCACACTTTCCTGATGGTGTGCATATCCATGAACTAATTTTCAAATGTGTTATGGTTCACACTTCTTTATATTGTTTGCAAAAAATGGTGCATTCTTTCTGAAATAGTGTATTCTCTTTGCAAATAGTATGCACTATTATTGGCAAATGAAAAAACACAAAATGTTTAATAGATTAATACACTTGATAGACTACCCTTCTCAAACTAGCCAGAGAGGTTTACAATATAAAATTATAAAATTTCATTAAAAGAAAAGAATGCCAATCATAATAAGAAAGAATATTCACAAAGACCAAGCACACAAATACATTTCCCTTAAACCAACCACACTTACTCCTGCAAGTTTTCTAATGTCTTCCCCATAAGTCAACTAGGGGGACCAAATGCCTCAAAAAAGTGTTTTTTTCCTGCTCATATTCATTGTTTACCACATGGAACAATGTGGGATATGTGATTGACATTTCCTATGTCATTACAAACAACAGCCCATCCCTAATATGCCAGAATGGAAGCCAAAAAAGTGGATTGCCAGGCTTTTCCTCTGTGCAGGTAATGCTACTGTTGTTGCCTTTGTCACAGAAATGTGATCCTCTGCTGCCAATAGTGTTCCATACTGCTGCTGCCCAGATGGGTGGTTTGCCTTATTCTGGCACTTCAGGAGATTGTGCCAGTAGTTAATCAACCAATGGCGTGGCATGTCAAGCTGCAAAACAAGCAAACCAAGCACTATGGGCTAGATTCCGTAAATGGCACCCACAGATAGATGCCAAAAATGATGAGCACTAAGCTAATATTCTGTAAAGGGTGCTTTGCATGAAATGACCTTTACAGAATAGTAGCCTGGCGTGCTTTTCTTGCCTAACTTTGGGCACGAGCATTTACCTCTGTCAAAGACTGGTATAAATGCTTGCACATGACTGATAACAAAACAAAACAAAAATCCCTATAATCACTGGTAAATTCACAAACCAACCTTCTCTACAACCAGGAAAGTGGTACTACAACTACAAATAATCATGAATAAATGAGATGGAGTGCCCTCAGAAATTTCCACACCCAATTAGTAGCATAATAAGTCCACTGACGGGTGGCATAGAACTTCATTCATCGGACCGCTCTTTTTTAAAATATATATATTGTGCAAAATGTGTTATTATTCGTAGCAGTTGTAGTACCATTTTCCTGGTCGTAGAGAAGGTTGCACATGACTGATGGCAGTTAGGTGTGCAAATGCAGGTGTTCTATAACATTGTACCTGATTTCTATGAATGCTCCTGACTCGCCTGTGCCATTACCATGGTAACAGCCCCTTTGGAGTTGTGTGCTATATGACATGGAGACACACATGTCATAGAATGGGGCATAAGCAGGTCCACATGTAACTCCTAATTACTGCTAATTAAGTGAATGTTAACACTGATAATTGATTCTTAGCGCCTGTGAGAAGCAAGTTGCAGTAGTCTAAGCGTGATAAGAGTGTGGATAAGGGTTTTGGTAGTGTGCTCAGAAAGGAAGGGATGAATTTTTATGATATCATAAAGAAAGAAACGACAGATTTTAACAGTCTGTTGGATTTGTGCAGAGAAAGAGAGAGAGAGAGAGAGAGAGAGAGAGAAAGAGAGGAATCAATGATGACCCCAAGGTTATAAGCTAATGACACAGGGAGGATGAGAGTGTTATCCACAGAGAAAGAATGGGGAAAGAGGAGAGGTGGGTTAGGGGTAAAGATAAGAAGCTCAGTCTTGACCAACTATAACTGGGTAAGCCTGATTAGCAGAAATGGAGCCTCCTGCCTTTCATACCACCATTAATCGCAGAAAAGGTGGCCACCTGGCTCCAGATTAGCTAAAGCCCATGATTTATTCCAGTGCATATATGGACTTGTACTCTTGCTTTTCAAAGGCAATGCAATAGGGAAATTAGAAACAGAAGCCCATGCAAGCAATAGGGTAAACCCAGCTTTGGATCAACTGTTGGGCAAATCCGGAGCCAGCTGGTGCTCCTAGTAGAAGAGGAGGAATCAAATATACTATGCAGATTTAGTTACCTAACAGGCTTATTTTCGAAAGAGAAGGGCTCCCATCTTTCGACACAAATCGGGAGATGGGCGTCCTTCTCCCAGGGTCGCCCAAATCGGCATAATCGAAAGCCGATTTTGGGCGTCCTAAACTGCTTTCCATTGTGGGGATGACCAAAGTTCACGGGGGGGGGGGGGGGGTCGGAAGCGTAGCGAAGGCGGTACTGGGGCGTCCTCGACTGATAATGGAAAAAAGAAGGGCGTCCATGACGAGCACTTGGCCGACTTTACTTGGTCCATTTTTTCTTACGACCAAGCCTCAAAAAGGTGCCCAAACTGACCAGATGACCACCGGAGGGAATCGTGGATGACCTACCGTTACTCCCCCAGTGGTCACCAACCCCCTCCCACCCTAAAAAAACTTTTAAAATATTTTTTGCCAGCCTCTATGCCAGCCTCAAATGTCATACCCAGTTCCATCACAACAGTATGCAGGTCCCTGGAGCAGTTTTAGTGGTCCTGGAGCAGGACCCAGGCCCACCCCCCCCTTTCCTGTTACACTTGTTGTGGTAAATGTGAGTCCTTCAAAACCCACCAGAAACCCACTGTGCCCACATGTAGGTGTCCCCCTTCACCCCTTAGGGCTATGGTAATGGTGTACAGTTGTGGGGAGAGGGTTTTGGGGGGGGGCTCAGCACACAAGGTAAGGGAGTTATGCACCTGGGAGCAATTTATGAAGCCCAATGCAGTGCCCCCTAGGGTGCTCGGTTGGTGTCCTGGCATGTCAGGGGGACCAATGCACTATGAATGCTGGCTCTTACCAAAACCAAATGGCTTGGATTTGGTCGTTTCTGAGATGGGCGACCTCAGTTTCCATTATCGCCGAAAATCGGGGACGACCATTTCTAAGGACGACCATCTCTAATGTCTACCTAAATTTTGTGATCTGGGCGTCCCCCACTGTATTATCAAAACGAAAGCTGGACACCCATCTTGTTTCAATAATACGGGTTTCCCCGCCCCTTCACCGGGACGTCCTGCGAGGACGTCCTCAGGAAAACTTGGGCGCCTCTTTTCGATTATGCCCCTCCACGTCAGCAAAAATTGGATCATATGTGCCAGAATGGACCATAGCCAGAGTTGGTGTAAACTAAGTCAGATAAAATGTTGGGTTATGGCAGGTCTGCCTGTCCCTAGCTGTAACTGTTGTAAGCTTCTCCATGACACCTGAAAACATAAACAACTTACTTTACCACTCCTTTATGCTAAATTCTGATTTGGAATACAAATTCCATTTATTTAAGGGAATTTCTTATGGTGATTAAAAACTGTAGCAGGATTATCATGTCATTATTGCTATAGAGAGCTGTCAACATGTCATACAGACATGGGCTGAATTACAGTATTACAGGATAAGCATAAGGTAGTTACCAAGTCAGTATTGTGTACAGCCTCTAATCTGAAGCCTGAAGCTTGATTCCATTTAATGATCTTAATTGCCACTTTCACAGCTAATTCCATGAGGCAGCAGGTGGAGTAAAAATAAAATAAAGTGATAATTAACACTTGGCTGGAATATTTCTCCTTTGCTTAACTTCATATCAACCATGTATTCATGAGGTCCAAATAACTGATATAGTAAGATATTGCAGTTGCAAGACACAAAAGCAGGGATAGCCTTCTCCCCGTCCCTCTCCATCTTTGGTTTTCACATCAGTCAAGAAAGACAGAATAGACACACTTTCTTTTATGCTTGACTTGCTTCTTCCACTTTGTTTCCAGTTGTGCTCTCTGCTAACTTGTGAACCTGCCACACTTAAACCAAAATCTTCCTGGCCTCCTTCCTATGTCATTGTTACCCTCTTATTCTCTGAGGGCTGGTTCATCTCCCGCACTGTCTAAAATACTACCTTGGTGACGTGTGAGATTTACCATCTTCACACAAGGCAGGGAAATTACCAATTGATCCCCATGCTCACCAGTGAATTAGTAAGCTCACAAAGATCAAGGCTACTTTCAAATACAGTCATTGAATACTAAACTAAAAATCACACTGCTTTTTGATTAAAAAAATTAAAAAAAAAAAAACCCTGAACTGGTGCCACCATTGCTTATTGCAGTCTGTTACCTCTCTTGCAGAGGAGCTTTCAGATCCAAAGAAAATATGAGAAAGGATACCATACTGGTGCAATAAACTAAGGGAGTGAGTGGCATAGCGGCAGATATCTCTAAGAACACTCCCTCACTGAAGTTGCAGTTTAGCCACCTTATGGCAGGTGGCGCTAAACCTGTCATGTCAGAGGCTGAGTCAAAGGGGCGGGGCTCAGGCAGGAGGTAGTTAAGTTTGCTTTTCTATCAATTTGATGGAGTTCTTTTATGTTTTTTATTACTACTTTTATATTAATATGTAAACCGTTTTTGTCTTGTAACTACAATTTGAGACGGTATAGTAAAATGAATAAACGATAAACGAAATGCCCTGGAGCAGAGTGGATCAGGGAGGCTCTGAGTGAAGGAATCCTCCCAGGGTGTTCCCATTGGCTGCAGTACCTGGGGAAAGCCTGAGGAGGAGGAGCGGCCCTTAGCAGAGATTGCTACCCTGTGTTTGCCAGAAGAAGAGACTTGAAATGAGGCAGGACAAGTTTCCTTAGACGTTTTAAGTTAAAAGAGTGTTGATTAAACCTGTGAAGCTGTGTAGGGGCGAGACTACAGGAACCTTGAGAGTTAAGAAGTGACTACATGTTGAATCTGTGGAAGCCATGTCTGGGACTGGCTGCAGGACCCTGAAGCAAGAGGGAAAAGTAGAGTGCACTGAATCGTAGAGCCTGTCAGGGACAGGGATCAAAAGGAACTATAGTAAAGCTCCAAGTGATTGGTTAAAGTGTCCAGCCTATGGAGAGAACAGACTCGGAAAGTCCATACTTTGAATTTAATAAAGTTATTGTTTTACTTACAACCATTACGTGTGGCTGTATTCCTGAGTGTTCCAGGGGTCATGTTACCACACAAACCAAAAACTAAGGATAAGAATAAATCTTCATGAATATAAAATAATAAAACGTGACACCTTATCAGTGAAAAATCTTCAGTAGAAGATCACTCTCTTAAAGACCTCACAATGAATGAATTTTAGGAGTGTGCAAGAGCATGAAACATGCAAAATTAAAATGATCAAATGCTTCGAAACAAACGCAAAACACTTTGCAGAAATTTTCACTGTCTTACACCTTGCAAGATATATAGTAGACCCTTTCACCTGTAATATTTTTACTGATACTTATGGTCACTGTCATTTCTATCCAATCCCTTCTCCTCCTTCACTGAGCAATGATTGCATATAACTTAAGGCAGTGCTTCTCAAACTTGTCATGGGACTCCACAGCCAGTCAGGTTTGCAGGACATCCACAATGAATATGCATGAGATAAATGTGTATGTATTGGAGATCCAAAATGCAAATTTATCTCATGCCTAGTTATTTCCAGGCTGTGGGGTTCCCAGGACAGATCTGGAAATCCCTGAACTAAGACCTAGCTGAATCTGTACTATTGAACCCCAGAGTAACCGCACTGTTTTTCACTGACCCGAAAAAGCAAAAGGTCTTGAAAGCTAGCCAAAGATGAGTTAGTCCAGCAAAAAATTATCACTTTTTTTAATTTATTTATTTATTTATTTATTTATTTATAATTTTTAATAATTGCATACCAAGCAATACACGCTTGTCCAGAAAGTGGTTAAATAAGAAAACAATTAACAAAGTATCACCTTTTTTGTTGACCTTTATTTCCCTGCACAGTGTTTAAGATGAATACTTACGCTATATCTTTTTTATCCTACTCTTTCCTATCCTGCCACAGACCTGCCAAGTCTCCCGCTTTGGCAGACCATCTTCTGCACTCCCACCAAAGCAGGAAAGTCTCCCGCTGAGACACCGTGGTGGTAGATCCCCCTTCCACCCGGTATTCGTTTCCTGGCCACTGCTGCTTCTCCTGTTGAGCAGAAGCGGCCGCAACCAAAAAAAAATGCAAATGCTGGGCCACGGCAGCCCTCAGGCATGCGCTGTCGGCTCTGCAGCTCCTCTCTCTCTTCTCTCTGCTCCTGGAGCAGAAAGTTGACATCGACTTCCTGCTCCACTCCAGGGACAGAGAGAGAGAGGACCGTCGCAGAGCTGACAGCTCATTCCTGAAGGCTGTTGCGGTGCTGTGCTTGCTTTTTAAAATTTGTTTGTTTGTTAGCTCTCTTTTTTTTTATCGTGGCCGCTGCTGCTCAACAGGAGAAGCAGCAGTGGCCAGGAAATGAATATCGGGTGGAAGGGGGAGCAGGAGTCAAGAGGTAGAATAGAGAGAGTGGGAAGATGGGGAGAGAAGGAGGGGACATGGAGAAGGGCTGGAGAAAGAGAGAAGCTGCTGGAGATAAGGATGGGGAGAAAGGGGGGATCTTGGCTGAGAGCAGAAAAAGGGAAGACGCTGGAAGGAAGGGTAGGGAGTGAAACAGGAGAGACATTGAAGGATAGGGACAGAGAGGGGGGAACATAATGAATGGATAAGGGTAGAGAGAGAGACACTGGATGGAAAGAAGGGGAGAGAGAGAGAGAGAGAGAGAGAGACACTGGATGGAAGGATCAGGAGAGAAAGAGGGAAGACGGATGGAAGTATAGGTAGAGAAAGAGGGAAGACGCTAAATAGAAGGATAGGGAGAGAAAGAGGGGAGATGGATGAAAGGATGCAGAGAGAAAGGGGAGAGACTGGAAGGATGTGGAGAGATAGGGGACACTGAACAGAAAAGGTTAGAGAGATAGAGAAACATTGGATAGAAGGAGGGGGAGAGAGAGAGATGGAAGGATCAGGAGAGAGGGTAGATGGATGGAAGAATGGGGAGAGAAAGAGGGAAGACACTGGATGGAAGGGTAGGGAGATAAAGAGAGGAGATACTGGATGGAAGGATGCAGAAAAAAAGAGGGGAGACACTGGAAGGATGGGGAGAGAAAGAGGGGAGCAGTTGAATGGAAAGGGGGCGAGGACAGAGTAGTGAAAGACTGCAGAATAAGAGGAAACGGCATGGGGAGAACAAGGGTGAGGAAAAGATGAAAAGCCATAGGTAGATGAAGTAAAAAGAAGGAAATTAAAGAATGGATAGTAAGAATGAATTAAATCTAGACAGAGAGAGAGAGAGGCAGAAAAATATTGAAGAAAAGAAAGAAAAAGGAGAGAAAAATGACAAATGAACAGGAAACCCTGGCAAGAGAGTTAAGAGAAGACGAAGGAAAGCAGAATCAAGAGACTAGGAGCAACACAATTAGAAAAAGTAAATGGCCAGACAACAAAGGTAAAGAAAATAATTTTATTTTTAATTTAGGATAAAGTAATGTGGTAGCTGTGTTAATAAAGTTTAATAAATGCAAATAAAACACAAGATAGAAAATAAGGTGATACCTTCACTGATTTTTTGATTAGCTTTCAGAGACCAGCACTTCCTTCCTCAGGTCAGGAGAGGATACCATAACAGCATTATACTGACCTGAGGCAGGAGGTTTTGGCCTCTAAAACCTAATTGAAAAGAGTATTAGGCTATTAAATAAAATATTTTCTGAAATGGCTGTGGGTTTGAGGTGTGCCAGGAGTGGAGCCAAGGCAAAGTGGGGCGGGGCTGGGGCGTGTACTAAAATCTCCCTCTAAAAAATTGGGACCCCTTGGCAGCTCTGCTGCCATAGACATTCTCTCTGTCCAGGGACATAGCCAGACCATGATGGGAGGGGGGCCAGAGCCCAAAGTGGGGGGGGGGGGCACATTTTGGCCCGCCTCCCCACTGCCACCCCTTGCGTGGCAGTGGGGAGGCGGGCCAAAATTTGGTCAGACTAGGGGCATTCCTTTAATTTATGTACATTGTTACAGAATAAAAGGGATCCGCACCTAATTTAGGCATGGGGATTTATGCCAAGATTTTGTTGATGTAAATGGTCATGCCTACATGAGTTAAGAGAAGACAGAAGGATATAGAAACCTGAGCCTGGGACCAACATGATTTGAAAAATAAAATGACCAGACAACAAAAGGTAGAAAAAATAATTTTATTTTTCTGTTTTGTGATTAGAATATGTCAGATTTGAAATGTACATTCTGCCAGAGCTGGTGTTGGATATGGCTGGGGCCCAAGGCAAATATTTGGGAGGGGACCCCAAAGCTTACTAACAGGCCTGCACCTGGCTTGGGGTTCTCTCTGGCTAGGGGGCCAAATGCAGTTGCCCTAGTTGTACCCCCCATAACACCATCTCTTGCATGTGCTATCATTATATTTTGCACAGTACAGGAGAAAATGCATATTTTTGTATTTCTCTGTGCTGTGCTACATGCAAGATCTGGCCTCTTGGGATTTCAGTTTAATTTGTTTATGGTTTGCGGTCACGTATTCTGTATTTGACATTTGTGTTCTTTGTGTGTGATCAATGTATTCTGTTAGTATGAATTTTCTATATAGTATTATATAGTACTTTGGCTTGCTCCGTTTTCTTGATAGATATATTTATATTTCAGGGCCCCACTGTAATATTTAGGGCATATTTGGAGGAAGCGTATGTGTGTTGGAGGACCATGGCTCAGTGGAGGATGAAAAGTACACCTTCTTGTATTTCCCCAAGCTCTCAATGTGGCCTGCACTGCTACTCCCATTGAAGTTATTGGGAGTGGGGTAGGTGTGCAGTAGGGGTAGGGCCATGGGCAGGGCATGGGTGCATCAGGTAGCAGGTGTTTCTCTAGTGCCCAGTCATCCAACCTGTTGGCTCACCCAAAAATTGCCTTCTGGCTACGCCACTGCTGTAGCCAATCAGAAATACAACAAGGCAGACGACTTGCAAAATCCAACGTGGAAAACAAACCAGCAGATCAGTATAATATCCAAAAAGCTATATTGAAGATATTGTATATGAAACAATTGCCCAACACAGGCCGTGTTTCGCCCAACAATAGGGCTGTGTCAGGGGCTGATCTGGACCTTTCTTAAATAGGAACGGTCACAAATTACATATCAGAACAAGGATAAAGGGAATTTTCTTTGCAAAAACCAGCATAAACAGCATAAAACAGCGTATTCTGTTATGACGCCAGAAAATTGGTAACGATACTACTATCGAGGGCTAGAAAAAATACCCAGCCCTCGATAGCATTTACATATGTGTACACACATACACGCATGTGCAAATGCTAGTATTCTAAGCATTTACATATGTAATGTGTGCATAAATGGGAGTGGCTAGGTTATAGAATTGCCCCATATGTGCATATTGTCACTACCCTTGTAAACTCCAGGCAATTTTATATAAAGCCATTTCCTTACAAAATGGTTTATGTGCAGAAATAACTTTAAAAATTATCTCCGTAATAGTTATTTATAGTTTAATAGAGCTTACCACGTGGCAAATGAGAGGAAGCCCACAGGAATTGAATGGGCTTCCTCTCATCGCACCGAGAATTGGTAGTTTGGCTTTGTAAAAGAGGCCCCAAGTCTTTAATTCAGATTTAAGTTTTGGAAAGGAGATTGCCATGGAGGGAAAGGGGAAGATTGTTCCAGACATGAGGTAAAAGAAAGAAAAATGCGCAATGCCTAGTTGCTTCTAAATATGCAAATTTGGGACTTGGACGGATTAGACAATGATCATTAACGGAGCATTTATAGCATTCTATCTTATTTGCCTTTTTTTTCTAAGTTCAGTGACATTCAAAGTAATAAAGCATGAACAAAATCTGATTTTTGTTTGAAACTTCATAAAATATTTTCTTGGACCAGGGACCAGCTTAGTGCCAGTTACAGGCACCACCATTTACATTGCTGCGGCTGTGTGTGCAATATGAACCCATCTCAAATATTACCATGCACCTGGTCGGAAAGTGAAGGTTCTGTTTCCAATTAAAGAAAAGAAAAATCTCATATTTTCCTTCAAACTCAAACCCATCCCCCTCCCATGACACTGTAGCTTTCATTCTGCCCACGTGAACAAACACATCTGTGTTCTCTATTGATTAACTGTCAATACTCCAAAGTCTCTGGACAATTACATATATTACAGATGCTTTTTTATTGCTCAGCTGCTATTGCCATTGATTTCAACATTTCAAATAATGGGGGAAAAAGGGGGGGGGGGGTTATTGGCTGGGCAGGTTTTTCTGCTTTTTGGGACTTTCAGTGCAATCCGAACCAGCCTTTGATTGGCTCTGTGATGACCTTCAGTTACAGCTATTTGGGGCTTTAATTTCATTTTGTAATCATCTTAATTCTATTTTGTAATCATTTCAGCTCCCACCCTGAGCCTGCTTATCAGTGGGTACATTTTTTGTTAAACACCTGTCTGTAAAGTTGCTTGCTTGGTAGTAAAGTCACACAGAACAAAGCAATTTTCAAACACATGATACCCACATATATTGAGTTTGAAAATTGAGGGCTCAATATTCAGAAGGGTTTACCTGGGCAGAAGAGGCTCCTACCTAGTTAAGCCATGATGGTTGGGCTGGGAGGAGATATTCAGTGCTGAACATCTGTCCTGACTGCTGTGGCACTGTCCAGGCAGTGTCAGGGAGGTCCAAGAGTAGAGTGGGTATTTAGCTGGTTAGTACTGTGTAAGTGGATAAAGTGAGGATAGCAAAAATCATCGGTCTAAATATTGGCTAGTGCCTGGTTAACTTCCGGGTGACTGCACTAATCTGGATTTTCAGTGCTGGAGACCGGACAAGACCTAGCATTGAATATCTGGGCTTACTCAGCCATAGCTGTTAACAGCTTAAAAACCACTGACTGCTGCAGGCTGAATATTGGGCCCTGAGTTGCTATGAATATGCATTCTTTTAGGAAATAAAAAATGGGGGCTGTATAGTACTGTATTAGTCATATGCACCCCAAATAAGAGGCTTGAGGAGGCTAAGCCTCCCCAGCTGAAAGCGTGAATTCTAGAAATGAAAAAAACCTGCATCAGTTTTTGCATGCACTAGAGCCCACCACAGCAACCAACAACCTCTTCTCTGTGTGGTCATTGATAGGTATGCCCCCCACCCCTGACTCTGACTCCAACTCTTCCTCTCATGCTGGCACTATCCTGACAGTGTCAGGGTCACTCCAAAAGTGAATTCATCTCTCCTCCTCCCTCTTACTGCAGTCTTTCTACCTTGCTTTGATTGCTGCCGGTAGTGACACCACAGCGCTTAAAGCAGGGCTGACTCGGGCCTCAGCCTTCCCTGTGGAGAGGAAGTGGGAGTGGGCAGAAAACACCAATGCCTATTTCCCATTTTACAAGGGGAATACACGTCACTCTTAAAAAATATTGATGTCGACATTTACACCTGAACGAGGCACACATAAGTGTCTTCTGGACAGGCAAATGTAAAGGCCAAGGTCAGTTCCACCAACCTAACTCAATCCCCCCCCCCCCCCCCCCCACAGCATCAGATTCCCCTACCCTGTGGCATCAAATCAACCTCTCCCCCCAGTATAAAGAACATCCCCCATTGCACCCAGGCAGACTCAGCCACTCACTCACTCCCTCTCTACCCTAGCTCTTACCAGAGTCCCATGGTCCCTGGTGCCTAGTGGAACCAGGAGTGATGCCAAGTCACTCTTGTTCTTCCATGTCCTAGATTCAGAATTGTGCTTGTGGCCCCTAGTGTTAATCCTGAGGTGCTACCACAAAGGGTTTGGCTTCCAAATGATGGGGAATTGGGGTGGGGGTATCTGCCCAGATGTCATTGGAGGAAGGTTCTTTATGCTATGAGGGAAACAGATACTGATGGGGAGGGGGAGTTCTTTTTGCTGAGGGGTATTGGATTCTAGACGTGGCAGGGGAATGTTCTTTATGATATGAAGTATCAGATGCGGGGGGCGGGGGGGTTATTGATCAAGGGGATTGGATGCTGGGAGTAGCAGGGGATCACTTGTTTAGTTAGTTATTTGGGAGGTTAATATTCAAAATGATTTAAAGGGGAAAGAGGGGCTCCTGCCCAATTAAATCTCATTGAACTGGCCATACCCAGATATTCGGCAACACTTAAATGGATAGAGCCAATGAATATCCCCGCTGAGCAGCCATTCCCTAACCAGCTAAGTTAGGGCTGGTCTGGGGGGGGGGGGGGGGGTAGAATGGGGAGAATATGCAGAGCTAGCTCTTAACTGATTAGAGGTGATATTCAGTCCACTAACCAGTTAAGTGGATGGATAAAGCTAAGTCATCTAAAAGGATAATCTAACTTATTAGCTGAGTTAAATAGGCACTGGTCCCACAACCACAGCTGTGACTTGAGTTAATCCTGTAAATTAAGTGCTGAGACATGTCTGGCCTCTGGCACTGAATATCTGGGTTAGTGCGGCAACCCAGAAGTTAACTGGGCATTGGCTGATATTGAGACCTATAGCCAGTTAATCAGCGGGACAGTCCGTGTACAAAGTAAGGTGGGCAGTTATATGAGTACCGACTATATTCAGTGTTGGAGTCCATCTAGCTAAGTGGGCAAATAAGACTGGTCCTATACCACCTGGAGTATTGTGTTCAGTTCTGGAGGCCGTACCTTGCTAAGCATATTAAAAAATGGAAGCGGTGCAAAGAAAAGCTACGAGAATGGTATGGGATTTGCGGACCTGAACATGTATACCCTGGAGGAAAGGAGAAACAGTGGTGATATGATACAGACGTTCAAATATTTGAAAGGTATGAATCCGCAAACGAACCTTTTCTGGAGATGGGAGGGCGGTAGAACGAGAGGACATGATATGAGAGTGAAGGGGGGCAGACTCAAGAAAAATGTCAGGAAGTATTTTTTCATGGAGAGAGTGGTAGATACTTGGAATGCCCTCCCACGGGAGGTGGTGGAGATGAAAATGGTGGCGGAATTCAAGCATGCGTGGGATAAACATAAAGGAATCCTGTGCAGAAGGAATGGATCCTCAGAAGCTTAGCCGAGATTGGGAGACGGGGCTGGTGTTTGGGTGGTGGGGCTAGTTCTGGGCAAGACTTCTACGGTCTGTGTCCTGAAAATGGCAGATACAAATCAAGGTAAGGTATACACAAGAAGTAGCACATATGAGTTTATCTTGTTGGGCAGACTAGATGGACTGTGCAGGTCTTTTTCTGCAGTCATCTACTATGTTACTATATGTTACTCACGTTACCTACCTGCTTATTTATGTGGGTGCCAGCTCCGAATTTTGGCCTTCAGTAAGTCATTCAGTCTGACTGACTGACTGAATATATTTTTTGGCTAGCTTTCAAAGGCAAATATCTGCTTCTTCAGGTCAGAAATGAGCAAAAGAAGACAAATATCAGAATATATAAGTGAAACATAAAAGCCTTTTTAATGGCAGTCTCAGGTGGAAAGGGGGTGAGAAATTGGGAGAGATGGAGGGGTGATCAGAGGGTGACAAAGCAGTATAATTTTATGGCTTATAATGTGATAGGAAACCTAGATCTTTGTTAAGTCCTGTCTGCTGGGTTCCAAAATATTTCATCATTTTAACTTCAAATGCCTTAGGCTCCAGGATTGTTTAAATTTTCCTTTTTTAGTATTCTGACCATAAAGTAGATAATGCAGTGCTCTGGTCTTGCAAAGTGCTCCCCCCACAGAGTTTTGTGGTATTTAATATGGTGCCCATGTAAGTTGATTCTTGCCTTTAGCATCTGGCCTGTCTCCCCAACATAGCATCCTTCTTCATCTTTTTTGCACTTAAATTTGAAATACTACATTTGAAAAGCATATGTAGGATCGCCTTATCTTTTTTTTTTTTGTTCTATTTCTATTTATTTCCTTTAAAAGTGGACTAACATGGCTTCCACACCATTCTATCTGTTTGAAGAAACAAACGAGCA
Source organism: Microcaecilia unicolor (assembly GCF_901765095.1). Lineage (NCBI taxonomy): Eukaryota > Metazoa > Chordata > Amphibia > Gymnophiona > Siphonopidae > Microcaecilia > Microcaecilia unicolor. The sequence continues at coordinate 394,100,005 of NC_044031.1, read as the reverse complement.
AGGGGCCACCAAATGTTTGCTTGCCTTCTCCCCAGGAATGCAGCCAGGTGACCAATTTTTGGTGGGTCTGAACCCAAGGTGGGTGGGCATAGAATTCATCTCCTTGACCCCTCTTTACTTCCTGCCCCTTTCCACCTAACCACCAACCCAAAATATTAAATACCTGAGCTGGTGGGGATCCTCAACCCTGCCAGCTGAAGATTTCCTCCGTCTCGGGCAGCCAACACTCTTCCAAATGGCAGCATTTACCTTGTCCTGACGTCAACACTGGCAGGCCACGCATGCTCAGTGCTTGCGCATGTGCGAAAACTGAACTTGTGCAGAGGGACCGGTGTCGGTGTCAGCTTGAGGCAAGTGTTGATGTTTGTAAGAGCGTTGGCTGCCCAAGGAGGAGGAAATCTTCAACTGGCAGGGTTTGGGGAATCCCTGCCAGCCACACAAGAGTTCCACAATTTTGGGTGGACCTGAGTCCAAATTGGGTGGACTCTGGTTCACCCAAGCCCTCTTGTGGCTACACCACTGCTCCTCCCTGCCTTGTGCTTGCTTCTTATGCATGCAGATGTATGAGGCAATTATCCTACAAAAAGGAATCCTAAAAAAAAACAAACAAGAAAAACAGACAAACTCTATAGTATTTATGAGCAAGCGTGTGAAACTCTTACCATGAATTCTTTTGTACACAGGTCTCAGTTAAGTTGTTCTATAGCTGTTGATTTTTCTTTAACTCTAACCCAACAGAAATAAAATCATAACCTCAGTGTTAACATGTGATGTCACTCGAGTGTTATGCACAGCCACAGAACTATTATAAGTGGATTCTACAAGAGTCAATTACAGCCACAGCAAACTGCAACACACAACTGTTGACTTGCTGTGATAATAACTGGCAAATAGTAGCAGAGTGCACCATGAAACATATTCTACTGAAGAGCTGCAGAATATGACTAGGAATTTAACCATGTCAAATACATTAGCTGATACTAATTAAAAACACATTTTTCTGGCATTTCAAATTTAATCATGGAATCATCAAGATGATTGTTATTCTGTAGCCAACAATGGTCTTGATTTTCTAAAAACATAAGAACATAAGTGTTGCCATACTGGGCCAGACCGAAGGTCCATCAAGCCCAGAATCCTGTTTCCAACAGTGTCCAATCCAGGTTACAAGAGCCTGGCAAGATCCCAAAGCAGTACAATACATTTTATGCTATGGTACTTATCCTAGAACTAAGCAGTGGATTTCCCCCAAGTCCATCTTAATAATGGCTTATGGATTTTTCTTTTAGGAAGTTATCCAAACCTTTTTTAAACCCCACTAAGCTAACTGCTTTTACCACATTCTCTGGCAACAAATTCCAGAGAATTCTAAACTGCACTATTACGTTAACATGTGCTAATGCACTCCAACCTGCATTATTTACCTCAAGTCCCATTTTCTGCAATGGGATCTATTTGCTAGTGACTCATGATAACAGCACTTATACTCAAAAACAGCAGTGCAGTTTACTAATTCTAGCCCAGTTTATGGATATTTGGTACTGTGGACTTGTCTGCATTGTATTAGCATGAGGGCAATCTGTGAAAGACTAGTAGCTCAATTAAAGCTCAGATCTTGAGACTGGGTGCAAGTGAAGCCAAAAAAACAGTGTAAAAATCTTAAAGGTTGGTTTGTGTGTGCAATTTAATCTAGATTCTTTTTTATGCAAGTCTTACATCTCCTGCAAACTCCAGAAAGGAAAAAAAAATTAGTGGAAACATTTACATGAGCCAAACAAACAAATAATGCTTTGTAGAAATTTTTGTCCTGTCTTCAAGTTTAGCACTTTCAGACAAAAGTCTCACCAAACTTTTGGCACAAATATTTACAATCCTTGTGAACAGATCTATGGTGTCTTCATATCCTGTTTTAGAGTTATTCCAAATATACAGATATATTATGTTACCTTATCAGTTAATGTCAACATGAAACCTATCTGCTCACGACTTTTTATGGAGGATTAATGCTGCTTGTGAAGCGGAATCAATCAATGTAATCTCTATTGCTTATTAACAGAGAGATTCTGCCTTATGATGTGTTTGTTTTGGTTTTCAATCACTTTGTATTAGTTTTCCTATTAGCTTTTTAATAGATAACTGGAGAAATAAATATAACAAGTGGGAAACCGTTATCAGAGTCAATAGAGAACCTTAATGGAAAAACGTATATATTTAGAGGCAGAGAAATAATGCCACATTTAATCATTTGATATTAGGAGATACATTTATTAGTCCAAAGCACATCTGTTTTATGAAGAGGCCCAATTAATTTTGTTTTATAGAGTTTAGATCCTAAGTTTTCTTTAGGCCAAATGTTTTTGACCTAGTTGTATTTATTTGCAGCCAGTGGCGTAGCCAGACCTGAGATTTTGGGTGGGCCCAGAGCTAATATGGGTGGGCACGCACTGTCTATATAAGTATGAGTAGTGTCTCTTGGGATCCTACAAAATAATGCCTAAGAATTCACTTGATGATGGATTTCTAAGTAGTCTGTCCAACAGCTGCCCTGCATCAGTATAACCACATACATACTTAATGGAAAAATTGATATTTTTAAATATAATTACATTATCCCACAATCTCTCCACTGCAAAATGCTATACACAAACTTGTGCAAAAACACACTCATATCTTTAAAACCATAACAGCACTAATTCCAAGGACAGGATGAGCTACAACATTATGCTTGAAAAGGCAGAACTGTAATTACACTAGGCTCTAAAACACCAATACACTACCTCGTGAAAAAAAGCAAAACAAAAAGGGCTGCGAATACTACATGCTAGCAGAATACTGCACCTTGATCACACTTGAAAAACACATGACACAACAGACATGACACAAGGAACTAAAGATCAAAAAATATGAAGGCAAAATACTGAACTGGAAAGTTAACTCAAGAAGTCAGACTCAGCATGCAGCAATACCAGAAAAATTTAAACTTACATGCAAAATATCACAGATGCACATTTCCAAAAGATGACATATTCAAATTAATAAATTCTGAATACAATACTTTTTTCTACTTTTGTTGTCTGATCTATTCGCTTTGGTCCCAGTGTCTTCTGTTTTACGCAGTGTCTTCTTTCCATTTGATATTTTTTCACTCACCATGTCCACCATACTCCTGTGTCCTTATGCGTCCTGTCTACCATCTGTAGCCCTGCCCCTATCCTTCCTCGAGTTTCAGTATCTGCCCTCAACGTGTTCCAAACCAGCCCTTAAACTCAGCAGTTTTCCCTCCATCCATATCCAGCATTTCTCCTCACTCCCCTCCATCCATGCGCATCTACTTCCACTGTCTTCCCTTCCCTCCATCCATGTCCAGCATTTCTCCTCTCTCCCTTCCCCTCCATCCATGTGCATCTCCTTCCTTTGTCTTTCCTTACCTCCATCCTTGTCCAACATTTCTCCTCTCTTCCCTGCCCTCCACTCCATCCATGTCCAGCATTTCTCCTCTCTTCCATCCCCTCTATCCATGTGCCCCTCCTTCCTGACTTCTCTCCCCTCCCTCCATCCATTCGTCCAGCAACTCTCCCCTGCCCTCTCCTCCAGCCATCCATCTTCAGCAAATTTCCTCTCTCCCCTTTCCGCTCCATCCATTCATGTCCAGCAATTTTCTTCTTTCCCCTGCCCTCCGCTCCATGTCCAGCAACTCTCCATTCTCCCCTGCCCTCTCCTCCAGCCATCCATCTCCAGCAAATTTCCTCTCTCCCCTTTCCGCTCCATCCATTCATGTCCAGCAATTTTCTTCTTTCCCCTGCCCTCCGCTCCATGTCCAGCAACTCTCCATTCTCCCCTGCCCTCTCCTCCAGCCATCCAGCTCCAGCAAATTTCCACTCTCCCCTTCCCGCTCCATCCATTCATGTCCAGCAATTTTCTTCTTTCCCCTGCCCTCCGCTCCATGTCCAGCAACTCTCCATTCTCCCCTGCCCTCTCCTTCAGTCATCCATCTCCAGCAAATTTCCTCTCTCCCCTTTCCGCTCCATCCATTCATGTCCAGCAATTTTCTTCTTTCCCCTGCCCTCCGCTCCATGTCCAGCAACTCTCCATTCTCCCCTGCCCTCTCCTCCAGCCATCCAGCTCCAGCAAATTTCCACTCTCCCCTTCCCGCTCCATCCATTCATGTCCAGCAATTTTCTTCTTTCCCCTGCCCTCCGCTCCATGTCCAGCAACTCTCCATTCTCCCCTGCCCTCTCCTCTAGCCATCCATCTCCAGCAAATTTCCTCTCCCCTTCCCCTCCATCCATCCCTGTTGTCCAGCAATTCACCTCTCTCCCCTGCCCATCCTGTTTCTGTCCATCCCCTTCCCCCTTCTATCCAGCGTGTCCCCCCTCCCCCTTCACAGCATCTCCAAGCCAACTTCCGTTCCAGTCTACTCCCGAAGTCGCAGCGACAAACGGGCATGCAGCGCTGCGGTAGTAAAAGCAACAAGGAGACTGGTTCGAATCTCCGTCCTTCACTTCCCTCCCTCTGCGTCCCGCCTTCCTCTGACGTCATTTCCTTTCGGGCAGGACGCAGAGGGAGGGAAGTGAAGGACGGAGAGTCAAACCAGTCTCCTTGTTGCTTTTACTACCGCAGCGCTGCCTGCTCATTCGTCATTGCGACTTCGGGTAAAAGTCGCCATTCCAGTCGTCGTCGCTTGGGCGGGCCTGAGCCAAGATTGGGTGGGCCTGGGCCCACCCAGGCCCACCCGTAGCTACGCCCCTGTTTGCAGCTAAGATTTATAAATGATTCTAAAGCCTAATAACTTTTGTCCCTTTTCACTCCAAAAGCAATTTGATTTCTTAGAAAAACATAACCTAATTATTTCAGCTGAGAACACACAGGAATAAGGCTGTCTGACCGCTTTTATTTTCCCCTCATAGCTCACATTGGGGCCCTTTTATGAAACCTTAGCAGACACTAATGGAATTAGCGTGTGGTAAATACTAAGAAGCCCATAGGTATTAACTTTAGTAAAAGGGTCTCATTACATTCTATCTGAGAAATAATGTATTTCTTCTTTTTATTCCTTCCTATTGAAAATTACTATTCCCTTTTACTCTATCCAGTTCCACTGGAATGAGACTAGAAATGGTCCAGGAATGAATAACAGAAAGGGTACTTTTGGAGTCATTTCTAGATGTGATGGCTGAGATACATCACTTCACATATTTTTTGGATAACAGCATTGACAATCCATTCCTACTGCTCAGTCAGTCTTGTAACTATGCGCTGTCAAGAACAGCCATATACATCAGAAGATGAAAACTTTCAGAGAGGTAGCTGTGTTAGTCTGCGGTACCAAAAATTTCAGAGGCAGGTGATATATTTGGTTTGCAATTTGGTTTATGTGTTAATATGTTTATTAGTACTATATCACCCTTGAAGCAGCCCTGCTCAGTGAAACATGGCCATGTCGGGCATCCTTTTACCTGCTCTCTACAATAAAGACTTGTAAGTTCATCTTCCACTGAGTCTGCTTCTTCATCTTCCATTTTACTGGGACTAACGGACCGCTTGCCCATCTGATTTTTAGGATTTTCCAGGCGGTGTGCTGTCTGCCAAGTGCCAAAATTCAAGATATCCCCCCCCCCCCCCCCTTCTACCCAGGAGGCGAGCCTACTAAGTGCAGTGATTGGCGCTGAGCTCAGATATTCAATTCCAGGCCGTTTCCAGTGACTGGCATTGAATATCATTTTTTTTGGCAGTCTTAAACTTAACCAGCCAAATTAATAGTCATTGCTGGCCGGTTAAGTTTATAACAGCCAAAGATAAGACTGCTATTTAGGCAATCTGATTTGGTCACTAAACTTGGTGAACTGCTGAATATTTTGTAGCTAGCTAGTTGTATCATGCAATATAACTGGTTAGCCGCTATGTGCTACCCTCCCGAATTCTATATATAGTGCTTGAAATTCTGCATGGAAATTAAGTCATATTCTATAACAATGTGTATAACTTAATTCGGTAACTTGCTAATCAGTGCTGTTAATTGGATGTTTACAAGCAATTATCAGCACTAATTGGCATTAATTGAGATTTACACGCACAACCTGCTAAGTGTATTCTATAACATGGTGCACCTAAATTCTAAGTCGCATAGTTCAAAAGGGGGAATGGCCATGGGCAGGGTGTGGACTTTTCTACAATCTATGCACATTCTTATAGAATGTACTTGCTATGTACCTAATTTAGGCATTGGGATTTACGCCAGATAAAAAGTGACCTAAATGGATGTGACTAAATTTAGTTGCGTGGTAAGCCACTCGGTGTATTCTATATACCGTATGGAAATTGTGGCCTATTCTATAAAATTTAGGTGTATTTTAGAGCTTAGCGGAGATTGGATGGCAGAGGCGGGGCTGGTGGTTGGGAGGTGGGGTTAGTGCTGGGCAGACTTATACGGTCTGTGCCCTGAAAAAGACAGATACAAATCAAGGGGCTGGTGGTTGGGAGGTGGGGCTAGTGCTGGGCAGACTTATACGGTCCGTGCCCTGAAAAAGACAGATACAAATCAAGGTAAGGTATACACAAAAAGTAGCACATATGAGTTATCTTGTTGGGCAGACTGGATGGACCGTGCAGGTCTTTTTCTGCCGTCATCTACTATGTTACTATCCAGCTTATAATCGAAAGTGATCGCTGGCCATCTTCCGACACAAATCAGGAGATGGCCGACGATTTCTTAAAAGCGGCAAAATCAGTATAATCGAAAGCTGGCATTTTTGACAGCATCGCCGCTTTCCCGTCGTGTCGCCGGCGAAAGTTCAAGAGGGCGTGTCGGTAGATTAGCGAAGGTGGGACATGGACGGGCATGGGCGTGGCTACCAGATGGCCGGCTTTCGCCGATAATGGAAAAAAAAAAGTGGTGTTAAGCAGTATTTCGCCAGGTTTACTTGGTCCTTTTATTTTCACGACCAAGCCTCAAAAAGGTGTCCCAACTGACCAGATGACCACTGGAAGGAATGGGGGATGACCTCCCCATACTCCCCCAGTGGTCACCAACCCCCCTTCCATACTAAAAAAATAAAACTAAAAACCTTTTTTGCCAGCCTGTATGCCAGCCTCAAATGCCGTACCCACCTCCATGACAGCAGAATGTGTTGTGTCCTCCGACAGCCTTTCCCTGGTTGCGATGTGGCTCTCGGGTGAGTGTGACACCTTTTCTGTTAGGTGCCCTGCAGAGTCACATTAGCAATGCATTGTGGTGGGTGTAGGGTACTGGGCTCTACTCCCATGGTGCTTTTCCCCACTGCTAACTGGGTCAGAGTGTGCCCTGTTGTGTTTCCTGTTGTAGTCCATGCGGTAGTGGCCATTTTTGTAAGCCAGTTTTAGTTCCCTTTCCTGTGTTACCCACGTTAGAGAACGTAGTTCTTACCTTGAATGGTGCTGAAAAATGGCATTGTACACCATGGTGCCAGCTCTGACCTACTGCTAATCTTAGTACCAGGGGACTCTTTGCCAGTGGGGCACAACCTCTGATCTGCAGTTAACTGTGAGTAAACGTGCTTATTTCAAGAAAGGACTTTTTCAGAGAGATTAGTCTTCAGGTGTGAACTGGTGTGCCAAAGTCATACAACAGCAATAAGTCCTAGAGGCTGTATGCAGGTCCCTGGAGCAAATTTAGAGGGTGCAGTACATTTGTGGGTAGTGTGTTTGGGGGGCTCAGCTCCCAAAGTAAGGGAGCTATGCACGTGGGAGCTTTTCTGAAGTCCACTGCAGTGACCCCTAGGGTGGCTGGTTGCTGTCCTGGCATGTCGGGGGGCCAGTGCACTAAAAATGCTGGCTCCTCCCACGGCCAAATGCCTTGAATTTGGCCAGGGTTTGAGATGGCCGACATAACTTTCCACTATCGCTGAAAAACAAACCCGGCCATCTCAAACCCTGCGAACTCCAAGGCATTTGGCCGGGCTAAACCATATTATCGACAAAAAAGATGGCCGGCCATCTTTTTTGATAATACGGTTCTGGCCAGCTGTAGCGCCGCCGCCAACATAGATCGCCGGTGATCTATTTGGCCGGCGATGTTCAATTATGCCCCTCCACGTTACTATGTATGTGTGGATTTTTCAGGCATGGTATATAGAATCCCCCCTTTGAATAGGCTGTGTCAGCACTGTTTCGCGGCAGCCACCAGCATGGCTTTGTAAACAGGGGACTAACGTTTTTGGCCTGGGGCAATGGAGGGTTAAATGACTTGCCCAGGGTCACAAGGAGCTGCTGTGGGAATTGAACCCAGTTCAATTCAAAACAATAAACTGTGGTTTACATCATCATAATCAACAAAAAGAAACAACTGAACAATGAACCAAACAGAACTTGTAAAAAAACAAATTTTTCTGGACTCAATGGGCTTGATGGAGTAATTAAAGTGGTTCAGAAAGCTTTCTTTCTTATGTGTAAATTACATTGTATCTGAAAGTATTTCACGGAGCATCAGTTCCGGTTGCTAGTTCATGCGTTATTGCCTAGGTATTTGGACTATTGCAATGTTATTTATTTGAGTTGTTCTCACTCATTGAGAAAGGTGCAGACAACTCAGAAGACAGCACTGAGATTGGTTTTCTCCTTGAGACGGTCAGACCGGTTTTCTGCTTATTGTGCCAAGGTTCATTGGTTGCTATGTTTGCTGGAATCCTTTTTAAATTCTCTTGTTTAATGTACAAGGTTTCTTATGGATTGGTACCTTTCTATTTGATACAGTGTTTTGCTTTATTTAGTTCAGTTAGGCCTTCTCGATTAATTAATCTGTTTACCTATCCATTATGAAAGATAACAGAAGAAAGAGATGTATTTATTCCTTGTTCTCTTATCAGGCAGCTAAATTAGGTAAAGAGGTTTCTTCTTCGATTTTACAGGCATTGGGTATGTAAATTTTAGACGTTTGCTTAAAACATCCTTGTTTCAAAAAATTTGTTAGGAATCAAATGCATTAATTTTATCTGATTATGTTTATTTGTCATTAAATTATGTGCTCCTAGTTGTCCAGCTTCTTGTTTTGTAATCCACATTGAACTGTGAGGTATTGCGGGCTATAAAATTAAATTATTATATTATATTAAATGCTAAAATGGTGGAAGGAAAAGCCTCAGCCCCCAATCCGGAACCAGATGTGTTCTCACAGATCATAGTGGGGCTCCTCACAGCCTTCCAGCATACATTTTTTCTGCTTATAGACTATGAAACTAGAGTGACAGGCATAATCAATCCTCAAAAAATTCATATAGTATAAAGTGAAAAAATATTCAATCAAAATACATTGTTATTTCACCTTAACAAAGGCTGCTTCAGGGTATGTGGGACATAAAACCTGAAAAATCAAGCAATTCAAATATGTCATCTTCATTTCAAAATGAAATCCTGTAGATAACAAAATGGTTCATAAAGTTACTCACGGTTAACTGGCAAACAGCTCACATAGTAGAAGCTCCTTCAAATAGGGCCATGACTTGAAACACACTGGTGCTGTAAATAACATGAGGATGGACTGAGCGAAGCTAGAGGACTGGTCTGGAATTTGGCAATTAAGATTTAATGCTTAAAAAATGCTGGGTCGTGCATTTGGGATGCAGAAACCCGAGGGAACAGCACAGTTTAGGGGGTGAAGAACTTTTGTGCATGTAAGATGAGTGGGACTTTAGTATGATAGTATGTGATAATCTTAAGGTGTCCAAACAGGTAGAAAAGGTGACAGCAAACGCTAGAAGAATACTTGGGTGCATAGGGAGATGAATGGTCAGTAGGAAAAAGAAAGTGATGATGCCCCTGTATAAGACTGGTGAGACCTCATTTAGAATATTGTGTACAATTCTGGAGACCACAACTTCAAAAAGATATAAACAGGATGGAGTCAGTCTAGATAGCAACTATTAAAATGGTCTGTGGTCTTCATCATAAAGTATATGGGGACAGACTTAAAGATCTCTTATACTTTGGAAGAAAGATGGGAGAGGGGAGATATATTAAAGACATTTAAATACCTATGCAGCATAAATGCACAGGAGTAGAGTTTCTTTCAATTGGAAAGCTCTGGAATGAGGGGATGAAGGTGAAAGGGGATAGACTCAGAAGTAACCTAAGAAAATACTTCTTTGGGGAAAGGGTGGTGAATTCGTGAAATGGCCTCCCAGTTGAATTGATGGAGACAAAAACAGTATCTGTCCTTCCAACTATCGCCCCATCTCCCTCCTCCCTTTCCTATCCAAGATACTTGAACATGCTATTCACCGCCGTTTGCTTGACTTTCTTTCATCTCAAGCTATTCTTGATCCACTTCAATCTGGCTTTCGCCCCCTTCATTCAACTGAAACAGCGCTTGCTAAAGTCTCCAATGATCTGTTCCTGGCCAGATCCAAAGGTCTCTATTCTATCCTCATCCTTCTAGATCTATCTGCTGCTTTTGACACTGTTGATCACAGCCTACTCCTTGACGCTGTCCTCACTTGCATTTCAGGGCTCTGTTCTTTCCTGGTTTTCTTCTTATCTCTCCCAGCGTATCTTTAGTGTATACTCTAGTGGATCCTCTTCTACTTCTATCCCACTGTCAGTTGGTGTACCTCAGGGATCTGTCCTGGGACATCTTCTTTTCTCCATCTATACTTCTTCCCTTGGTACTCTGATCTCATCCCATGGTTTTCAGTATCATCTTTACGCTGATGACTCCCAGATCTATCTCTCCACACCAGAAATCTCAGCCGAAATCCAGGCCAAAGTATCAGCCTGCCTGTCTGATATTGCTGCCTGGATGTCTCAGCGCCATCTGAAACTAAACATGACCAAGACTGAGCTTCTTATCTTTCCCCTTAAACCAACCTCTCCTCCTCCCCCATTCTCTATTTCTGTAGATAACACTCTCATCCTTCCTGTCTCATCAGCTCGTAACCTTGGGGTCATCTTCGACTCCTCCTTCTCCTTCTCTGCACATATTCAACAGACTGCTAAAACCTGTCATTTCTTTCTCTATAATATCAGCAAAATTCGCCCTTTCCATTCTGAGCACACTACCAGAGCCCTTATCCACACTCTAATCACCTCTCGCTTAGACTTATGCAACTTGCTTCTCACAGGTCTCCCACTTAGCCATCTCTCTCCTCTTCAATCTGTTCAAAATTCTGCTGCACGACTAATATTTCTCCAGTGTCGTTATACTCATATTAGCCCTCTCCTCAAGTCACTTCACTGGTTTCCTATCCGTTTCCGCATACAGTTCAAACTCCTCTTATTGACCTATACGTGCATTCACTCTGCAGCTCCTCAGTACCTCTCCACTCTCATCTCTCCCTACATTCCTCCCAGGGAACTCCGTTCACTGGGTAAATCTTTCTTATCTGCACCCTTCTCCTCCACTGCTAACTCCAGACTCCAGACTCCGTTCCTTTTATCTTGCTGCACCATATGCCTGGAATAGACTTCCTGAGCCAGTACGTCAAGCTCCATCTCTGGCAGTCTTCAAATCTAAGCTAAAAGCCCACCTTTTTGATGCAGCTTTTAGCTCCTAACCCTTATTCATTTGTTCAGAACCCTTATGTTATCATCCTCACTTTAATATTCCCTTATCTCTTGTTTGTCCTGTTTGTCTGTCCTAATTAGATTGTAAGCTCTGTCAAGCAGGGACTGTCTCTTCATGTTCAAGTGTACAGCGCTGCGTACGTCTAGTAGCGCTATAGAAATGATAAGTAGTAGTAGTATCTAAATTCAAGAGAGATTGGGACAAGTACAGTGGTGGAAATAAGTATTTGATCCCTTGCTGATTTTGTAAGTTTGCCCACTGACAAAGACATGAGCAGCCCATAATTGAAGGGTAGGTTATTGGTAACAGTGAGAGATAGCACATCACAAATTAAATCCGGAAAATCACATTGTGGAAAGTATATGAATTTATTTGCATTCTGCAGAGGGAAATAAGTATTTAATCCCCCACCAACCAGTAAGAGATCTGGCCCCTACAGACCAGGTAGATGCTCCAAATCAACTCGTTACCTGCATGACAGACAGCTGTCGGCAATGGTCACCTGTATGAAAGACACCTGTCCACAGACTCAGTGAATCAGTCAGACTCTAACCTCTACAAAATGGCCAAGAGCAAGGAGCTGTCCAAGGATGTCAGGGACAAGATCATACACCTGCACAAGGCTGGAATGGGCTACAAAACCATCAGTAAGACGCTGGGCGAGAAGGAGACAACTGTTGGTGCCATAGTAAGAAAATGGAAGAAGTACAAAATGACTGTCAATCGACAAAGATCTGGGGCTCCACGCAAAATCTCACCTCGTGGGGTATCCTTGATCATGAGGAAGGTTAGAAATCAGCCTACAACTACAAGGGGGGAACTTGTCAATGATCTCAAGGCAGCTGGGACCACTGTCACCACGAAAACCATTGGTAACACATTACGACATAACGGATTGCAATCCTGCAGTGCCCGCAAGGTCCCCCTGCTCCGGAAGGCACATGTGACGGCCCGTCTGAAGTTTGCCAGTGAACACCTGGATGATGCCGAGAGTGATTGGGAGAAGGTGCTGTGGTCAGATGAGACAAAAATTGAGCTCTTTGGCATGAACTCAACTCGCCGTGTTTGGAGGAAGAGAAATGCTGCCTATGACCCAAAGAACACCGTCCCCACTGTCAAGCATGGAGGTGGAAATGTTATGTTTTGGGGGTGTTTCTCTGCTAAGGGCACAGGACTACTTCACCGCATCAATGGGAGAATGGATGGGGCCATGTACCGTACAATTCTGAGTGACAACCTCCTTCCCTCCGCCAGGGCCTTAAAAATGGGTCGTGGCTGGGTCTTCCAGCACGACAATGACCCAAAACATACAGCCAAGGCAACAAAGGAGTGGCTCAGGAAGAAGCACATTAGGGTCATGGAGTGGCCTAGCCAGTCACCAGACCTTAATCCCATTGAAAACTTATGGAGGGAGCTGAAGCTGCGAGTTGCCAAGCGACAGCCCAGAACTCTTAATGATTTAGAGATGATCTGCAAAGAGGAGTGGACCAAAATTCCTCCTGACATGTGTGCAAACCTCATCATCAACTACAGAAGACGTCTGACCGCTGTGCTTGCCAACAAGGGTTTTGCCACCAAGTATTAGGTCTTGTTTGCCAGAGGGATTAAATACTTATTTCCCTCTGCAGAATGCAAATAAATTCATATACTTTCCACAATGTGATTTTCCGGATTTAATTTGTGATGTGCTATCTCTCACTGTTACCAATAACCTACCCTTCAATTATGGGCTGCTCATGTCTTTGTCAGTGGGCAAACTTACAAAATCAGCAAGGGATCAAATACTTATTTCCACCACTGTACATAGGAAATGAAATGGAGAGTAAATGGCATTGATGGGTAAGACTGGATAGACCATATGGTCTTTATCTGCTTACATTTTTCTAAGTTTCTATGTAAGAAATGTGTTGTAAATGGGGCAGACAAATCCTCTCAGTGTAGATTAATATCCCTTAAAAGAAGAGGTTAGTGTACAAGTTTAATCCCATATGTACTACTGTATAGCAGGCTAGAGTTAACCACTTGGGAAAGACGCTTCTTTAGTTATAGTTATATTGATAAATGACTGTTTAATATAAGTAGGATTATTTTATTTTCCTTATCTTGGATCATTTACTTGGTGTAATATTGTGGACGATAGTAAAAGGGAACTTAGATATTAGTTGTTATTTTATATGTGAAGAAATTTTCTTTTTGTGTATTAACACTCATAATTCATTACGTTTGTTAAAAACTATAAATAAAGATTTAAAAAAAAAAGAATGAGATGTGTTGACTCTAATAGTTGCTTGTGCAATCAAGTTTTGAAAATCATGAAAGGAGCTCAGGAACACTAGGGGAGGGTGATACAGAAGAAGTAAGTCAATAGGGGGAAAGGAATACAAACAAAACAATGTATCTCAAATGGAAAAGATATAGATTTGGATTTAGCTCATGCCTTTTCCAGTAGTAGCTCAACGCAAGTTACTTTCAGGTAGAGCAGGGGCGTATCTGCGTGGGGCCACAGGGGCCTGGGCCCCTGCAGATTTCGCCCTGGCCCCCCTCCCGCCGCCAACCCTCCCCCGCTGACGTTGTTGACCTTTGCTGGCGGGGGACCCCAACCCCCGCCAGCCGAGGTCCTCTTCCGCCTGCTTTTAAAAATAATTCTTCAGCTGGCGGGGGACCCCAACCCCCGCCAGCCACCGAGGTCTTCAAAGTTCTTGTTCGTCGTCCTCCTCCGTCCATGGCCATGCTGTACGCTGTTGATTCGGAGTCTGACGTAGGAGTAGTGATATATGGAGTTTCCACCAAAGTGGATGGCTATTAATAGAGTGCCATTTAGCCAATTTTGTTCACTATTTTCATAAGCAATGCAGAGGAGGGGGTCAATATAAAATGTTTGTCTTTTTGCAGGTGGTATCATGATCTGCAACAAACTGGATGCTCCTAATGGAGCAGACCAAATGAGATGTGACCTAAGTAGCTTGAGAAATGATCAATGCTAAGATTCAAGGGAGAACAATTTTAGGCACCAAATACAGAATTGGGCCCACTGTGGGTAGGTGCGTTGGTCATTGGCACATAAAAGAAAAAGAGAACATTTCCCTAAAAATTAAAAAATAAAACCTGTAGGATATATCTGAAGAAGTCCAAAACAATGACATGTCCTTTTAAAAGAGGGCATATGTTAACCCTATCCTGGGATCAACTTGTCCTTCTGCTCCTCTGGGTAGTGCTGAAACCTTAATCCTTTTGATAATTGTTTAGCAAAGGAGATGGTGGGGGGGAGGTAGGGAAAAGAAAAATTGGACTGAACATGTTCAGTTTAGTGCATGCACGATACTTGTGTAGATTCTGCATACTATTTAACATTCAAGTGATTAAAGTTTTGAGCCACTACATTTTTGGGTTAACATGCACACGTTTGGAAGACTTTTAGAGTGGCAAAGCCAAATTATTGTGTGTTGCCTGTTAAGCAGTGTTTTAGCATGCATATTAAAATTTTAGCAGCATGCAGACTAAAAATTTGTTTAGAGTGATTTCTAGTATACAGGCCCTTAATTTATCAAGTTGTCCGTTATCCAGTCACTAGAAGTTGTTCTGAAGTTCCATTTTGCTGGATCTCTACTCACTGACCATCACCACGACTTTCTCATATATGAAATATGGATATTGAACAGGGTAAACAAAAAGGCGTGTACTGTCAGCTCTGTACAAACAGCACCAGAAAAAACTTCTACAATACGGATTATACTCGTTTAGCGTGTCTCTTAGATGTTTGACTGCAATAGTCTGCACTTCTATATATTTGCTATTGTGTTGGTTTTTTAAAGCCTTAGATGTCAGCCTTTCAATGACACGCTATAAAGTTTTGCAATAGAGACGCTTGATCATATACAGTGCTTGGACCAGTTAGGTCTTATATAGGCAATGCACAGCTTCCTTTTCACACAATGCACCTTGGGTCACCATTAATATTTATAATTATAATCATATTAAAGAGCTTCCTTACGATAAGGAGTGGATTGCTTGGTTATGGCACCCTTGTGTTTAGAGGTTTTTTGATTGTTTCTGTTCTAGCCCAGATATGTCATCTTGTTGATATTTTATCGCTTGTAGGACTGTTTTGCTTAATTTTGTCTAATTCTGTATGCATTTTCACATTCTCTCTCCCCTCAAATATTAGTACTCCTTTATTAGTTTTTTCTGCTTTTCTATCTTATTTGCAACTTCTAAAGGTATCTCCCTCATCACACTCTTTTCTTCTCTATATACATACTACTATTTACATATATATATGATTCTTATGCTGTTTCCCATATTTTTACATTGTTCTTTTTATAGGATTGCTACATCCAATAACTTAACTGCACGAGAAACTTTGTTTTCTTTCCTATATAAACCTTTGGAATGCCTTAAGGTTAGTTTATCTAGAGTACATACATACACATTTTTATATGTGATTTTGAACACATTTTTATATGTAATATATAATTTCTAATGTTATACTGTTTTTGTTTTAAAATTTATACATGTCAAAAAATGTTTTAATGCATGAACCAAAAAAAAAAAATTTTAATGCATGAACCAATTCATTTAAATTTTAAATTTTATGTATAATTTCTGTTTTTATAAACAGATGGTTTGTTTATAACTCAGTGTTTTTATGTTTTGTACATGATTTTTATATGCCCTTTTAGGCTCCTGAAGTAGGCGCAGAAGTGCCGAAATACAGCTGCTGTGTCAAGCCACTTGATGCTCTTTAATAAAGACTTTGTAGTGTTACTCATCTCCCTGGTTGATTGAAAGGGCCAGATCATCCTACTCCCTTTTGTTTGCGCTACTTCAACGTAGGAATTGAGAGTTCCTCCACTTTCTCTGGCTGCTCCTCGCACTGAAGAGGGTAGCAATGTTTTAGAAATTCTGTTTGATATTGTGTAGCTGTCATTTCTGCTAGTCAGGTGGTCATTATTCTCAAACCTTTCTGTCATGTAATGTGATCCCCCATAAGAACGACCTGGGCAAAATAAAATGCTGAAACTTGAACAAAATAATACCAAATTCGGGCTGAGATTAAACTTGGGCAGATGACTGGGGGTTCTAGAAAAATAAAGTCTCCAAAATTGCCCCTATCCTTTTCCATCAGAGAGTCTGTCCACAGCAGCAACCTAGAAACATTGATACCTTGAAATATATTGTCGTGGTTAGGGAATTTCTCTTTTCTAGTTATCTTTTCACTTTCCTCTGTTCTCCTCTTGGTACTTTTAATCAATTTTCATGCCACATGCAAATTGTTTTCCATTGAATCTGTTATTTTTAGTTTTTTTCTTAGTTTCCTCATTTTATCATAACAGATTTTCTCACTGATGATTATGCCGCATTTGATTGCATTATGGTCACTATTGCTGAGCAGCCCCACCCCTATTACTCCTTACACTATCTTCTGATTCACAGTGAGCCTGGTCTAACATAGCTGTCATTTCTGATACCAGCTGCTTCATGAAGCAGTAATTTATCACATACAGAAACTTTACTTCCCTATTGATTGGCGAATGGCTCCCTAGCATATACCAATGAGCCATTCACCCAATCAATATTAGGGTAATTGAAATCTTCCACTATTGCTGTGTTGCCCTTTCTAATCTCTATTAACATTTTACAGTCTGCTTCCTCATCCCGGTCGAGCAGATGGTACTATACTCCCATCGTTATGCTTTTCTTTTTCACACATAGTATTTCTGTCCCCCGGAGTACAGATTGCATCTTACAGAGATGTTTTTCTACTCAACTCTATGCTTGTCATCACCTGTACTTACTTATTTATTTAAAAATATTTCTAGACTGCCAATCATAAAGTTCTAATGGGTTACATAATCATAATAGACAACAGACATACAGTATAGACACCAGTTAAAACAATTAATTAAACTATCCTGTAAAACTGTCTGCACATGCAGATGATATATTACTTTATCTCTCATTTCCTGATATCTCTACTCTGGAAATCTTTCCAATAATCCAACACTTTGGCACACTTTCAGGCTGTACCATAAATTGGTCTGAAACTGAATTACTACCTCTAAATGTGCATTGCACAAGAAGTGATACTGCTTCACTTCCTATCTGCTGGTGCAGAAATAGTATAAAATATCTTGGTTCATTGTTTAAAAATAGCATCCAAGATACTGTAAATATAACCATAAACAGACTATTTCACCTAATTAAAAACTCATGTTAAAAATGGTCTCCATTATACAATCACATGGTGGAGTAGGTCGGAACCATTAAAATGGTAATGAACTCACAAGTATTATTTTTATTAAGTATGCTATTTATCCAATTCCCTAAATAGTTTTTATTAATAGTGACAGACAACTCACCAAATTCATCTGGAATAATAAAACACTCTGAGTTGCACTTCATAAATTGAAATGCCTAAAGGAGTTTCATTGTGTCAATTTCCCTATTTTTGAATTCTATAATCAAGCTTTCTTACTATGGGCTGCCTCCTAGTGGTTATAAGACGAACTTACTGAGAGTTCTCCTGTTTGGCTCATTTTGAAACAGCAACTTTCTGATCCCATTCCTCTTAAATATAGGATAGGTTCCATAATATCAAATAAGGGATTGGATCGAAACATAGGGCTCTGTTTACTACAATTAATGCACACTAACCATGTAGGTGCCTAGGGATATACATAGTTAACACGTGTACATGGTTAACCCTCCTATAATGCAGCTTAGTAAACAGGGCCCATAATCTTTTATTATTATTATTTGAAAAAACATCACAAGTAAAACACTTGCTACAACAAAACAGAGCAAATCAAATACAGGAAAAATAATAGGAACATATTTTCTCTTCCTTAGACCACAAAAGTGGGGGGAGTAAGCAAAATTAAATGAGGAGATCTAGGGGTCCTTTTACTAAGTTGCGCTGAAAAATGGCCTGTGCTGTTGTAGGCTTATGTATTGGACGTGCGGGTCCATTTTTCAGTGAACCTGCAAAAAAGGCCTTTTTTGGCTGAAAATGGATGTGTGGCAAAATAAAAATTGGCGTGCATCCATTTTGGGCCTGAGACCATACCGCCACCCATTGACTTAGTGGTAAGGTCTCACTCTTACTGAATTTTTGTTCCTCGTTATCTTACAAAGTTATCATTATTTGATCAATTTGCGTATCTGAATCTTTCTCCCCTGAAAAATGTGAGTTTTTTTATATTCTAATTGCAACAGCATTGAAAACTATTATGCGTGAATGGAAAGACAATAGTAAAGTCTCTTTTACTTTTTGGTGGCATTCTATGGGGCTCATTTTCAAAATATAAAAAGTCTAAAAAAAAAACATCATAAGGTGGCAGAAGGATGTTTTTCTCTCAAAAAAAGTACAAGCTGTGACTTTTGACACCAATTTTAGATATTTTGCTCTACAGTTTGTGCAAATTTCAAGGGGGTATGATGTGGGTATGTTTTTGGTGGAACATCGGCGGCCCCAACAGATAAACTTTTTCTGCAATAAAGGAACAAAATGAAAATGTCTAGGGCCAAAATGAAGACTTTTTGGCTAGACTTTGTTTCAATCATGACTAAGAGCCTTGTGGAGGAGTGGCCTAGTGGTTAGGGTGGTGGACTTTGGGGTTGGGGAAGTGAGGAACTGAGTTCAATTCCCACTTCAGGCATAGGCAGCTCCTTGTGACTCTGGGCAAGTCACTTAACCCTCCATTGCCCCATCTAAATCACATTGAGCCTGCCATGAGTGGGAAAGCACAGCGTACAAATGTAACAAAAAAAAAGCAGCATTTTAGGTGTGTTAAAGTTTTTAACGCTCTTTAACCATGTACATGCCTACAATATCCCTATAGGTGCCTACGTGGTTAATGCATGTGCTAAGTGTAGGTGCACTAAAAGCACTAATGCACCTTAGTAAACAGGGCCCTAAGTGACCAAAAGGTGCCCTACATGACCAAATGACCACTGAAGGCATCAAGGCATAGCCCCCTTACTTCCCCAGTGGTCACTGACTCCGTCCTAGCTCTCTAAGATGTGACATTGACTGAGAACATATCAGGCATTATGATACCTTCACATATGATGGCTATTTCTATTAGAGCAGCAAGCAGGTCCCAGGAGTAGCCTAGTGGTCAGTGCAGTGGACTGTAGAGAAGGGGACCCAGGCCCATATCCCTCTCTAACTGGTACACATGTGATGGAACATGTGAGCCCTCCAAAATAACTAAATACCTACTGTTCCTATGTATAGGTGACTCTTGGAATCTTGAGAGCTACTGTAGTGGTGTAAGTAAGGTACAGTAGGTTTTTTTCTGCTCCTGGAGGGCTCACCAAACCATATAAGGGGGTTACGGTGAGATGTGTACCTGGAACCTTTTTTTATGAAGTCCACTGCAGTGCCCCCTAGGCTGTCCCACTGCTCTGCTGGGATGTCTGTATGGCCAGTCTACTAAAAATGGTGGCCCCCCCAGGCATCTCAATGGCTGGTTTTGGAGCATTTTTCTCTTGGGAGTTTTATTTTCCCAAATGTACCAAAAGAAAAATGCACTGAGCAAAAAAAAAAAAAAAAAACATCTAGAAAAAAGGTGATTTTCAAACCAAAAAGATAGACATTTTTCAGGTTCCAAAATGGCTATGTTCACCACTCGGTTTTTGGATGCTTCTAGCAAAATATCCAAAATCAGATTTAGACGTTTTATCAAATATGCCCCTCCACATGTTTATTATATAAACATGAAGTTAAGATGGGTGAAAAAGGTGGTTCAGTCAATAAGAAAAAAATTGCCCTTTGAATTGTTCTGCAATGAAGATTTTTGATTTAATCTTAATGGTCGTGTCATATTTGCCTGTACATTGATGTATGAAACTACACAATTATATAAGTGCATAGTTTGTGTGTTTCGTTCTGTTCTGTTTTGTTTTCTTTTGTATAAATTGCCTATAAATACAATAAAAATTATTTTGAACTAAAAAAAATATTCCCTAAAATGTATTCAATGTACAGCTGTGGTAATTATGCCCCTTTTATTAAAAGCTACATTAAAATAAAAACCTTGTCTTTCTTATAAAAGTCCAGCAAATCCATCTGAATTCTTAAAGGCTCTGGCACCATATTTCAAAGCTCAAGACCTACAATAAAAAAAAAACCCATTTGATTGCTTACTTGTATAAGGCAGGCTTTTCATAGTGAGGAAATACCTAAGAGGTCCTTTTACCAAGCTGCTGTAAAAAGGGCCCTGCATTAGCGGCAGAGGCCATTTTTGCCATGTGCTATGGCCCTTTTTACTGCAGTAGGTCAAAAAGACCAAAAATGGCATGCCCATGCAGTAAGATTTCACCTACCGCATAGCCATGTGGGGGGAACTCTTAATACCACCCATTGAGGTGGCGTTAAGGGCTCCTGCGCTAACCCGGCAGTAACCAGGTAGTGCGTGACCCTACCTGTTTACTAGCGGGTTAGCACCATGCTGGAAAATATCTAGCTATTTTCCTTAGCATGGCAAATGGTGTGTGCTGGGGCTAGAACTACCGTCGGTCCCCGCATCGGGCTTACCACTTGTCTGTAAAAGGGCCTCTAATTATAATCCTGAAAGCATAAAGCACGTCCTGGCTGATATTTGGTTAATGGTGCAACAATTGGAAGAGCAGTCTATATAATCTCAAAGCCTTAAAGGTAAACATAAATAGCTTAAACTTTATCTGCAGGGAATAAAGCAATGTTTCCCAAGTTGGTCCTGGTGTCCCTCTTGCCAGTCAGTGCGTGAAATTGATTTCTATACCCTGTCTCCATTATATGCAAATCTCTTTCATGCATATTCATCCTGAAAACCTGACTGGCAAGGAGGTACTCCAGGACCGACTTGGGAAACACTGGAGTAAAGAGCTGGAGATATGTGTTCACAAACCTTTATTGCTGCAACTAGGATTGCTGCCACATTTTGAATTATTTGCAGAGGTTAAGAGATGATGCAAGTAAACCCAAACAAATAATAATACAATAGTCCAGTGCTGAGAGAACTGAAAGCACAGTTCTATAAAGGACACTCACATTTACGGGGCATGCAAAATGGCAGCACCAAAAACATAAATCTAGAAGCAAAAAGCAGTTAGTAATGCTTATTTAAAGAGCATCTTCAAAACTAAATAGGGATCTGAATGTTCAAGACAGTCCATCAAATGCCCAACATGTTTTGGCACAAAGTGCCTGCCTCGGGGGAAATTCAGAAACCACTCTATCAGGAGTAAGATCCCACCTAGGAGAACATACAAATAGAGGACATGCAAGAATACTTTCTAGAAAGCTTTTACTGAAACACTGACAAATCAAAACATATGGAAAAGAAATTGGAAAGAAAAAAGAAGAAAGAAAGAATAAAGTAGAAGTAGGAAATGTGGGGTAAAAAAGAAAAAAAATGAAAACCACGCCCACATCATTCAGGTTCTTTGTGGCAATACCTTTGGTACACTTCATATACAAACGGTGGCACAGATATAAAGAACAAATTCCAGCTCAACACTGTGCACAATCCTTCAAATACTCTCATGGTGCAAACAGAATGAATATGCTATTTAAAAGTGTTCTTTGATTTTTATTGTTATTCGGAGGAAAAAAGACCTCAGAAGCCCACAGTGCTCAATTCCGTAGCACAGACAATTTTAAGCACTAAATAGGTACTCTGCTCAATCACTGGTCAAAAAAACTCCATTTTAAAACTTTTTTTTCTTTGCAATTAAAACATCAAATAGATATCAGTTCTTTAAGCACAAATAACCAGCACTTAACTTCTTGCAGCACTCTCGACGGGGACCTGTTTCGCCACTGGATTTTTCAAGGGACCTAACGGCTTCTTTCTTGTACTTATACCCAATCTGGAAAACAAAACCATCGTGAGACCACCATAGTACAAAATACCTGAAATTCTTAAATGTTGCCCACAATGAGTTCCCACTAGAGCTTATGTGGGTCTCAGCCAATATTTAGGAGGAGGGGGTGGGGAGGGGAGAGCAGGGGAGATTGGGACCAGAATGGGTGGAATCGGAGTGGCTGAGGACATTTTTTTTTTGTTATGCAGATGCTGGCTGATATTCAGCTGGCACCCACATATCTAAGAGGCCAAATTTAGGAGGCCTTTTACTACAGATTAGCTCAAGTTATCTGCAGCAGGGCCCATAGGAATAAAATGGGCCCTGCTGCAGATAACATGAGCTAATCTTTAGTAAAAGACCCCCTTAGGGCTGCTTTTTACTCGGTTAGCTATGCAAGTGCTGGCACTGAATATTGCTGGCCCCCGCACAACTGCTAGGTCCTCTACAACTCCACCCCATGTACCGCTCCTGACCTGCCCACTTTTCTAATGGCCAGTCAGAGCTGGTATTCAGCCGCACTGTCTGGTTAAGTGCCACTGCTTATGGATGATTGGGTGGCTATAAGCGATTTAGGCCTCTACTGCCTGCTTAAATTGCTTTGATTAGGAAGTGATATGTGCATAACTGTGTGCCCTATCCAGACTCTATCTTTCTGTATGTCTACCTTCAAACTATGTGCCATTTAGGTGCATTTTAAAGAATAGCGTGTTGCCGGAATAATGGTATTTACGTGCATATGTCTGCATTCATGTGCATATATATGTCACTACTCTGTTCATTTGTGTCTTGTTGGTGCTTTCATTCTAGAATTATCTGCTAACCACTGGATTCTATACATCATGTCTAGTGTTCCACACTGAAATCCAAGCATATTCTACAATAATGTGCCTAACTTAATTGGCTTGACAAGCTAATCAGCATTGATAACAGGTCTTAATGAGCAATAATGAGCACTAATTGGCAATAATTAGAATTTATACGCATGACACGCTAAGCGTATTCTGTAACATACTGCATCTAAATTTAATGCATGCAGCCAAAAAGGAGCATGGTTATGGGCATTCCAAAATTTACGTGCACTTATAAAATATGCCCTTGTGCGCCTAAATCTACGCACTGGCATTTATGCCACATTTCTCTTGGTGTAATGGATATGCGTAGTTTTAAGCGCTGTGATATCAACTAAGCGCATTCTATATACTGCGCCTAAATATTGCACCGCTTACAGAATACACTTAGGCGGAAATTTATTCCACACAGAGTTTTCAGGCGCCATATATAGAATCTGGCCCTAAATGCATCTGCATTGTCTGCAGACACCTTCCATTAGTGCAGAGAATTTTCAGTTAACAGCATGGTAATTTGGGTAATTATTGCACAGGAACTGGAAAACCTTTACTGCACTTGAATGAAAGGGCCCCCTAATTTTTAAAAATAGAAACTGATGAATGTGCATCCCTATCCATTAAGGCTGCTGTTGTGAAATCTGAACTGAACACAGGTAATATCTGTAGATATAATTGCTGTTTATAGCTAGGCATGGTCTGTGTCTTTCTACTTAGGCTCTTATCTACATATTTCATTTTCATCTACCCTTCTTCAGCAGTTACCTAACACTGTGAAATTACTAATAGTTATCAAAACATAAATACATGTAACAGACCGTGCAATCCCAGACTAGGTTTCCTTGTCAGGCAAGTATGCCAGGCAGTTAATACGTTTAGTTCAAGTGTTTTGAAAAGTTACATAACAGACAGAAGTATTAAAATGTCAGCAGCTGTTTGGAGTACAAACAGTACAAGAAGCTGTCCAGGTGCCCTATCAGGATGAGCTGCTCGCCCTATATCCCAATGGCTTGATTTTGTGTGATTTGCACTTGGAGGGGCATAATCGAACAGGGCGCCAAAGTTTTCCTGAGGGCGTCCTCGCAGGATGTCCCTGCGAAGTGGCGGGGAAACCCGTATTATCGAAACAAGATGGGTGTCCATCTTTTGTTTCGATAATACGGTCGGGGACACCCAAATCTCAACATTTAGGCCGACCTTAGAGATGGTCGACCTAAATGTTGAGATGGTCGACCTTAGAGATGGTCATCCCCAGTTTTCGGCGATAATGGAAACCGAGGACGCCCATCTCAAAAACGACCAAAATCAACTCATTTGGTCATGGAAGGAGCCAGCATTCGTAGTGCACTGGTTCCCCTCACATGCCAGGACACCAACCGGGCACCCTAGGGGGCACTGCAGTGGACTAACTGATGCACTAACTGAACGGAAAAAGCCCTTCCCTTACCGATCCCTTAGTGATTCGGAAAGGAACGGGCATGCATGAAGGAAATCGCATGCAAATGAGCTGCTCGCTGTTAGCTCATTTGCACACAATTTCCTTCCTAAGAAGGGGAAGCCAGTGCAGAGCAGCCAAGTGTTATGTGTGGCTGCTCTGTGCATGCCGAAGACGGCTTCATACACGCAGACAAGCTGAGTGTATAATAGCCGTCTACAACCTTAAATAAATTGCCGTCTACAACCTTAAAAAAACACAAGTCCAGGTGAAAACGTCCAAGTGCTCGTCAGGGATGTCTTTTTTAAATTTTTGAGTATGGGTGAAGGAAGTCCAAGTCCAAAATGTGGGTGTTTCTGTGAGAAGGACATCCATGCCTTTACTATGCCTCTGACACCCCCTTTATTTATTTATTTGGATTTTGGATCACAAGTAGCAGCAGTGGGATTTGAATTGGCCATTTCTGGATTGCAAGACCAGTGCTCTAACCACTAGGCCACTCCTCCACTCCACTCCCTTGAAATTTCGCCATCCTTGTGGGGGGGGGGGGCAGTTCAGGACGTCCAAAATGTTTGAAAGAAGGACGTCCACGCCTTCGCTATGCCTCCACTGACACACACACACATCTCCCCCCCCCCCCCCCCCCCAGGGACCTGCATACTGCTGCAATGGATCTGAGTATGATATTTGAGGCTGGCAAAAAAAGTTTTTGAAGTTGCTTTTTTTAGGGTGGGAGGGGGTTACTCACCACTGGGGGAGTCAGGGGAGGTCATCCTCGATTCTATCTGGTGGTCATCTGTCAGTTCGGGCACCTTTTTGAGGCTTGGTCATAAGAATAAATGGACCAAGTAAAGTCAGCCAAGTGCTCGTCATTGACACCCTTCTTTTTTCCATTATCGCTTGAGGACGCCCATCTGTTAGGCATTCCCCAGTCCCGCCTTCGCTATGCCTCCAACACGCCCCTGGGAACTTTGGTCATCCCCGCGACGGGAAGCAGTTGGGGACTCCAAAAATCGGCTTTCGATTATGACTATTTGGGCGACCCTGAGAGAAGGACACCCATCTCCCGATTTGTGTTGAAAGATGGGCGCCCTTCTCTTTCGAAAATAAGCCTGTTGGACTTTTTGATCTTCTTTCCTATTCGGATTTTGGACATTTTTTGCAAAACGTCCAAAGTTGGACTTAGACATCATATCGAAATTAGACCGATGATGAATACTACAATCCCAGTTAAAGACGCCAAATTTCAGACAAGTGTCCGGGTGTATTGAGGTCTTTTCCTTGTTTAGATAAATTCAAGCAATATATATCTTGTAAAAATACTGGACTCTTCAATATTTTGTTGCATTTGACTGGTTAGAGCCACAGTTATCTTTCTCATTTTTGATACACCCTTATAGATACACACACCCTTGCCCTAAGCACTAAAGTTCAAATTAGAAAGGTCAAAATGAGTTATCACAGAGGTAAAATCACAAAATGAACAAATTAAATTCCAGCCATTTTGATGTGGTTATGTTGGAAGAAGTGACAGCATTTGTATTAGCATGATCTTGCCCTGACACAGCTCAATTGGTCACAAAACATGGCCTATGTTGGCATACTGGTCCTGCTTTGAAAGCTAAGTAACAACTCATTACTTTTTATGAATTTGGATATTATAGTAAATACTAATTTATGAAGGACATTGTTTATATTGAAATAAAGCCTTATTGACCAATGAAGAGTTGAGCGAATCATGAAATGAGTTCTAATGTGAAACAAGTTGCTATAGAGGTTAAAAAAAATTGTTGGTTCTTAAGCGCCTTTTGAATTTTGGTACATATTTTCATGCTGGGATATAATTTGTTCACCAAGCGCTAAAGTGACAATTAAGTCACCATTCATATGCACAAGGGGTACAAACAGGTTGAGTTTCCAGGATATCCCTAATGAATGGAGGAATATGTATGTAGATTGATTTCATACATACTGTTTGTGGCCCTCAAGGATTGTCAGTGAATACCATTGCACTATGTAGTAATACTGAAGATAAAGTCAAATATCACAGAAGTAAGAGAAGATAACAGTGTACGTGGAGAATAAAGGACAAATTGGGCTGGGGAAGGCAACAGTTTAAGGTGTTTTACAGTTCAGTTAGTTCATTTATAGCCCGCTAATACCAATAACATAGTTCATAGAGGATTACAGCTAACATACTAGATCACAATAAATCTAGGATGTGACAAAATTAATCCAGAATCAATTGCAGATGTTAATTTCACAGTTGTCGATAACTTTACCAAAACACATCGTCATTAAAGTAACTGCAACATATTACTTCCCTATCACATATTTATAAAATGTCTTTAATCCCTTTTTAAAGATATCATAACTAGGCATATGCCTTAAATGGAAGGGAGTTCCATATGCTAACTGCCTGATATGCAAATAAACATAAGAAAGTAAACAGTTTCTTCGAAGGAATTCCCAAATGAACTTGGGAAAGAAAATGAAAACGAACTTTAGAAACATAGAAACATGACGGCATATAAAGGCCATATGACCCATCTAGTCTGTCCATCCTCGCAACCCCTAATTCTTCCTGTTCCTAAGCGATCCCACATGCTTATCCCATGCCTTTTTAAATTCTGGAACAGACCTCGACTCCACCACCTCCACCGGGAGGCCATTCCATGCCTCCACCACCCTTTCTCTGAAATAATACTTCCTTAGGTTACTCCTAAGCCTATTCCCTCTTATCTTTGTCATATGCCCCCTCATTCCAGAGCTCTCCTTCATTTGAAAAAGGCTCTCTTCCTGTACATAAATGCCCTTGAGATATTTACACGTCTCTATCATGTCTCCTCTCTCCCTCCTCTCGTCCAGCGTATACATGTTGAGGTTCATAAGCCTGTCCCTATAATTTTTGTATTCAAGACTGCTTACTAATTTTGTAGCCACCCTCTGGACCGACTCCATCCTGTTTATATCTTTCCATAGGTGTGGTCTCCAGAACTGCATGCAGTACTCCAAATGAGGCCTCACCAGAGACTTATACAACGGCACTATCACCTCCCTTTTCCTGCTGGTCATGCATCTCTTTATGCACCCAAGCATCCTTCTGGCTTTGGCGTCACTTTTTCTACCTGTTTGAAAGCTTTAAGGTCGTCAGACACAATCACCCCTAAGTCCCGCTCTTCCTTCACACACTGAAGCACTACACCCCCTATACTGTACCGTTCCCTCGGATTTTTGCAACCCAAGAGCATGACCCTGTATTTTTTGGGATTAAACCTTAGTTGCCAAATATGGGTCCATTCCTCATGTCATTTACACCCTCCAGGGTGTTCACCCTGTTGAAGTTTGGTATCATCCGCAAAGAGACAAACCTTACCAGACAGCCCTTCCGCAATATCGCTCACAAAGACGTTAAAAAGAGCCGGCCCCAGGACCGATCCCTGCGGTACTCCACTGACAACATCCTTTTCTTCACAGCAAGCTCCATTTACCACCACCCTCTGTCTCCTACCATTCAACCAATTTTTTACCCAATCAGTTACTCTAGGTCCCACACCAAGGGCACTCAATTTATTTATCAGTTGCCTGTGCGGAACCGAGTCAAAGGTTTTGCTGAAATCCAAGTATACCACATCAAGCGTCCCTCCCACATCCACTTTGAGTATTATAGTGTTGTCCAGATTTTGAATAACATACCAGAGATATCATATATTGAGGAATCAAGCCACATACAATCTTAAATAATAGGCATCCTAGTTTAAACAGCACCCTAGCTTCTATGGGAAGCCAGTGCAGCTTAATAAAATATGGTGTAATTCTGATTTCTTAAGAGAAATAAACCACATTTTGAATAGTTTGAATTTTTCTCAGTTGATAAACCCAGATGTACAATATTTCATTAGTCTAATTTACTAAGAATAAGTGATTGTACCACTAATCTAAACAGATCTTCCAGCAAACATTTCCGAATGCTTCTTAACTTTCTCCTAACATAAAAAGAACTCCTTACAAGTGAGTTAACTTTATAATGGTAAGAGTGGATTTTGATTGAGTGAGTCTTTCCTCTTATAATTTGATGTTACTGTTTGTAGATTTTATATTTTTAAATTCTAAACCACTCTGACGTTTTAAAGAAGGGTTATATAGCAAGTATTTTAAATATTAAACATGCCTGTGAGTAAGGTGGATGAAAGAGGCAGAAGGTGTCTGTAGGTTTTTGTATGGACGTTAATGCTTTGTTTTTATCTTTGTCTGTTTTTAATCAATTTCTTATATTTCTATCCCTCAGTCCCTACTGGATCTGGGTACTGAACACAAGTCTGCTGAGCAGCTCACAACACTGTGGCTAAACCAGTAGGCTGGCTTCAAATTTTCTCTCTTCATTTAAACTCCAGTTCTGTAGGTTTTTTTTTTTCTTTTCTAGTGGATATCTTGGTCATGGACAATAAGAATTATGGCATCAAGGCCACCCCCCCCCCCCCCAGTCCTCTTTGTAAACAAAGGTAAATAAAAGACAGGAGAATCTCATTAGGATTTACAGAATGATGTGAAAGAAGACACTAATCTTCTTGTCTCAATCCTTTTTAAAAGCAAACTAAGCTACAGTAGTTAAATATTGTGTTATTTTTATTAGCTTCTGAATCAATGCAATTGTTTTGCACTGTTCAGGAGAGTACAATTTATGTAACTGTTGAACAAATAACATTATAAAATAGAAAAGACACAAGGTACAAATAGGTGAGAGTGGGAAGTTTATTTGCTTTTCAACATTTAAAAGAAAGTTCAAACAAGTCTAGAATTGCATGGCAAAAGAAATGAGCGTGGTTTATGACTCCATGACCTGCATGTATGTATGTGTGTGTGTGTGTGTCTTGCAACTGCTTCAGGAGAATGGGGTGATAGGAGAGCATGTAGGGGTCCTTTTACTAAGCCGCGGTAAAATGTAGCTTGCGATAGTGTAGGCGCGGGTTTTGAGCGCGCACTGAAATATTTTTCAGCGCACGTACCAAAAGTGATTTTTAAAAAATTTCCCCCCAAAATGGACATGTGGCAAAATCAAAATTGACGTGCGTCCATTTTGGGTGTCTGACCTTACCGCCAACCATAGACCTAGCGGTAAGGAATCTGCTCAGTAACAACCTACATGTGTCAGATGCCACTTGGGGCGCGTCCACTACGCGTGGCAGAAAATAAAAAAATATTTGTCTGACGCGCATAGCGGACGCATGCCAAATATGAAATTACCGCCAAAGGCATGCGGTAAGTTCCTTTAGGCTCACGTTGGGCGCATATAGAGCCTTATGCGGCTTAGTGAAAGGGCCCATAGATAGGTAAGAGTGGGTGGGTGGATGCAGGATTTTATCCTCTCTCCTCATACCCTGTGCCTTTCTTTTCCTCATGCACTCTCTACCCACACATTCTACTTCCCAATGTCTGTAGGCTCTCAGGTCGCAAGCTTTCTGGCTTGAGGATCCTAGGTAAAAGGAGCTTTGATTTGGGGGTCCCAGGAATCACAGGTCAGAGAATGTCTGGGCTGTGGGTTTTGTCAGAGGATCTTGAATCCTGATCCAGAGAGTCTAAGATTATTTTTTCTTTAGTGGTCAGAGATATGAGTTAAACTTAATTTCCACCGCTAAACCATGAAATTAACAATATTGCCTTGGGGTTCTTAATTAATGAATTTGATCATGCTTATTACTAGCATTTCTACATAATCTTGAAAGCAAGGTACAAATATCAGTGTAAGATAAATTACAAAAATACAAGTAATTATAAAGATCCAAAAACAAAAACAAAAAAACTATCCACATACATGAATGGCAACATGCACTAAAAGCACAACACATACCTGAACTAAAGAAAACATCCCATTCCTCCCTCCTACTTCAGTGCCTCTAACATCTCTTATACATGTTACTCACTTAGGGGGTCCTTTTACTAAGCTGTGGTTAAAAGTGGCCTTAGTGCACCCTTGCACAGGCTTTTTTCCCGTGTGTTAAGGTCATTTTTACTGTGGCCGTAAAAATGAGCTTGTTCTATGTTTTTTGTATTAATGGCCAAGGTTTAACTGGATAACTTCCAAATATTCTCAAGATTACACAGTAAGGAAAGTAAGAGGTGGTGAAGCCCTTTAGTTCATATGGATAACTGGGCTTTGATACGGCAGATGAGATTTAATCTGGAAAATTGCAGTGACATGCATGGGGAGTAACTCCAACTACATTGCACAATGAGATGTTCCTAATAGGAGTTACCACTCAGGAAAATAACCTTGCCATTACTGTGGAGAAAACATAAATACCCTCAGTTCGGTCTGCAACAGCAGACACAAAAAAGCAAAGAGAATGTTAGGAATTGTTTGGAAAATGAATGGCAAATAATGAGAATATTGGAATGTGTCCATTATAGGGCTTTGCATTTCTTAGCATGCTTTAAACTGATTTTACACTAAGCGGCAGATATTCAGCTGGTGGCAGTGAGCTTTTTTTTTAGTGGCCACTGGCATAATCCCCAAATATCCGATCCTGGGCCATGTCTGGGCTCCTGCATTGAATATCTGGGTTTATTCGGTTATGTGAGATATTGAACACATAATCGTTGAAGTGACACCACGTAAAGACAGGTCTGTGTTTTATGTTGTCCTATATAGGTCACTTAACTTAAAGTGCTGAATATTGGAACGCAACCTCATAAGTGCTGACTCCGCCCAGTCCACCCACAAAATAGCCGGCTTTCAGTTTAGTGGTCTGTGGTGTTATTCAGCGACATTAACTGGTTAAGTGCCACTAAATATCGTGGATAGCTCCAGACAGGAGGCAGTTAAATCACTTTGAATATCATCCCCTACATTTTTAAACATGTATTAGTTTATACATTAATATGTGTGAAGTTGATTTGTGAATGTTATAGAACTCTAACAAAAAAATGGAAAACCAAACACTCCCACAATGAACAAGACAAACAAAGGAACGATAGTCCAGGGTAAAAATTCAAGTCTTTTATTGATATATACAAAAAACGATTGCTTGAAGACAACAAAATATAACAAACATTTGCTAGAAGGTGGACTCATCACGGTTCATGTTTCGGCCTATGCCTTCATCAGGAGTTCAGTTTTCTAGGCAACAAATGCAGTGGAAAAAACACAAGTGCTCTATTGACTTTGCTCTAAAAGAAATCCTTTATCGCGTGTAGTCTAATGAGTAACAGCAACCAGCTCTAACACATATTACATTTTAACACAAATATGCAAAAGAAACCAGGGCATACAGCCCCCAAATTTTATTTTCTTTAATTTCCTGTATTATTATTAAGGGATTTTTTAACATTTTATTCAGATTTTTAAAAAAATGTTTTCATTTTTATTATGTATGCTTTTTTTTTTTCATTTTTATTATGTATGTTTTTATGGTAACTGCTTAGGTTTTAAGCAAGTTATAAGTTTTTTAAATAAATGAATGGTGAGCGCTATTCCTCAGTAGTACACACTATTCTTTGTGTGTCTCTTGATAAATCACATGCATTATTGAGTATTGCACACTTTTAACAAAAATGGAAAAAAACCCAGAATCATATTTTTTTCCCTGTTGCTGTGAGTTAAAAACAACATGAAATGACAAAGTTAATTTCACGTTCATATCAACTGCCCTGCGGTAAGCCCTTTTAAGCTGCAGTAAGCACACGTTAGTGCTTACCGCAGCTTAGCAAAAGGACCCCCTTGCAATTCTGGGAGTGAATAATAGGGATTCCACAACTCTTTGGGATCTGCTGGTACTTCCAAATAGCTCAGATTAGCTAGAGCTAGGACACTGGGCTTGATGGACCATTGTTCTGATTCTGTGTGGCATTTCTTTGGTTGTTAGAGGATTGATTCATACAGATATTGCTATGTGAGTTGGAATTCTTCCTTTCCCATGACAAGATTCTGCAGCTTGCTTCAATTTGCTACCAGTCAATTGCCAGTTTTCAGACCTGCAGTAACCCTAGTAACTTCACCTGGTTCAATATTTTGGTTTTTGACATGTTTAAACAGAAATGGGATCATGATTCAATGGCTACACCACAGAGCCCAAGGCTAACCTCTGTGGGCAGGTATTATCTTAGTCAGGGAGAGACAGATTAAAAACTCAAATTGAACATGTTTTATTGAATGCATTTGTTTTGTTTTCAGAACACAGTTTCAGGCAACGAGATAATGACAGCAATTTATTTAATTTATATAGTGAAATGTTTTAGATGATATTAATAGAATGAAAAGAGTTTATATTTTCACTTTAGAAGACAGTTCTCTATGGATACAAACACATTAAATGAACTTTACAGCACAACACCCACCTGCATGCAAGCAATAAAAAAGGATCTGACAAACACTGTAACCTTCATGTAGTTTCAAAATATTCCATTTGTGCTGAGTTCATGCATAGAATTCTTTTTAATGTATCTTGCATTGCTCTTAACCTTTAACAGAAGAATTCTTTTTTGGCAGAAACAATACATACTGACCAGGAAAATGAATGTGTTAGTATGGGGTATTGCGTTATTTCTAGTGCCGGCTACAATAGACATTCAAAACTGCCTCTCAGTGTTAGAAGTGAAAATGCAATCCAGAGCACGTTTCTCTCAAAAACTTTAGCAAGACTGGAATGCTATGATTGTCTATCCAATAAGAAAATTTTCAATCAGATTGGCACAGTCCCCATAATGTCACAAGGTCAACAGAGGCTGATTCCATTTCAGCTCAAAATGGTGCCAGAATTAGCAAATCAAAGCAAATTTATCAAATGAGTTTCATCTTCATGATTGGCCAATAAGGTCAGCAAAGCCCTGACAAGGCCACAAAACTAAGAAATTTGTACTCTGACAGGCAGAACATTGTAAATGATTTATAGTAGTCAGTCCTTATGCAGCTATTTTAGGGATTTCTGTGGAAATCATTGATGGAATCTCGTCTGGGTCAGTGTATCAAGTTTAGAAGGGAAATCTTTGATATCATTTTAACAAAGAGGTAATCTAGTACTGGGTGCATGGTCTATATCATAAGAACTTTGAACTTGGGCTTAGGTAAGCAGCTACCCCAGATTCTATATATGGCACTCAGATTTGGACATCTAAGACCAATCCTGAGATGCACACACAACTTAATTGGCTAATGAGCCATTAACAAGCAATAATTGGCCACTAACAACCAATAATCAATGTTAATTTCCAACAATTAGGATTTAGGTGCACCTCTGGCTGTAACATTTGGCATCCAAGTCCCATAGGGCGCAACTCAACATAAGTGTGGCCATGGGGAGGGCATGGGCATCTCAAGGGTATTCTGAAAAGTTAGATGCCTTGATACAGAATAATGGGTCAGCACGTCCAACTTGGACACCAGCAATTACACCAAGTTTCAGCAAGCGTGGGAATTGCTGCAGAGTGCCATTCTATCAAGGACCCTTTATAGAATCACGCTTAGCGCCAAACTTCTCTGACATCCGTTTTTGAACACCATTTATAGAATCCAGCCCTTACTGTAGGGCCCTTTTAGTGAGCTGCGGTAAAAGGTGGACTGCGCTAGCGTCCACACATGTTTTGATGCGTGCTGAGGCCCCCTTTTACCACAGTGGGTAAAAGGTTGTATTTTTGTTTCAAAAAGAAATGGCCTTGCAGTAAGTGAACCCCTTGCTGTGCAGCCATTTCGGGGGCAGTACTTACTGTTAACCATTGAGGGGGTGGTAAGGGTTCTCATGTTAACCCAGTGGTAAAGAACCGGTGCTATAAAAATAGAAAAGATTTTTGTAGTGCTTGAAATGGTGCAGAGAAGGGCGACAAAAATGATAAAGGGAATGGAACGACTTCCCTATGAGGAAAGGCTGAGAAGGTTAGGGCTCTTCAGCTTGGAGACAAGGCGGCTGAGGGGTGATATGATAGAAGCCTACAAGATAATGAGCGGAATAGAGTGGACAGATGTGAAGCATTTGTTTACACTTTCAAACAACAACAAAACCAGGGGACACAAGATGAAGCTAGAATATGGCAGATTTAAAACAAATAGGAGAAAGTTTTTCTTTACTCAGCATGTAGTCAGACTCTGGAACTCATTGCCGGAAAATGTAGTGACAGCAGCTGGCATTACGGAATTTAAAGGGGGTTTGGACAGATTCCTGAGGGAAAGGTCCATTGAACATTATTAAAAATTACGTTTTTTTTTTTGGGGGGGGGGGGGGGGTGCCGGGTTCTTGAAGCCTGGATTGGCAACTGTCGGAGACAGGATGCTGGGCTTGATGGACCCTTGGTCTTTTCCTGGTATGGCGGTGCTTATGTACTTATGTACACTGGTGATGAGAACTACTGGCAAGCTCCTGCGGTAGTTCTGGATTGGTATGCGGTAAGCTTGCGATGGGCTTATCACTGCTTAATAAAACAGCCCCTGTGTGAATTAGCATGCAATAACTATAAGCACATGGCTGAGGTAACAGGGTGCTGGCATGACAGAAAGCTCTAATTCATACACTGGTATGGAGCGGTAAATGAGTAGGTTCTGGAGGACGAATGGGCATGAACTGCGTCTTGCCGTTAGCACATGATGACTTGCTGTAGTGAATAGGGCTTCCGAAAATATACCAAAATGGTAACTATCAAGCTTAGGAACTTTTGTACTTCTGGTTTGCTGGAGCTTGCCACTGAGTGGGCATCATTCACTGAATACCAGAGCCTATTACACGGAGAAACTATTTTCACATTCATGTGGTCTTGAAATCTGAGTGAACTGGTTAAGAGGCTCTTTTAGTAAAGTTAACACACAAATTAATGCTTGCTGTTAGTGCATGTACACAGTAACTCAGCACACATGTGCATGACAGTGCATGCTAATTCACATGTTAACTGCATGCCATGTTAGGGGCGAGAACTGGGTGGAGAATGGGTGTGGACTGCACACTGCAGTTAGGCGGTCTTTTACAAAGCAGCAGTAAGCCCAACGCAGGATTACCGCACGCTACAACAGAACTACTGCCTGCCCAGTGTGTCCACCGGTGGTAGTTCTGGCTGGATCACACGCCAATATCCGGCGCTCTGCAAAAAAGTTTTTTCTCTAGCTCAGCACTAACCCAGCAGTAATTGGGCATCACCGTGTGTTGCATGGTTACCGCCGGGTTACCATGGGAGCCCTTACCACCACCTCAATGGGAGGTGGCAAGTGCTCCCCACCACATGGCCAAGCAGTAAGGATTATCATGGCTTTTTTGGGGGGGTTGTTTATTTGCTACCAAAGGGCTGTTTTTCCCACAGCTTAGTAAAAGGACCCCTTAATGAATGGTACTTACTACATTCTGGGGCCCCTTTAACTAAGCTGAAGAAAAAAGTGGCCTTAGCGCATTCTTATGTGGGTTTTTTTTCCCATGTGTTAAGTCCATTTTTTACAGCAGCCAGAAAATGGCCGATTTTCAGTTTTTTTTCTATTAATGGCCATGAGCTAATGTACTACTATTTCAAACAAAGGCTGTAATTCTTGCTTACTGATATACTATCTAAACCAAAACTAGCAAGAAATAGCCTAAAACTATAAATAGTGTGATAGGTGTCTACCTAAAGTTTTTTTTTAAGTATATTAAAATAGGAGGAAAATATCTCTGTCGCTCTACCAATGCTGTTTACCAATTACAGCTTGGAACTTATACATTGCTTTTATAAGGAGAGCTATTTCTTCATCGATCTTAAAAAAACTTCCATTTCTATGCACCAATAATACTTTATTTTATTCAGTACTATTTCTTCCGGCAATACATCTCAAGCTTTTCACTTTTTATTTTTAATTTTCTCCAGGCTCAAACTTAAGATTTGTGACTTATCTGGCAGCATGAATCTTCATTAAGTAGCTCAACAGAATGTTGCTGTTTCACAGGAGCTTTTTTCAAGAGCTTAACTGTTTTTTTCTGAAAACAAAAGTTAAAGATTATAATTCAAATTTGAATTTAAAAATTCCGGTTTTAGCAAAAAAACTACTTGCAGAACTTCTCTTTTCGACAGACCTGCATTAGGAGCAAAGTGCCACTTTGTAAGTTCAATCTATGAAAAATCTCAAAATGGCACTTACCAATTTAAAAGGGCGCTGAAAAAAAAAAGCCTACCAGAATGAAGGAGATATTTAAAGAAATACAACTGCTTTTTATTTTATTTTATTTTTTTTATTTTATTTGTTACATTTGTATCCCACATTTCCCCACCTCTTTGCAGACTCAATGTGGCTTACATAGTACCGTAAAAGTGTTTGGCAATTCC
This sequence comes from Microcaecilia unicolor, assembly GCF_901765095.1. Classification (NCBI taxonomy): domain Eukaryota; kingdom Metazoa; phylum Chordata; class Amphibia; order Gymnophiona; family Siphonopidae; genus Microcaecilia; species Microcaecilia unicolor. Next base: position 394,063,074 of record NC_044031.1, on the reverse strand, counting down.
GGTATGAACAAATACAGTAATGTTGTGGTAGAATAAGGTTCGTGTGTACAGACACATTAGGGAATCATAGAGAGGAAGAGTTATTATATGTCCATTACGAGCTTTGGTTTCATTGTGTTAAGCGTACAGGCATTTAAGTTGGGTCGGTAGGGTATGCCTTTTTGAACAGGTTACTTTTTAATGATTTCCAGAAGTTTAGGTGATGATAAGTTGTTTTCACGGCTTTTGGTAATGCGTTCCATAGTTGTGTGCTTGTGTAGGAAAAGCTGGATGCATAGGTTGATTTGTATTTGAGTCCTTTGCAGCTTGGGTAGTGGAGATTTAGGTATGTTCGTGTTGATCCTGTTGTGTTTCTGGTTGGTAGGTCTATGAGGTCTGTCATGTATCCCGGGGCTTCGTTGTAGATAATTTTATGAACCAGGGTGCAGATTTTGAAAGCAATACGTTCTTTGATTGGGAGCCAGTGCAGTTTTTCTCGGAGGGGTTTGACGCTTTTGAATTGCGTTTTTCCAAATATAAGCCTGGCTGCCGTGTTTTGAGTGGTCTGAAGTTTCTTTACAATTTGTTCTTTGCATCCCGTATAAATTCCGTTGCAGTAGTCTACATGTCTTAGTACTATTGATTGTATCAAGTGGCGAAATGTTTCCCTAGGGAAGAATGGTTTCTCGTGTTTGAGTTTCCACATTGAGTGGAACATTTTCTTTGTTGTCGATTTCACTTGGTTCTCTTAGTATGAGGTTACGGTCGATTGTAACACCGAGAATTTTCATGCTGTCTGAGATAGGGAGGGTATAATCTGGGGTGTTTATGTTTGTGGGTTTGTTCGTATTGTATTGGGATGAGAGGATGAGAGGATGAGACAGTGTGTTTTTTCTGTGTTGAGTTTTAGTTGAAATGCGTTTGCCCATGAGTCCATGATATTCAAGCTGAGCTTGATTTCGTTGGTGATTTCTGTCAGATCATGTTTGTAAGGAATGTATATTGTGACATCGTCTGCATAGATGAAAGGATTAAGGCATTGGTTGGATAAGGATTTGGCTAGTGGGGTCATCATTAGATTGAAAAGGATCGGTGATAGTGGTGATCCTTGAGGTACTCCGCATTCTGCTTTCCACGGTGGTGATATGTTTGAGCTTGATTTCACTTGATATGTTCTAGTGGTTAAGAAACACTTGATGCAACTAAGTATGTGTCCGCCAATCCTGAAGTAATCTAGGAGTCTTAGTAGTATTTTATGGTTTACCATGTCGAACGCACTGGACATGTCAAATTGGAGGAGAAGTATGCTTTTGCCTGTTGCTATTTCCTGCTTGAATTTGGCTAGGAGGGTAATTAATACTGTTTCAGTGCTATGGAGGGGGCAAAATCCTGATTGTGATTCATGTAATATTGTGAATTTGTTTATATTATCAGTAAGTTGTTTGGTTACCATGATTTCCATCAGTTTGACCACCAGTGGGATTGATGCTACTGAGGATCAACCTTATATGCAAAATATCTTCCAGTCAATTCGGGCATTGTGTCCTTTGGGAATCATAGATTGAAGTTGAAATATCCAATGTTGTTCCCTCTGTATCAGCTTTCTTACCCTGTCCCCACCTCTTATAGATTCCTTTATTACATCAAGAGCCCAACATCTAAGATCTTCAAAACGATGTAGGGCTTCTTTACATTGAGCTACCATAGGTGCTTCTGTTTTATCCAGTTTGTGACACGATCTATGTTCATTTATTTGTATACGTAATGGTCTCTCCGTTTTACCCACATAGATTTTATTACACGGGCAACGTATTCCATATACAACATATGAGCTGTTACAATCTGTATGATATATAAGGCAGTATTTCTTGTTATCAACTGGATTTATGATTTCCTTTATTTCTTCTGTTATTGAACAGGTCTTATAAGTGGCCTTTGATGTTTATCACTGGGTAAGCACTGGCACTACAAAAATAGATATTTTTGTAGCGCCAGATTACATATCAAGTGGTCTGATTTCAGAGAAGTGCCCTGCGCGACCATCACCAGTATGGGGGTCAAACAGATTACTATATCTCAGCAAGTATTGTATCGGCGAACGTAAAACTTTACCAATGTTAATTGGGGACATGTATGAATGTTCACAGAAATTTCATTGAAATCCGTGATGGTCACGCAGGGACCACTTGACATGGAATGACACATGCACTAGGGGTGGGAACTACAGCCAAGCTCCTGTGGTAGCCCGGTGGCAGCTCCAGATTGGCACACGGCAAAAGCCCATTGCCACATGCCAACTCTTTAGTACAAAAAGCTCCCATGTGAATCTGCATTAATTGTGAATAAACTTAACTCACAGTAAAGAACTTTTTTTATGTAGTAATTGCAGAGGACATGCCAGACATACCCCCCAACAGTTACTGCACAGTTTTGCCCTTGATTGATTTTTGCTTTACTTAAAGGGATCCTAAGACTGTTTTAGAGTAGAACATGATAACAATTCACTGGAGGGAAATGAAAATGCATGAAATAGATAATGTTCTTACATAGCAATGATTAAATACTTTCAAATAAACAAGCATATAAATAAGACATGCAGAAAGAGAGACAGAGAAAAATATACAGGAAATATATTACATAGCAAAAATGATATAATATTCAGATGTTTCAGTGAGCACACATTTTTTAATGCAATGGGATGACACTGTTGCCTACATTTCAGGTTGAAAGTGAGTGTGAAGGGAGTGATACTGACTTTTGGAATGAATCAGGGAGAGTCAGCAAGGACCTGAGGGGATCAGAGAGTAATATTATAAAATTTGACATACCTGTTGTGTGGGCTGAGATGTTTGTTTCAGAACAGATCATAAAAATAATGATATAGAGTTAATGGTGCTACACCCAGGAACCAGAGATCCTCCACCTAAAACATCATGGGACCTGTCATTCTTTCAGCTTGAAACTGCAAATACACAGCAAAAAAGAGAGATCAACAGACAGACAAAGGGGAGGGGCATCAAAGAAAGCATCCTCGTCCCATCTCTCTCTTTCCTCAACATAAGCTCCCTCAATTTCAGGTCGTTTTTCTATGCCTGCTAATGTAACCCAGAGGGTTAAAGAATTTGTTTTTACCTGGAGATGTTTTTGTGGGATGTGTCTGCTTCGGTCACGGAAGTTGCGGCGTGTTTTGGAGTCGTTTCCGTGTGCTGGAGCGGGGCGGGACAGCTGGCGATTCTCCGGCGCTGCAGAGAACGTAGCTGGGAAGAATACCGGCATCGCTGAGTTTTGCATGTCGTTGGGATGAGCTGCAGCGGGAGGCGCGGAAGAGTCGCAAGGTGCCGTTTAGGGGTGAAGCGAAGGCGGAGAAAGGGAGGCATGAGGGAGCCTGAGTGCTGATTGGCCCTGCGTCGGTGCCTGACGTTGCGTTATGACGTCAGACACGCGCATCCGACGCAGGCCCAGGAGGTCTTTAGTTTTAAAGGGAACCGGCTCTATTGAGCGGAAGAGCCGGTTCTGAAGACAAAAGAAAGATGGTGGGACCGGAGGGGTTTAGGGAGAGTGCTCCGATGCACTCTCCCAACGTTTTTATTTTATTATTTAAGCGGTTTGCGGTGGGGTAAGTGCTGCACGCGCTGGATGAAAGAAGGGAGCGCGTGAGGAGAAGGTTCAGCTAATGGCACGAGCCAGACGCTGTCTCGTGGACGGAGCAGCTGGGAGGCTCGTGCTGGGAGTGAAAAGAAGATTTTTCAAGCTCCAGGAATTAAAAAAGGGTACAAAAGTTATGTTATTTGAACATGCTATGTATAGTTATATGTGTAAAGTGAATACTGCGCTTTTAACATGTGCTGTTTATGTGTTAGGGGAGCATGGAATGTTAAGCTCGTGCTGGAAGCTCGAGCTAGTGAGGGGGGTTCTAAGCTTGACGGTTGGGCAGTTGGGAGGTGAGTTGGACACTGTCCAGACGTGTAAAGGAGTGTCTGAGAACAGTGGTGACTTAAAATCCGTGTTAAAATGGATTTTAGGTGATTGAAGGTTGAAAGTGTGTGTGAGTAAGGTAATCTGTGTTTATTAGTTGTCTTAAAAGCCTTCCGCGTGTTGTGGCTTTGCTAGGAGAGAGTGCCTGCTGCTGATCAGCTGTGAGTGAGTTATTCTAAAAGCTTGATCATTTAAAAAACGGTAGTATTTGTAAGCCAGGGGTTGCCTGATTCATAAAGGAACATTTTTTAGTAGTTTAAAAGAAACTGCTGACAGTAGTGTTCCTAAATTGTTTATTATGGGATATAACAAGCAGGAACTCTGAGCTGGCTGGGAAGGAAAGTTTGGAACCGTATTAATAATAGGGTTAACCTACACAGGTTATTGAGAATTCGGTTCTCAGTGATGTTAGGAAACTGAGAGCTACACAAAATTGTTTTAAGTTTAATTGATGAAAAACTGGGAGGGTTTAGAATAGGGTTCAATAATTATATGTTCATTTTAAAGGGTAAGCTAGTTAGGGAAGTGAGATAGTCATTCTAAGAGAGGTGACATAATATTCTGTACTAGTTAGGGTTTAGGGTTTCTTTTATTGATTTTTAAAGATTAGAATAGTAGGTGCGGATTCCTGTTCCATCTGAGATCAGCTCATCTACTAGGGGACGGAGCCCCTGCGCAACAGCTGAAGGAGGAGGAGAGCGCGTTGAAGTGCATCTATCGCTGCAGAGACACTGGGCCCCCACGCAAGAAAGGGAATTTTTGTCCAAAGGCAAAAAGACTGAGCTAAGTGTCCAGAGAAATAAATATAATAAAAACTAACAATACTTACCTGAGATCCAGTGAGGAAGGGACGTCTGTAGTTCCGCATACTGGAATCTGAAAAATAAAAATTGGGCACAAAGAATCGAATTCTTTGGAAAAGAGAAGCATTCTGTTCTATTTTAATAAGAAGAGGTTTTATTATTAAATTTTAAACCAAGAAAGTACGTATCTGATGCTGGAGTAAAGTTTCTGTTGCTGGTGGGTTATCCGTCCAGTAAAAAGAAAGCTGAGGAAAAAAAAAACACATAATTATTAAGTTTGTATTACATCGTAAGGTTCTGTAATTTAATATTTTATATCAGGATGTATGGGGTATGCATAGGGGTTTAATTATAGGGATTGTTGATTGTTTTAAATAAAAATTTATGTATTAAATTTTTATTGAGTTTTTTTGTATCCTTCCTTTTCTCCTGAGTCAGACATTTATGGTGCTCGGCCTCGACTGTTTAAGAAAAGAATTTTAGAAAGTTATTTAGATTTTGGGAGTGCACTCAGGAGAGGGGAGGGGTTACAAAATGGCGTCACGGACAGGATCCGACCTCACCTTATTCATCACAATGGGGTGAACGCGGATCCCTTTTATATAATTTTGTGAAAATATCTGTTCTGAAAACATTGTGGTGTTTATATACTATTGTAAAGATAATTGTTCAATTGGCATTAATACAGTTTTGAGCAGGGAATTGACCTTAAAAAGGGGAGGGGAGGTTTTGCTTTCTGATTGGTCCCCTCTCATCAGGCAACAGAGGAAGATGGAGGAGTTGCAGAGGCAAATCACCGAGCTGAGGAATTCCATGGAAGGCTGGAGACAGAGTGGGCCAAGTCAGCAACCCACTACTGTAGTGATCCAAAAGGAGAAGAATATCCCTGATTTCTACGGGTTTCCTACCCGTCCCGGTGACTTGACAGTGGAGGAGTGGGTGGAGACGGCCAGGTCCGCCCTGAAGATTCTCCGTGTTCCTTTAGAAGATCAGTTAGAGATCCTGAAGGATCATATCAAGGGACAAGCGAAGGACACGGTCAAGTATATGGCTCGGGAACGAGGACGCACAGTAGATGCAGTGTTCGAGTTACTGCTGCAAGTTTATGGGGACAAAGTCCCATTGGGGTTGAGGATTCGAGAATTTTACGAAAGGAGGCAACAGGACAGGGAGACTATCCGAGCTTTTGCATACCAGCTCCAGGAGAAGTTGGATGCCATTCGTGTACGAGATGTCACCCGGGTAGGGTGTCCAGAGAGTGCCTTGAGGGAGCAATTTTTGCTAGGCCTGAGGGATGATACCTTGCGAAGGGAGATGACCAGGCGCTGGGAGGAGAACCCTGAAATTAGATTCACCGACTTAATGCAGGCTGCCATCAGGTGGTCAGAAGAGGAGCGAATGCCGGAAATGGGATCTACAGGCGTGAGAATTTTACAGAGAGGACGTGGTGAAACACAGTCTACCCCATCAGAGTCGGGGGTATTGGTTTCAGCACTGACAGAAATAACCAGATTATTGGGTCAGATGGGGAAGAAGCAAGATGAGCTACTGGAACACCAACGAAAAGAGACCCTATACCGGTCGGAGGATGGGAGAAAAGAAAGTGCAGAGGCATACAGGAATACAAGACAGAGAGTCCCTGTGCGTAATGATAGAGGGATGCTAATTTGTTACAGATGCCAGGAACCGGGGCACATAGCCAGGTTCTGTCAAAGTGAGCGAAGGGTGACTTCAGGGATATCACAAGCTAGAAGCATAGGGGAAGATGACCAGCCATCTACGAGTGTAAGCGCTACCAATCTTGAGAGAACAGGAAAGGCTTTGGTGAAATCTGCTACTCCAGAAGAAAAACAGAAAATGACTGTAAGAACACAGAATGCACAGGGGAACTCTGAATCACACTGGGAGAGTTTCAAGGAGAAAGCAATTGGGACCAGCCCAGTGGTGACAGTGTCTCTTGGAGGGATCAGTACCCAATGCATAATAGATACTGGATCTGATGTAACCACGATAGTGGCAAGTCACTTTTACAAATATTTTAATGATGTCAGCGAATTGCAAGATGCCAGCTGGGTGACTTTAACAGCAGCTAATGGTACTGACTTGCCGGTTTTGGGATGCATTGAAGCAGATGTAGAGTGTTTAGGTCAGAGAGTTCCATCCTGCTGCATATTCATTGTGAGAGACAATTTAAAGGTTAACAAGTCAGAAGAGAAGGGTATCCCTGGAATCTTGGGAATGAATGTGCTGCAGTCACTGGAGGGGCTGTTCAAAGATTTGTCGCTGCTGTCTCCAGGTTCGAAAAATGCTGGAGTTACACGGATCTGGCATGATATAATACAGAGAAGGAAGTTTGAAGAGCATGATCCAACAAAACGATTGGGTTTTATTAAGATGACGGGGAATCAAAAACATACCATAGCACCATTATCTGAGAAGATCTTCAAGGGTAAATGCCACAGTGTGAGAGGGATGTCCGCATGCACTATGATGGTGGTGGCAACCGCTTCAGTAAACCTGCCGGGAAAGTTACTGGTAGCAAACACTCTTGTGAGACCGGTAAAAGGGAATATACCGGTGAGAATTCTGAATTTTGGGGACAGGGAGGTGTTATTGTCACCCAGGGTGCGAGTGGCAGAAGTTTTTAAGGCGGAGCCGGTAATAATGCCCTCAAATCTACATTTAGAAATTAAAGAGAAGAGATGTGAAGTAAGGAGAGTGTACACTGTAAGAGAGTTAACATCAGAATCAGTCTGGCCTGAACACCTGTCAAAAATTAAGGTAGACTGGAATTCATTAAGTGAAAAACAAATCGGTCAGTTGAAGCAATTGTTGTTGCAGTATCAAGATGTGTTTTCTTATAATGATCAGGATATTGGGTACTCTTCAGTCATCACCCACGAAGTTAAAACAGGTGATGCTCTGCCTATTAAACAACCCTATCGCAGAGTGTCCCCCCATATTTTCGAAGAGTTTAAGAAACACGTCTATGAGCTTGTGAACCAGGGAATTTTAAAGAAGAGTAAAAGTCCATGGGCTTCCCCAGCCGTGGTTCTGAGGAAAAAAGATGGCTCACTGCGTTTCTGCTGTGACTATAGACGCTTGAACTCAGTGACAATAAAAGATGCTTACCCTCTTCCCCGAATCGATGAATCACTTGATGCTCTGGGTGGTGCGCGGTGGTTCTCATCCTTAGATTTAACCGCTGGTTATTTCCAACTAGGAATGGCACCTCAAGACATGGAGAAAACCGCTGTGACCACTCCATTTGGTTTATTTGAGTGGGCGCGTATGCCTTTTGGTCTCTGCAACGCGCCGGCCAGCTTCCAGAGATTAATGGAGTGCGTGTTGGGGGATTACGTCTTTAACCTCTTATTGTTATACTTGGATGACATATTGGTGTATGCTACAACTTTCGAGCAACATCTGGAAAGGCTAGGCCAAGTGTTCAATCGGTTACAGGAATGTGGACTGAAATTAAAACCTTCCAAGTGTAAATTGCTCAGTTCTAAGGTGCGATTCCTGGGATATATTGTGTCTTCGGATGGTGTGTCAGCAGATCCTGACAAAACAAATGCTTTAAGAGTTTGGAAGACACCTACGAATGCCAAAGAGGTGCGAAGCTTTGTGGGTTTCGCAAGTTTTTATAGACGTTTCATCCCAAATTTTGCTGCAATAGCGCTGCCTCTTCATAAATTAATGGGAAGACCTAAAAAGAACGTGAGGGAAGTTCCATTTAAGTGGACAGACGAGTGTCAAGGAGCATTTGAAACGCTAAAGTCAAAATTAATGTCAGCTCCAATCTTAAGTTTTCCAAGGTTTGAGCTGCCTTTTATCTTAACCACAGATGCTAGCAACAAGGGTTTGGGAGCAATCTTGAGTCAGGTGCAGGATGGTGAAGAGAAAATCATTGCGTATGCCAGCCGGGGTTTACGGCACGCAGAGAAAAATGACAATAGATATAGCGCTTTCAAATTAGAACTGTCAGCTTTGAAATGGGCCGCCACGGAGAAGTTCCGCGAATATTTGTTATACAAGAAATTCATAGTGAGGACTGACCACAATCCCTTGAAGTATCTAGAGACAGCAAACATTCCGGCGACAGAGCAACGTTGGTTGGCCCAGCTGGCAGAATTAAACTTTGATGTAGTTTACAAAGCAGGAAGGTTTAATCGTGCGGCGGATGCACTGTCCCGTTTGTCTAATGAGGAGAGTGAAAGTGAAGAGAGTCTGACTGAGGAAAAAGATTTCTTCCCTTTATCCAGTGTAAAGTTACTTACCTGTTTGAGGCCTGGAGTGAGTAGACAAAAAGCAACTGTGAGAGTTCAGAATACTGATGAATCTTTGAATGATACAGGTGGAGAGGAAAGTGAAATAGCGCACTTGCAGCGGAGTGATCAAAATTTAAGGCCAATTATGGTGGCAATGGAAACAACTGAGCCTGTGAATTGTGTAGAGTGGTCCGCAGAGACAAAGAACCTATGGAAGCAAAGACAAAGACTGATTCTTAAAAATGGGGTACTCTGTCGGGTTGCAGAAGACCCTAGAGATGGTAGTGAGATAATACAGATGGTGGTACCCAATTCTAAAAAAAATGAAATTTTGGAGCTGTATCATGATAAAAGGGGTCACTTTGCGGCTGAAATCACATGTAAACATTTAAGGAGGAAATACTTTTGGATACGTCTAGAGAAGGATGTTAAGGACTGGCTCCTGAAGTGCAAAAATTGTGTTTGGGCAAAAGAATCCGTACCCAGAGAGAGAGCACCAATGAAACCATTCACTGTCAGCAGGCCTCAAGAAGTAGTAGCGCTAGATTACACAGTGCTGGAGAAAGATGCACGAGGGTACGAGAACGTGTTAGTCATTACAGACATGTTCACACGTTTTACCATTGCTGTGGTCACCAGAAATCAGACAGCTAAAACTACGGCAAAAGTGTTATTAGAAAAGTGGATAATGGTATATGGTTGTCCAGAGCGAATCCATTCAGACCAAGGGAAGACGTTTGAGTCGGCTGTTGTCAAAGAACTTTGCCAGAGATATCAAATTAAGAAATCAAGAACAACACCGTATCACCCACAAGGAAACAGCCGATGTGAACGATTCAATCGCACATTACATCATCTTTTGAGAACGCTGAATGAGGAAAAGAAAAGAAGATGGTCTGAGTTTCTTCCGGAAGTATGTCAAATTTACAATAGCACCATACATGGGTCAACTGGATTCACTCCTGCCTATTTGTTTCTGGGACAGCAGACGTTGCTGCCCTATAAAGATTGGACATTAAAACATGAAAGAGATGTGCTGTCTACAGATGAGTGGCTCCGAGAACATGAAGGGAAATTACAAGTTGCTCGTGACCTAGCTAAGGAGTTTTCAGAGCAAAGCGGTTTGAAAGTAAAAAGAGCATACGATCAGCATGCCTGTGAACAGATACTGGAACCTGGTGCGTGGGTTCTAATCAGAAAGCAACATTTCGGGGGACGCCATAAGTTGCAAAATATTTGGGAGAAGGAACCATATAAAGTGGTGGAAAGATTGGGAGTTGGCAATAACGTATATAGAGTTCAGACATGTTGTGGGAAAGAGAAAGTATTACATAGAAATCAATTAAAACGAATTGATTGGGTTGTTGATGAAAGTATCCCTTGTTCAACTATTGATATGACAATGCCAGAGGATGTTGAATCCTTAGAGAGTGAACAATTGTCTAAGGAGCTGGATAAGACCAAGATGGAACAGCCTGAGACATCTTGGCTTATCATTACTAACCGGGCTCCTTATGAGTTGGAACAAAACAAAGTCTGTGATTCTGTTACCGGGATGGAGCTGGGTAAACGAATATCTGACAGAACCACAAAGGGAAAAGTTTCCAAATTCTTGCAAGAGCATTTTATCATGTAGATGATATAGCAGAGTTCAAATAACATAAAAGTTGGGTGAAAAAGGGGAAATGTTATGATACTAACTTAGGATGTTATGAGATAAGTAAAATAAAAAAAAAAAAAAATGTTTATTGCATACATTTTTTTTAACTGGGCTAGGATGAATGTAACCCAGAGGGTTAAAGAATTTGTTTTTACCTGGAGATGTTTTTGTGGGATGTGTCTGCTTCGGTCACGGAAGTTGCGGCGTGTTTTGGAGTCGTTTCCGTGTGCTGGAGCGGGGCGGGACAGCTGGCGATTCTCCGGCGCTGCAGAGAACGTAGCTGGGAAGAATACCGGCATCGCTGAGTTTTGCATGTCGTTGGGATGAGCTGCAGCGGGAGGCGCGGAAGAGTCGCAAGGTGCCGTTTAGGGGTGAAGCGAAGGCGGAGAAAGGGAGGCATGAGGGAGCCTGAGTGCTGATTGGCCCTGCGTCGGTGCCTGACGTTGCGTTATGACGTCAGACACGCGCATCCGACGCAGGCCCAGGAGGTCTTTAGTTTTAAAGGGAACCGGCTCTATTGAGCGGAAGAGCCGGTTCTGAAGACAAAAGAAAGATGGTGGGACCGGAGGGGTTTAGGGAGAGTGCTCCGATGCACTCTCCCAACGTTTTTATTTTATTATTTAAGCGGTTTGCGGTGGGGTAAGTGCTGCACGCGCTGGATGAAAGAAGGGAGCGCGTGAGGAGAAGGTTCAGCTAATGGCACGAGCCAGACGCTGTCTCGTGGACGGAGCAGCTGGGAGGCTCGTGCTGGGAGTGAAAAGAAGATTTTTCAAGCTCCAGGAATTAAAAAAGGGTACAAAAGTTATGTTATTTGAACATGCTATGTATAGTTATATGTGTAAAGTGAATACTGCGCTTTTAACATGTGCTGTTTATGTGTTAGGGGAGCATGGAATGTTAAGCTCGTGCTGGAAGCTCGAGCTAGTGAGGGGGGTTCTAAGCTTGACGGTTGGGCAGTTGGGAGGTGAGTTGGACACTGTCCAGACGTGTAAAGGAGTGTCTGAGAACAGTGGTGACTTAAAATCCGTGTTAAAATGGATTTTAGGTGATTGAAGGTTGAAAGTGTGTGTGAGTAAGGTAATCTGTGTTTATTAGTTGTCTTAAAAGCCTTCCGCGTGTTGTGGCTTTGCTAGGAGAGAGTGCCTGCTGCTGATCAGCTGTGAGTGAGTTATTCTAAAAGCTTGATCATTTAAAAAACGGTAGTATTTGTAAGCCAGGGGTTGCCTGATTCATAAAGGAACATTTTTTAGTAGTTTAAAAGAAACTGCTGACAGTAGTGTTCCTAAATTGTTTATTATGGGATATAACAAGCAGGAACTCTGAGCTGGCTGGGAAGGAAAGTTTGGAACCGTATTAATAATAGGGTTAACCTACACAGGTTATTGAGAATTCGGTTCTCAGTGATGTTAGGAAACTGAGAGCTACACAAAATTGTTTTAAGTTTAATTGATGAAAAACTGGGAGGGTTTAGAATAGGGTTCAATAATTATATGTTCATTTTAAAGGGTAAGCTAGTTAGGGAAGTGAGATAGTCATTCTAAGAGAGGTGACATATATTCTGTACTAGTTAGGGTTTAGGGTTTCTTTTATTGATTTTTAAAGATTAGAATAGTAGGTGCGGATTCCTGTTCCATCTGAGATCAGCTCATCTACTAGGGGACGGAGCCCCTGCGCAACAGCTGAAGGAGGAGGAGAGCGCGTTGAAGTGCATCTATCGCTGCAGAGACACTGGGCCCCCACGCAAGAAAGGGAATTTTTGTCCAAAGGCAAAAAGACTGAGCTAAGTGTCCAGAGAAATAAATATAATAAAAACTAACAATACTTACCTGAGATCCAGTGAGGAAGGGACGTCTGTAGTTCCGCATACTGGAATCTGAAAAATAAAAATTGGGCACAAAGAATCGAATTCTTTGGAAAAGAGAAGCATTCTGTTCTATTTTAATAAGAAGAGGTTTTATTATTAAATTTTAAACCAAGAAAGTACGTATCTGATGCTGGAGTAAAGTTTCTGTTGCTGGTGGGTTATCCGTCCAGTAAAAAGAAAGCTGAGGAAAAAAAAAAACACATAATTATTAAGTTTGTATTACATCGTAAGGTTCTGTAATTTAATATTTTATATCAGGATGTATGGGGTATGCATAGGGGTTTAATTATAGGGATTGTTGATTGTTTTAAATAAAAATTTATGTATTAAATTTTTATTGAGTTTTTTTGTATCCTTCCTTTTCTCCTGAGTCAGACATTTATGGTGCTCGGCCTCGACTGTTTAAGAAAAGAATTTTAGAAAGTTATTTAGATTTTGGGAGTGCACTCAGGAGAGGGGAGGGGTTACAAAATTTTAGTCTCATTTTCATTAAACAAACTTTGCCTTCTAAGTAGTTGAAAATTACATTGCACAGTGTTTTTATACAGGAATAATTAAGATAATTGCTTTGATATGTCAGTGTCCCCTTAGAAACTACCACATTCAACCAGGGGGTGGCAAGATTCCCCGGGCTCAACCTCCTAGGGAGGCCCAACGCTGGGATCTGTCTCTCTCCTGCTCCTGTGTGTCAGGACCCAGTTGATTGCGTTAACTTGATAACCCGGGTCCTGGCAAACAGGAGCAGCGATAGTGACATACCAAGGGAGAAGAAGAGAAGACGTACGAAGGTAAGAGGGCGGGAGCGGCAGCTGCCCAAGTTGGGGGGGGGGGGGGAGGAGCGAGGGGTGGCAGCGGCCCTGCATGGAACTGGGGTTTGGTATAGGACAAAAATGCACTAGTCAATTTCTTGAGTCACTTTTGAATTCCGTGAAAAATATTAAACTCATCATATGTGCAGTACAATATTTTACCATTTTCTCTGCTCTCTGTTTTAGATCACATATTAACATGCAATCCATGGAGATAGGGAAGGAAGGCAAGAGAGAGAGGGAGAAATATTTTATTATTTGCAGACCTGGATGGGCTGATCCATTAAAAGTCAACAAGGAGAAGATGCAAAGATCCACACCAGATAAAAGAACAGACCAGCAGATCAAATGAGGGCAAACCAAAATTGGATAACAAGAATAAAATGGTCATAATACAGATATAGTAATTAACATACTCTGTTTGTAAAACAAATGAACTTTAGCAAGACACTGATGCAAACTGAGGCACCATAGCAAACTGCCATCTTTAAAAGGCTCCTTTCCCACCAAAATAATTGACAACACATATTTCAAACCAAAGGATTAGCTAATTGTCACACCTTTTCTTAAAAAAAGAAAAGAAAAGCAATTTTTGGGCCTCTTTTACAAAGTAGAAGGGGCTTGAGGTTCCCCCACCAGTGGGCCCCTGCCCACCCATAGCTACATCACTGATTTACACATGCAGATCACATATAGGGCTCCTAAAATAAGCAACATGATGTGATAGCAGAAAAGGAGGAAGTCAAGTACTATTGATAAAGATATAAAGACCCGACATGGTCCATGTTTCAGTGTATCGCCTACATCACCATGCCATGCCATGCAATTGATCTTAATGCCCAAGAAAACAAGTAGGCAGGCAACTCACCAAATCCAGCATGGAGTGAAAAAAAAGAAGCAAATCATCACAAAACATTTATAAAAGGTCCAATTTATTCACCGCAAAGATAATAAATAATAAAAAAAAGTCTGACACGTCTGCGTTTCGCCCTCTTACAGGGCTGCATCAGGGGCTTGAAATTACAAACCAGTGCTGCAGTCAAAGAAATGCCACCAACTGGACTTAAAAGAGCTTTTCTCATGAAAAGCAGCAGCAATATGTGATCTTTATGATCTTTGTGGTGAATAAATTGGACCTCTATGAAAGTTTTGTGGCAATTTGCTTCTTTTTTCACTCCGTATTGATCCTAATGCTTCATTATTATCTTCTTTGCCACAAGTGATCATCTGTGCTTCTTCCATGCTTTTCTGAATGTCATTACTATCTCTCCTCCTGGAATCCATTCTATGCATCCTCCTACTTTTCCATCAAGACATATTTTTGGATGTTGCTCCTGATTCTATCCTCCTTTAGCATTGTACGGTGAGCTTTTGCGCTAGAAAACGTTTGCTTCTTCTCCTTGATTTATACTTTTCAAGTATTTAAAATGTTTTTATCAAATCCTATCTGTGTTTCCTTTCCTGTTGGGAGTGGATTTAGATCCTTAAATCTCATATGATATGGCTTTTGTTCCAAATACTTTACTTTTTCTCTGGAACACCTCCAGTTTGCTACTATATATTCTTTCCGGAGGAGCAGCAATATTCGGCATTGAACGTTGCATTCTAGTAAAGGTCTCACCACCTTTCTTATTGCTGGCTATGCTTCTCCCCATACATCCTAGGATCTCTCTGCTCTGGCTATAATCCTATTGCATGCGCTCTTTTGTTACCTTCAGTGAGACTTGATCATCTTTGAGGTCTCTTTCTTGATTGATGCACACCATCTTCTTAACACTCATCATGTACTACTCTGTTGGATTTCTGTACATAAGTACATAAGTAATGCCACACTAGGAAAAGACCAAGGGTCCATCGAGCCCAGCATCCTGTCCACAACAGCAGCCAATCCAGGCCAAGGGCACCTGGCAAGCTTCCCAAACGTACAAACATTCTATACATGTTATTCCTAGAATTGTGGATTTTTCCCAAGTCCATTTAGTAGTGGTTTATGGACTTGTTCTTTAGGAAACCGTCTAACCCCTTTTTAAACTCTGCTAAGCTAACCACCTTTACCACGTTCTCCGGCAACGAATTCCAGAGTTTAATTATGCATTGGGTGAAGAAAGATTTTCTCCTATTTGTTTTAAATTTACTAAACTGTAGTTTCATCGCATGCCCCCTAGTCCTACTATTTATCATTTCTATAGCGCTATGAGGCATACGCAGCGCTGTACACCATACACAAAAAGACAGTCCCTGCTCAAAGAGTTTACAATCTGGGGTACAAAGAGGGTGGAAGGAGAATGTTCCAGGATAACTCAGGCAGGAATGAAGTCAAGCTTCTAAAAATATATGCCTTGTATAGCGCCTTGTAGCGCTATAGAAATGCTAAATTGTAGTAGTAGTAATTTATGTTCAACAGTACACCAGCGATATCTCAATATTTCAACAATGTAAAATCTGGGTCTGCCAGAGGTGAAAACACGCTAGTCCCTACATGGGCCGTGTTTCGGCATAAAGCCTTCTTCAGGGGTCACTAGACATATAAAGCTAATAGTCAAAAGACTTATAATAATGTACCCCAAATGCATGACTTTGTCTTTCTTGAACTTAAATCTTAGCTACCAAGCTTTAGGCTATACTTCAAGTTGCCTGATCCCTCAGGAGTGAAAGGGACATCTGCTTTCCTGATCTTAGCTTTATCTTAACTAATTTTTCTTGATTAATGCTTGTTTCCATAGCACAAAGGGCAAAACATAAGCAGCTTAGTCAGTTTCCATTCAAAGTGCTACTAGTGATTACAGAATCTAGTCAGCACATTTCTAAAGAAAAAAAATCTTTACTGTCCACACCCAATTAGATATAATATTACCCTCCTGGAACTGTGTGACTTTATCACACAACGTTCTGTAAACAGTAATGGTTTCATAAATATAGGAACAAAGTTTAAAAAAGGAAAAGTAAATTCAGATTGGAAAACCTTTTATAAAAAGAGTCAACATGTTTCCACAGGTCTGATATTAGTATTATTAAATATGATTAAGTCAGCTGCAAAGTATAGCGTGCTAGTTCAAGACACAATATGCATCTGTAACAAAGTCTTCGGTAGCAATTTTTGACAAAAAGACAAAAAGACCCATTGCCTGCTCTATTTGTTCATTTCCATGCTTTTCTACACAATCTCCTGGATTCTATATACGGCACCAAGCATTATGTGCTATTCCCATGCCATGGAAAAGCATTATAATGGAAGCAAGGCACCAAAATGACCCATAAATGGCAAATCTGCGTGGGACTACTCTTACACACCCATAGAATAACACCTAAGTGTTTCTGTGTGCATCTGAAAAGGAGGCGTAATGATAGGAGAGACATGGACAGGTCAAGGGCATTTGCTTTAAATGCAGACAGTGTTATATAATTCAGGGAATACATGCCTAATTTTCCACTGGGATTTACTCCTAGTTTCAGTTGGTGTAAAACTTTGCGCCCAAAGTTGGGCATGGATTCCAGCACTACACGCTTTTCACAAAGGTCATCTATCTTTAGGCATCCTATATATAATACTAAATCTAGCCCATTGTAACAAACTGTACGTGTATGTATGCAATTTAATATTATTCTGTATCTTCATCAAAAGAAATGACATGATGTGACACCTGCCAGCGAGCCTTCTCAGCAATAGTCCCTGCACTCCCAGAGGGGCTGTGCCTAACTCAAGATTACCTCTACTTCAGGAAGCAGGTTTAAACCTGGCTCTTCTCCCAAGTCCTTAATACATGTGACCACTCACTGTCCACTCACTGGAATAGCTTGCTGCACACCCTGCGATTTAGACCAGTTCCTTGTATCTAACTCAATTGTATATGATATTTACCACCCATCTACCGTATTATCCCAATGACTCTGTATTACCCATCTTGACCATTCATATATCTCAACTGAATTTGCCTCCTTGGCTGCCTATTAAGGTGTTTCATTTACATTGTATGAATAACATCATCATTATATCTATGTTATTTGAATGTTCTAATGTGCGTTTTTAAGTATTTCATATGTATTGTGCTGATATCATTAGTGTCTTATCTATGTTATATGATTGTTCTTCCATGTTGCCAATTATGGTATCATTCATATTCTGCTGACATTTAGCATATATTTGTTATGTTATTGTTTTACAGTGCTATTAAATGTATATATTTCTGAAACCGTATGATATTAGTCCTATTACTAGAATTTAATTTGTCATCTCCAAGTTTATCGCATTGGTTGTGTTTATGATTATATTTGGTTATTTTACTATTGTTATGTTGTTAACCAGTGGCATAGTTATGGGGGGGGGGGGGGACTTGGGGGTTTGAGTCCCCCAATTTGGGTTTGGACCCCCAAATTTTCTGGTTTGGTTGGTGGGGGTCCCAAACCCCACCAGTAGAAGCTTTCCTGTGGCAATATTCACTGCTGTGCTGCCTGCCCTGCTTCTCCCTCCCTCACTCGCATGCTCGGTTTTAATGAAATTGATCATGCGTGAGCTGTATGCATGCTCATTTCACTAAATCCGAGCATGCATGCCAAGGCGTGAAAGCAGGGCAGGCAGTGTGGCGCTGAGTATTGCTACAGAAAGACTTCTGCTGGTGGGCTGGGGGATCCCTGCCAGTCCAGGTATGTGGGGTTGTGGTGAGGGTGGAGAGCAGCGGGGAGGAAGGGCAAAATGTGCCCCCCCACACACACACTTTGGATTCAGGCTCCCCACAAAATCAAGGTCTGGTTACGCCACTGTTGTTAACAAAATTGTAAATGTTATGTTAAGCTGTACCTGTTGTACACCACTTTGGGTGATCTCTTCATAAAGGGTAATTAATAAATCCCCATAAATAAATAAATGTTTATATGTGTGTTCACGCACATGTAGGTCTGTGTGTGTGTGTGTGTGTGTGTGTGTGTGTGTGATCTATTGTCAAGAACATATGATATAGGGCTATCCAAACTTGTTCTGGAAACCGTGCAGCAGTCAGTTATTTTATACTGACAAGCAGACGGACTATCAAAGCCCATAACTAAGCCCTTGAAAATATCCTTTGTGAGGCGGAGTTTCAAACTGTCCACATTGGAACAAAGTCTGCAGGTGCCTTTTACCTATGTTTTTTCATCAATTTTTGAAGCGAAAGTGGGCATTGTAAAGTATTTTCATTTTGAAATTTCCTGGGTGTAAGGAATACACAATAGTAGTTGAACCAGCTTTTTATGTAGATGCTTTTCCATGAGAAAAAAAAGCAACGCTGAGGACGCAGTTTACATGCATTGTTTTTATCCTTTGACCTAAACCTACTACCAAGAAGGGCTCCTCTAAATATGGTTAAAAGTATTCACCCTGTGGAAGAATGCATGGACTTCTAGCCATATTCCAGCTGGTATTCAAAGCGATTTAAGCAGGCAGAAGAGGCTCCTGCCTTCTTAAATTACCTGGAGCCACCCAACTGCTGATATTCAGCAGCACTTAACTGGGTAGTGCCACCGAATATCGTCTCTGACCAAGCCCCCAAAAAGTGGGTAGGTCAGGGGCGGTACAGAGGGTAGTGTTCGGGAGGAATTGGCAGTATTCAGTGCTGGGATTCACATAGCTAAGTGGCCAAAAATTAGGACAGCTCAAAAGCTTATGTAGTACTGCAAGGCTGCTGTAAGAGGTCGCAGCAGCCATTTTCTTCAGGCAGCCACAAGGGGTAGCTGTGAGTGGACTTTGCTCCTGCCCCCATTACTACCATGAGCTAATGTAGGCCCCGGGGGGTGGGGTTGGGGGATGTTCCAGGGAGGGAGGGAGCTGGACTGGGAGGAGGGGAAAGGGAAGGAGTGGGGCTTTTTCAGGGGCCGGGAGGGGGTTCTCAGGGCTCCATATATCTTTTAAATAGTTATGTAGGTCCCAGCCAATATTCAGCTGAGACCCACATAACTGTCTATACAGGCCTTGGATAGAGTATTGGCCATTATCCACATAAACTCTGGCAGCCTTTCCTGCTTAAATTAGCCCCAATGAACAAAACTAAAAACAGATATATTAAGGGCAACACATATGCATGCAAACAGAAACACACACACCAAGTGCATATATCTATCCTCTAAAGGTGCAGCATCTGGAATGCTTATGTCAGTGGCTGAATTCCCGAAACATGGGACTTTCTAAGTTCAAGTTCTGACAAGCCTCTTTCAGTTGCTTTGCCACCCACACAGTCTGTTGTGCTTCCACCCAAATGCAGAGGTCAAGGAAAGACTTATTTTTTCCCCTTTGCTACTGGTTTCCTTTTTCTGTATTTGCTGGGTGGGGCGTTATCACCTCTGAAAGTACTGTTACCTATGACTAACAGATAAACTACAGGCTGTGAGTGACAAGGTTTAAAGTACATATTGTTCCTTCTGCATCTTCCACTGCTATTGATGCTCTCCAGTCTGGGACAGCGTATTTCAACTAATGTGCTGCGGCAGGTCCATGAGTATGCCGTGGGAGTCAAGGATCAAAGTTTTCTTGTCTCTAGCGGGTCAGCGGCAGTAAGCAGAGAGCAGTGATTCATACACCTGCTCGCACCAACCCTGGAGCCTTCTCTCTGATGTAACTTCCTGCTTCCACATAGGTGGGAAGCATCAGAGAAAAGGCTTGGGGATTGGTGTGAACAGACTGTATGAATTGCTGCTCTCTGCAGCTGACCGCTAGAGACAAAAGAACTTTTAAAAAGGTACACGAGCCCCTCCGAAGGGACACCACCTTGTAGAGGTGGAGGGGCTTGTGTGTTTCAATGACTTAGAGGGCTATGCTGAAGGGTTACCCATATCAGACAGGCCTCTGAGGAGAAACCAGACAAGGAGTGTCCCAAACTGGGAGAGTGGTAAGATGGTGACCTGAAGTTCATATGCCCAACGGCCCAGCTGCCCTCTGAAGTTTCGTCTTCTTTACGGAAATCTCCTCTCTGCAATTGCAGTTACCTTAACTGAGAGGAAGGGGACAACCGGCGGTAAGCCGCCGATGGCCAGCGTTTTATCCCCTGAGCAGCAAGTGTGGGACCGCTGCGCGATGAACTGCCCACAGATGAAAGGGTTGGCGAGTCCTTTGATTAGCGCTGGTGACGGAGCGTCGACGCTCTTGGACCTGGTAAAAGCAACTCCATCGCTCCCGAATTATTCAACCACCATGTCCAAAGGAGTGGAGGAGTAAGTTAGAGGTATATGCTGAAACGGAGGACGTTTACAGCAGAACCCGAATTGGCGGAACCACTCCTAAACACCTATGAGAAATCAAGTTGGAGTTTTGGGCTCCCATGGAGGTTACATTGAATACCATCTGGAAGGCGCTTCGGGACCTAACAGGGGCAGTAAATAATTTTATTTCAGATATAATTTTATTAGAGAGTTACATGGACAATTCAACTGAACCCTTTGAGAGTAAAAAATTGATATAACAAATGATTCTACATGAGCAAGAAGTGGTTATGATAGTAGACCAGAAATTTTGAATAATAAAATGAATATTATTATAGATGATTAATATCGAGATTATTGTTTTTCCCAGAGTTCCGGGTATGACTCCTAAAGTTTTCCTCAGAAATATTTCCTCAAATTATTACTTTAAAAGGCGTGAAGCCTGTGAAAACTGGGATTACTTTAATCAGTGGGATTTGAATTAGAGACTTAAGTATATGTATTGTTAAATAACTTCTGGTTTTTAAAAGAGAAAGAATGTAATCAGATGTATTATTTCTAACTAATATTGGACAATAAGTATGTTTTTCAATGAAATAATTTGACTATACACCGTATTGGCCTTGAAGAAGCCAACCAGATGATCAATGTAGAATAATGAATGAGACGAGTAATATCTGGGGATAATCAGGTTAATACCACAGGTTTTTTTTTTCTGTTAACTGTTTAATTGATCTCCTTGTCTTGTTTCACTCTCCCTATTTAGTGGTCTAAGGAAGAGAATAGAATTACCTGACTGAAATAATTCCTACATATTACTTTCTCTGTATTTCCAGCAAGTTGTTTTATCGCTTGTAAAAATTTAAATGGTTATAAATAAAAAATTTTTTTTAAAAGGTACATGAGGGGGGTGGGGTGTCCAAGGGGAGATGCCTGGTTGCTGACTGGAGAAGGGGACAGGAGGGAGAGTTGCTGAACTATTTCTGAGGGTGGGAGAGGGAAAAAGAATGTAAATCCTGGATTATATGTGGATTATATGGGGGGGGGGAGGAGAAGGTAAATGCTGCACTATTTGTGTGGGTGGTGGGAAGAGAAGGTAAATGCTAGATTATTTCTGATGGTGGAGGAAGAGAAGGTAAATGTTGGACTATTTGTGAGGGTGAGGTGGGGGAAAGAAGCTAAAATACTGGACGATGTGTGGGTGTGGTAGAAAGTAAAATGCTGGACCATGTGTGGAGATATGCCTTGACAATTTTACTACTACTACTAATCATTTTTAGAGTGCTACTAGGCATGCACAACAAAGTACACATTATAAGCAGGAACGTTCTCTGTCCCTAGTGGGCTCACAATCTAAGTTTTTGTACCTGAGGCAATGGAGGGTTACAGGGCCACCGAGGGGGGGGGCATGGGGGGACAAGATTCCCCAGGCTCGGGCCTCCAAGGGGGGCCCAGCGCTGCAGTCCCACCCACCCTCCATTGTCGACTGTCTGGCACCGGGCCAGGCCCCCTGCATTGAAATCACAGTGCCTCTCACCTCTGTATGACAGCGCTGCAGGCAGCAGCAGATCGCCTCCCTTTGGGCCTCCTTCCCTCCCTGTGTCCCGCTCTCATCTGACGTAACTTCTGCAAGGACGGGACACAGGGAGGGAAGGAGGCATGAAGGGAGGTGATCTGCTGCTGCATGCAGCGCTTTCACATGGAGGTGAGAGGCGCTGTGATTTCAATGCAGGGGGACCGGCCCGGTGGCGGACGGAGGGGGGCGGATGGAGGGGGGAGCCTCGCCCCAGGCCCAGCCCAATCTCTTGGCAGCCATGGAGGGTTAAGTGACTTGCGTAGGACCACAAGGAGCTGCATTGGGAATCTAACCCATTTCTTCAGGATCTCAGTCCACTGCAGTAACCGTTAGGCTACTCCTCCACTCCTGTAGGTATACTGTGAGACGAAAAAGGTTGAAAATCACTGGTCTAGGATCTAGCACACTGTGGCATGAGATTCAACATCATTCGTTTGGTCATACACAACCAAAGAACAGGTCAATTGTCAAGAGTGAAGGTGTTGCCATAACCTTGCATCTAGTACAGAGAAATAGTAACTTATAAAACAATGGTAAGCCCAATGATTTTTGGGTAGGATTCAGGTTCTTTAAATTGGACTGAACATTCTGCAGAACAGAGTAATTAATTACATCAAATCATGGAAGCATACTGTTGGTTTTTCCTTATGAATTGTTCTTCAGCTGGAAGAGAACCTGTTTTTTCAGGGCTTTTTTGTTGGGGCTATTTTGTCAGGGCTATAAGTACCTTAGTGACACGAATACTGGCCTTGTTGTTAATGCACAGGCCCCGAATGTTTATCACAACAATCTGTTTCAGAAGTTATGACTTGAGGAAACACAACATTATTCCACTTGCGTCATGCTGAATGGTCACCTTGACCATGATCCATTGTTCCAATAAACAATATGCAGGTGTCATCCCAGCTCTCATCCATATAGTTGGCAGGGGGAATTCCTGTAGTCCTTGGCTGAAATGCCTGCAGACTGTGTAAGAGGTTTTTAGCCCAACATGTATCAGGATGTTTTAAAGAACCAGGTTCTGACTTATAATGCCATATATTATAATTCTATATGTTGTAGTGCTATTCTAAAATGTAGGGGCTCTAGCTCCTACATGTATAAATGTCTGTCCTATTTTTATGTCTTAACCCATGACTGCTTAAGTTCTGAATATCCAGACCAATGGCCAGACAGAGAGCGTCAACCAGATCCTAAAGCCTTCTTGCAAAGTTATGTGTCCACTCAGCAGAACGACTTGTCGCAATTACTGCCATGGGCGAAGTTCTGTCATAACAACCATGTGTGTGCCTCCTCCAGGGCTTCGCCCTTCATGATTGTGTCTGGGCAATACCCGAAGATACCTCTGCCGGTGCCCCTCACACCTTCTGTTCCAGCTGCAGAAGCTGCAGTAGAATCCTTCATGAAGCTTTGGAAAACCACTCAGTAACTGCTGGTAGAAGCCTCCAAGAGGTACAAGCAGCAGGCAGATAGAAAGAGATGCCCACCATCTCAGTTTTGCCCTGGAGATCTGGTCTGGCTGTCCACACAAAACCTATGGCTTAAGACTCCATCCATCAAGTTTGCCTCTCGGTTCATTGGGCCCTACCCCGTGGTTCATCA
Organism: Microcaecilia unicolor; assembly: GCF_901765095.1. NCBI lineage: Eukaryota > Metazoa > Chordata > Amphibia > Gymnophiona > Siphonopidae > Microcaecilia > Microcaecilia unicolor. Next base: position 394,039,371 of record NC_044031.1, on the reverse strand, counting down.
AGTAGGTCCAGTAACCTACCAACTTAAATTATCTTCCACCATTCACATTCACAACACATTCCACTTTTCTCTCTTCAAACCTTTCATATTTAGAGGCAGTGGTGTGCTGGAATTGGCTCGTACCAGCTTGCCAGAGCCATTCATTATTTTTTAAAGAATTTGGGATGGGGTGGCTTAGGTCTCTTCCTGGCAGCATCAGCTCCAGCTGCCCTGTGACTGGACATCTCACTCCAAATCCGACCCTCGCGGCAAAACCAAAAACAGCACAAAACCGTGCACGGGACCGTAGCCCTGTGTGTGCCGCTGCCGGCTCCCTTCCTCCTCCCTCTCCAAAACAGAAGTTACATCCTGAAGGGAGGGAAGAGAAAGGAAGTCGCCCTGCGCACGGTTTCATGATGTTTTTTGTTTTGCCCGCCACAAGCATGAGGTTCGCAGCTTATGGTTCTTGCTTCAGGCTGCCGAAGTACTGGCCCAGGAGGAGAAAGGAAGCCTGCAACAGCGCATGCAGGGCTGCAGCTCAAAGGGGTTAGATTGAGAACAGAAGGTGCATTAAGTCAAGATTCCTCGGCGGTTTGTCTTTTTCCTCTACTCCAAGCAGCCATCATCCCCAACAAAGCAAACAGTGCTTTGAGCTGCTGCATCCATGTTGTCATTCTATAATGTTGGTAGCATTTTTATTTAATCTCACTTATATGTTCAAACATGCCAGCTTTTCATAGGTAGAGTAATAATTTGTTATAAATCATAATTAGTGTGTTATTTGGAGGAGGGACTGGTAATAGAGACACTCTAGCACGTGTTGTATTCATGCAGAGATGTTTTTCTCCTGGTAAAGAGCCACTAAAACAGGCATCATGTTATGAGAATCAGGTGCTCAACATCCAGAGTTCCTATTTATTTACTTATTTTAAGTTGTTTATGACATTTATATCCCACATTAAACATGAATTAAGTTGAAACCTGAGAGCATTTAAAATCTTTTTTTTTCCCGTGCCTAGATCAAAAGAGAAAGATAGTCGGCATCTCTGCCAGCAAAGGTATGCCTGGCATGCCTGCATGGGGGGGCAGAGGGGAGAGTGAGGAGTGCGTTGCCCCCCCAATCCACCTTGGCCACCCCCCACATTGTACAGCTGGCTATGCCTGGAGAGAGAGCCTGTTGTTAAAAATTTTCCAGCACACCAATGTTTAGAGGGATATAGAGAACTCCACCGACACTAACCTCCATAGTTGTGGACTCAGATGCTGAATATGAAGTGCAAGAGATTCTTGATTCCAGGAAGGTACGAGGAAGGCTCCAGTGTTTCATCGTCTGGAAAGGCTATGGTCCCTAAGAAAACTCTAAAACTCCTGAGAACCTGCAAATCAAGTCCACACTCCCCAACTCCTCCAAAGATTCCATCACATGTTCTCTCACAAGCCCAAACCACATCCTCGTGGGGGAGGACCTTTGGTGTGTGTGTGTGTGTGGGTGGGTGGGTGGGAGGGGGGGGGTACTGTCACAGCTCCGTACTGTGCCTTGCACCCTCCTGACTTACCGGCAAGGGGTCAGATCCAGTAAGAGGTGCAGCAGCTATCCAGCTATGATGTTTCCAAGAGTACTCAGTGGTAAACTATTTTTGTCACTAAGAGCTAAGGCACTCTCTGTGGGAGCTCAGAGCCAGATGCACAAAGGTCCCATTAAGGATCCATCTGCGTTTCCAAATCGGTAAAAATTTACCGATTTAGAAACACAGAGGGATTCACAAAGAAATGAGCTGCATGCAAATGAGCTGCTTGTTGCTTTTGCGACCCAGCTCATTTGCATGCGATATGGGGGAAGTTGGTGAGCTGAGCATGCGCAGAACAGTCAATCGCTATGCATGGCTGTTCTGCGCATGCTACAGACAGCTCTCATACACTAGATTTAACCTTTTTTTTTTTTTTTTGCAAGCACAAAAGCGCATTTTTTTTGGATGGGCATACCTGTATTGCAGCTCCCTGCCTCCCGCTGCTGGGAAAAAGTGGGAAAAACCTCGCTGCTGCTCTCTGCTCTTCTGTGAAGAATCAGCAGCATCAGGGCTTGGTTCCACCCCCAGCTGTTCCTGCTGCTTCCTTCTATTGGCTGGCTGACATTCTAGAATGCCCATCTCCCTGAAGATGGACTCTCATGGGCTGGCTGCTGTTCCAACCCCTCCTCCCTGTAGGACTTCCCTGACGACATCACTTTAGAGCAGTGAATTGATTGGATCCGAACTTCCTGGTGTTACTGATGTTTATTTAGCAAACCAACAACAACAGGAATTTAGGATTCCATGTAAATGGTGCCCAGTCTGTCAAGGCAGTTTGAAAGTTACCATTGTTATTATGATCTGGGCCACTCCCTAAGCAAATATTTTATGGGGAAAGACCAATGAACAATACATTCATACTTTTCTAGTCTAGAATACTATTTGATTTAAAACACTCCAAACTTCCAACCTTTGTCATACTCTGTGAGGCCCTGTGTTATAAACTTTAATGTGTATTCTAAGGTTCTCCTGTGCACTTAAAAAATAACATGTTATGTAGAAAGATTTAATCATGTAACAGAGTAACATGGAGGGGCATTTTCAAAAGAACATCAAAGTCAGACTTGAGAAGTTAATGTTAAAAAATAAAACTGATCCAGCTCACAACCATTTTGAACAGGAAAAATGTCAGGGTTTCAGGTTCAAAAATGTACAAAATGAACAGCCATTTCCCTAATCTAGGTCACTAGAAAGGAAAGGGAATGAGACTTGATATACTGACTTTCTGTGGTTTTGCAACTACATTCACAACAGTTTACATAGTATATACAGGTGCTTATTTGTACCTGGGACAATGGAGAGTTAAGTGACTTGCCCAGAGTCACAAGGAGCTACAGTAGGAATTGAACCCAGTTCCCCAGGATCATAGTCTGCTACACTAACCACTAGACTACTTCCAGTGGGCTACAGAAACGCTAGATCAGCAGTAAAAAAACCGGAAACTATACAGGACTGGATAATTGAGGAAGACCTCGGACCAGTTTTCCTCAACAAAACATGGATTCACAATCATGAAGATCCTATAATCTTGGACCTCTGCCTCCCAGGCTACAAAATTCTACACTGGACAAACAATTCCTGAATCTATAACACTACAACTCGAAATCACCTTGATTAGAATAAAAGACAAAATCTCTGCTTAACTACCTATGTTGCATCATATTCTATAGACCCCTAGGAAACTGGAGAGCAGCCCAGACAAGCCTCAAGGAGTTTATCACTACTACATGTGTAGCAAACCCAATCATGGTATTAATAGGAGACATTAACCTATATCTAGAAGATCAATACACAGACTGCACAACAGAATGTAACAAATTTCTTCATCTATGGGAATTCCAATGTCACCAGTGAATGCAACCCACGTAAAAGGCCATGCACTAGACCTATTAGCATACAAATTCTCAACAAACCAGAACTTCTCAATAAAGAACCAGCGATGCACAGAAACCCCCTGGTCTGACCAATTTAACCTAAACATGATCCTTTACTGGAAAAATATGGGAATACACCAAACACAAAGCCGAACCTCATACAAAACAAGAGAAAAAATCGACACAACATTCTGGTACTCCATGTACATAAATCAGTGGTCAACTTCAACTAACTCCGCAGAAATTCCTCATAGAATGGGACAAGAGAGGTACTAACATCCTAAACAAAATAGCACCAATACGAACTAAAACCTCACAAAACTACAACACAATCCCATGATACAATGAGGATTGTATCCCATTGCAGAAGACAAGAACAAGCATGGAGAAAAAATAAAAATGAATCCACAAGAGCCATATGGAAGGAAACACAGAAGAGGTACAAACACAAAATAAGACAAGCAAAAGAAAAATTCTACAAGGAACAAATAGGTTCCAACTATAAAGACATGAGGAAATTATAACTCCTAAGGTTCCACGTTAGGAGTTACGGACCAAGAAAGGGATCTGGGTGTCGTCGATAATACACTGAAACCTTCTGCTCAGTGTACTGCTGCAGCTAGGAAAGCGAATAGAATGTTGGATATTATTAGGAAAGGTATGGAAAACAGGTATGAGGATGTTATAATGCCATTGTATCGCTCCATGGTGCGACCGCACCTTGAGTACTGTGTTTAGTTCTGGTCGCCGCATCTCAAGAAAGATATAGTAGAATTGGAAAAGGTGCGCAGAAGGGCGACTAAAATGATATCGGGGATGGGATGACTTCCCTATGAAGAAAGAATAAGGAGGCTAGGGCTTTTCAGCTTGGAGAAGAGACGGCTGAGGGGAGACATGATAGAGGTATATAAAATATTGAGTGGAGTGGAACAGGTGGATGTGAAGCGTCTGTTCACGCTTTCCAAAAATACTAGGACTAGGGGGCATGTGCTCAAACTACAGTGTAGTAAATTTAAAACAAATCAGAGAAAATCTTTCTTCACCCAACGCATAATTAAACTCTGGAATTCGTTGCCGGAGAATGTGGTGAAGGTGGTTAGCTTAGCAGAGTTTAAAAAGGGGTTAGACGGTTTCCTAAAGGACAAGTCCATAAACCACTACTAAATGGGCTTGGGGAAAATCCCCATTTCCAGGAATAACATGTATAGAATGTTTGTACGTTTGGGAAGCTCGCCAGGTGCCCTTAGCCTGGATTGGCCGCTGTTGTGGACAGGATGCTGGGCTCGATGGACCTTTGGTCTTTTCCCAGTGTGGCATTACTTATGTACTTATAAAAGATTGTAAACAACCTACTTGACATCAAACCAGTGACAACAACGAATGACGGTATCCCACCAGCAAATGAACTAGCCAGATATTTTGAACAGAAGATCATTAACCTACAAGAAAATCTACCATAGGAAGATATCAACCTTGAAACCTTCAAAGACAAACTACATCATCCCTCTAAGGAAACACCAGTGGTCAGGACTTTGACAACCTTCGCCTAGCTATCTTCTGAGATAGTAGCTCAAACGTTAAGAAAGTTCTTTTCTGCTCACTGCTTACTAGATACATTCCCAACTACATTATGAAAGCACTCCCTAACCATTTCAATGAAGAACTCACAGCCCACCTAAACTTTATTCCATTTAGGACAATTCCCACTGGTCAAGGGGAAACATCCTGCTCACACCTATCCCAAAAGACACCAAGAAAAACACCAACAATATCTCAAATTACAGGCCAGTGGCATCCATAACACAAATGACAAAGATGATGGAAGGTATAGCGGACAAACAACAGAATACATCAACAAATTCTACATTACACAAATCCCAATCAGGATTCAGACCCCACCACAGCACTGAAATGGTGCTAATCACACTTCTGGCCAAATTCAAACATGAAATCTCAATAGGAAAAAACATCCTACTACTCCAGTTTAACATGTCGAGCGCATTTGACATGGTGGACCACCAAATCCTACAAAGAATTCTTAATAAGTTAGGAATTGGTGGGAAGTTACTAACATGGTTCAGGGGTTTCCTCACTACCAGGTCTTACCAAGTTAAGTCAAACTCTGCAATCTCTCCACCTTGGAAAGCAGAATGTGGAGTCCCACAAGGCTCGCCACTCTTACCTATATTGTTCAACCTAATGATGGCCCCATTGGCTAGGTCCCTATCCAAAGAAGGCTTCAATCCCTTCATCTATGCCGATGACGTGACAATCTATTTCCATTTCAAAAATAACCCAGCAGAAATCACCTCCAAAATCACAAACAGCAGAAAAACCATGGAATCCTGGGCATCAGTCCGCAAGCTAAAATTGAACAGGGAAAAAAAACACTGCCTCATACTCTCATCCTCACACAATACTGAACGCTTCACAATGATCAACACCTTGGGTTAATCCCCCCCAATCTTAGACAATCTGAAAATCCTAGGAATCACCATTGATCGTGACTTATCATTCGAAAACCAGAATAAGGCCACTACAAAGAAAATGTTCCACACAATGTGGAAACTCAAACGTATAAAGCAATACTTACCAAGAGCATTGGAGCCGACTCTGTGGGTGCTGTGGGTGCTTGAGCACCCCCAATATTGAGAAAATTCCTTGTATGTGTCCAGGGAGGGGTTATTTTCTTTGGGCTTAGCACCCCCAATAATTTTGAAAAGTTGGCTCCTAAGACCAAGAGATGTATTCCACCACGTGATACAAACCATGGTTCTAGCCCATGTGGATTACTGCAATTGAATTTACACAGGGTGTAAAGACCAACTCTTATAGCAGCACCTAGACTCATTTTCAGAAAAAAACGGTTTGAAAGCACTAGACCCCTTCTCTAAAAATTGCACTGGCTACCAACTACCAATCAAGGCATGCATATCCTTCAAGGTTTGTTCTCTGGCCTACAGAATAATTTTCAGACTTTCACCAGGCTACATGACCAGTCTAATAGATCTACTGTCAGTGAGATCTTACCTTACCCTCCACTTCCCTAACTGTAAAGGCATTAAATACAAATTATCAAACACTTATGGGTTCTCATATGTTTGCACCAAGCTCTGGAACACACTACCAAAAGACCTAAAACTCAAGGACAATTACCTAATCTTCCAAAAATACCAGAAAGCACATCTTTTCAGAGAGTCACTCCCCACTGAACCAACCTGACAAACCAGACTACCAATTCAGTACTACACGAATATGACAATGGACAGACCCGAGCTAAGCTCCGTCACCCAATTCATCCAAACACTTCCCATGTCTACCTTAGACAACTATAAACACATAAAGCCTGTCTAACTCAAGACAAATGCTAATCTCATTTTTCTATATAAATTGTAACCCAGTTCTATACAAACTGTTAACCAGTTTACTTGTTCTATATAAACTGTAACCAACTCACTCCTGACTCGTGTAAGCCACAATGAACCTACCAATAGGTGGGAAAATGTGGGATACAAATGCAGAAATAAATAAAAATAAATAAAATTATCCCATGGAGTCTACAAAGAATATAAGGTATAAACAGGAGGGTCAAAGCCATTTGCCCTGGCACTTCACCAAAGGCGTGATTCCAGAAGTACAAGTGAGTGGGGCTACAGAGCTATGTGAGCTCCGTAAACCTGATGAATAACCAGAAGAGGGGCAACAATTACCCTCCCCAAATCAAACTGCAGTTGACAGTGTAACTGAGTTGTCAATGCACAAGCAACATTAAAGACGTAATTCTGTAAATTGGCACCTAGTCTTATGCACCATTTAGGCACATCATAGACACCAATAATTGGTAGTTACATGTGGCTATGTAAGGTAGCTCCTAAGTGCTGTGGAGGGGCATAATCGAATGCGAACGCCTATCTCCATGGGCGTTTATCTCCGAGAACGGGTCCGTGAAGGGGCGGACCGAACCGTATTTTTGAAAAAATGGACGTTTTTGAGCTGGGCGTTTGTTTTTTTTTAGCGATAATGGAAACTAAAAACGCCCAGCTCAAAAACGTCCTAATCCAAGCCATTTGGTTGTGGGAGGGGCCAGGACACCAACTGGGCATCCTAGGCCAGTGCGGTGGACTTCAGAAAAAGCTCCCACATGCATAGCTCCCTTACCACGGGTGCTGAGCTCCCAACCCCTCTCCCCCAAAACCCACTACCCACAAATGTAACATAGTAGATGACGACAGAAAAAGACCTGCATGGTCCATCCAGTCTGCCCAACAAGATAAACTCATATGTGTATACCTTACCTTGATTTGTACCTGCCTTTTTCAGGGCACAGACCGTACAAGTCTGCCCTCCACTATCCTCGCCTCCCAACCACCAGTCCCGCCTCCCATCACTGGCTCTGGCACAGACCGTATAAGTCTGCCCTCCACTATCCTCGCCTCCCAACCACCAACCCCTCTTCCCCCATCTGCTCTGCCACCCAATTTCGGCTAAGCTTCTGAGGATCCATTCCTACTGCACAGGATTCCTTTATGCATATCCCACGCATGTTTGAATTCCGTTACCGTTTTCATCTCCACCACCTCCCGCGGGAGGGCATTCCAAGCATCCACCACCCTCTCTGTGAAAAAATACTTCCTGACATCTTTCCTGAGTCTGCCCCCCTTCAACCTCATTTCATGTCCTCTCGTTCTACTACCTTCCCATCTCTGGAAAAGATTTGTTTGCGGATTAATACCTTTCAAGTATTTGAACGTCTGTTTCATATCACCCCTGTTCCTCCTTTCCTCTAGGGTATACATGTTCAGGTCAGCAAGTCTCTGCTAATACGTCTTGGAACGCAAATCCCATACCATTCTCGTAGCTTTTCTTTGCACCGCTTCCATTTTTTAATCATCCTTCGCAAGGTACGGCCTCCAAAACTGAACACAATACTCCAGGTGGGCCTCACCAACGACTTGTACAGGGGCATCAACACTTCCTTTCTTCTGCTGATCACACCTCTCTCTGTACAGCCTAGCAACCTTCTCGCTATGGCCACCGCCTTGTCACACTGTTTCGTCGCCTTCAGATCCTCGGATACTATCACCCCAAGATCCCTCACCCCCTCAGTACCTATCAGACTCTCACCGCCTAACACATAAGTCTCTCGTGGGTTTCTACTCCTAACTTTGCATTTCTTCGCATTGAATTTTAATTGCCAAACCTTAGACCATTCTTCTAGCTTCCTCAGATCCTTTTTCATGCTTTCCACTCCCTCCCGGGTGTCCACTCTGTTGCAAATCTTAGTATCATCTGCAAATATGCAAACTTTACCTGCTAACCCTTCGGCAATGTGACTCACAAATATATTGAACAGTATCGGCCCCAGCACCGATCCCTGAGGCACTCCACTACTCACCTTTCCCTCCTCCGAGCAAACTCCATTTACCACCAACCTCTGTCATCTGTCCGTCAACCAGTTCCTAATCCAGTTCACCACTTTGGGACCTATCTTCAGCCCATCTAGTTTATTTAAGAGCCTCCTGTGGGTAACCGTGTCAAAAGCTTTGCTAAAATCTAAGTAGATTACGTCTATAGCACGTCGATGATTCAATTCTCCAGTTACCCAATCAAAGAATTCAATGAGATTCGTTTGGCATGATTTCTCTCTGGTAAAACCATGTTGTCTCAGATTTTGCAACTTATTGGCTTTGAGGAAATTCACTATCCTTTCCTTCAGCATCGCTTCCATTACTTTTCCAATAACCAAAGTGAGGCTTACCGGCCTGTAGTTTCCAGCTTCTTCCCTATCACCACTTTTGTGAAGAGGGACCACCTCCGCCGTTCTCCAATCTCTCGGAACCTCTCCCGTCTCCAAGGATTTATTAAACAAATCTTTAAGAGGACCCGCCAGAATCTCTCTGAGCTCCCTCAATATTCTGGGGTGGATCCCGTCCGGTCCCATGACTTTGTCCACCTTTAGCTTTCCAAGTTGTTGATACACACTCTCTTCCATGAACGGTGCTATATCCATTCCATTCTCAGGTGTACTTTTGCCAGTCCCTCGCGGTCCTTCTCCAGGATTTTCTTCAGTGAAAACAGAACAAAAGTATCTATTTAGCAAATTGGCTTTTTCTTCATCATTATCTACATAGCGGTTCACTGTATCTTTTAGTCTCACAATTCCCTTTTTAGTCATTCTCCTTTCACTAATATACCTGAAGAAATTTTTGTCGCCCCTCCTTACATTTCTAGCCATTTGTTCTTCCGCTTGCGCCTTCGCCAGACGTACCTCTCTCTTGGCTTCTTTCAGTTTCATCCGGTATTCCTCCCCGTGTTCCTCTTCTTGAGATTTTCTATATTTCTGGAACGCTAACTCTTTAGCCTTTATTTTCTCAGCCACTTTCTTGGAGAACCATATCAGTTTCCTTTTTCTCTTGCTTTTAATTACTCTCCTTACATAAAGGTCTGTGGCCCTATTTATTACTTCTTTCAGCCTGGACCACTGCCCTTCCACTTCTTGTACGTCCTCCCAGCCCATCAGCTTCTTCCTCATGTATTCCCCCATTTTACTAAAGTCAGCATGCTTGAAATCCAGGACTTTGAGTTTAGAGTGGCTGCCCTCCACTTCAGCTGTCATATCAAACCAAACCGTTTGATGGTCACTGCTTCCCAGGTGTGCACCCACTCGGACATTTGACACACTATCCCCATTTGTGAGCACCAGATCCAGCGTCGCTCCCTCCCTCGTGGGTTCCGTCACCATTTGTCTGAGCAGAGCACTCTGGAAAGCATCCACGATCTCTCTACTTCTTTCTGATTTGGCAGACAGAACCTTCCAATCTACATCCAGCAGATTGAAATCTCCCATCAACAGAACCTCTTTTTTCCTTTCCTAATTTTTGAATATCTGCGATCAGATCTTTATCTAGTTCCTCTAATTGTGTGGGGGGTCTGTAGACAACACCCACGTGAACAGAGGTTCTATCATCTCTTTTTAAGGTGATCCATATCGCTTCTTCCTTTCCCCAGGTCCCTGTCATTTCAGTCACCATGATATCGTTCCTCACATACAGAGCTACTCCTCCACCTTTATGTCCCTCTCTATCCTTCCTAAATAGATTATAGCCTGGTATGCTTGCATCCCATTCGTGGGAACCGTTGAGCCATGTCTCCGTGATTGCAACAACATCTAAGTCTGCCTCCAACATCAGGACTTGAAGGTCATGAACTTTATTGCTTAGACTACGAGCATGTGTGGCCATCGCTTTCCATCTATATTTCTTGGTATGTGTTTCAACATTAGTGATTTGGGGGTGTCTTTTCACGTTGGGTACCTTCATGTCTTTTTGTTCCAACTTTATTGCTTTTTCCTCTGCCTCAGTTCTATTTTCAGGAGCATCACAGTGCTGTAATGGAGCAAATGAATTCTTTAGTGGCAACACTTGTGCGGGTGGATGCTTCTGTGTCACATGACGAAGTCTGCCTGAGCCTACTGTGAATCATCTGTTCTTATGTGGTTTTAATCTTTGAGGCAGTGGTGAGAAGTTATTAGTCTGTGCAGTCTTAGAAGCTGCTTTAATTGCATCCAATTCTTGCATTACTTTACTGAGCTCTTGTTTTAAACTAGATAGCTGAAGACAGATAGGACAAGCTTTAAGTCTCCAGATGATTGGCCTTGAAACTAAAGCACCACAATTATTGCAGAGAATAAAAGTCATACTGATTGGTTGAAATGGGTATGAACAGCTGTACTATGTTGGGTTAACAGTCTGCAAGACTGCCTGTGTATGATTGAGGAGTAAAGGTAATGAGGTTTGATTTGTCTATAAATGAGTGGAAAACCCTGGGGTGGGTGGGATTATAAGTCCCAATGATTATAGCAGTTTCAGCAATGTAAAATGCAACTTTAGAGCAATGCAGTTTAAAACAGCTTCTCCTCTCTATCAGAGCTTGGCAGGAAAAGAAAGAAATAAAAGGTTTCACAGGGCAAATTAATTAATTAAGCAATAAGCATTAAATTAAAGAGAATATCAGGTATCTCACCTATAGCCAGAAAGTTGAGAAGTTTGGAATTTAAAAGGTCAGAATTTACTTTACTGTGCAAGAGTTTGGTTCAGGGGTCCAGTACCTGGAAAGTTACAAACACAAGTCTTCAGGGGTCCAGTATCTGTACCTGGAAAGTTACAAACACAAGTCTTCAGGGGTCCAGTACAACACTACCATAGCTCTTAGGGGTGAAGGGGGCACCTACATGTGGGTACAGTGGGTTTTGGAGGCCTCCCATTTACCAGCACAAGTTTTACAGGTGGGGGGATGGGCCTGGGGCCACCTGGCTGAAGTGCGGTACCCACTAAAAGTGCTCCAGGGACCTGCATACACGCAGGCCTCTAGGACTTGTTGCTGCTGTATAACATTGGCACACCAGTTGACACCTGAAGACTAATCTCTCCGAAAATGTCCTTTATTGGAATAAGCACGTTTACTCACAGTTAACTGCAGAGGTTGTGCCCCACTGGCAACTACTCTCCCTGGTTCTGAGATTAGCAGTAGGTCAGAGCTAACAGAATGCTGTACAATGCCCTCTTTCAGCCACATTCAAGGTAAGAATTAAGTTCTGTAACGTGGCTAACACAGGAAAGGGAACTAAAACTGGCTTACAAAAATGGCCACTACCGCATGGACTACAACAGGAAACACAATAGGGCACACTCTGACCCAGTAGGCAGGGGGAAAAGCACCATGGGAGAAGAGCCTACCAACTACCAACATCGTGAGACTGTAACACAAGCTAATGAAATCACGGAGCCCAATACCCTACACCCACCACAATGCAATGCTGATGTGACCCTGTAGTGCACCCGAGAGCCACATCTGACCCAGGGGAAGGCTGTGAGAGGATCGAACACATTCTGCTGCCATGGAGGTGGGTACGGCATTTGAGGCTGGCATACAGGCTGGGAAAAAAGTTTTTAAAGTTGGGGTTTTTTTTGGTGGGAGGGGGTTAGTGACCACTGGGGGAGTCCGGGGACGTCTTCCCCGATTTCCTCCAGTGGTCATCTGGGCAGTTGGGGCACTTTTTTTGGGACTTGTTCGTGAAAAAAAAGGGTCCAAAAAAAGTGACCCCAAATCACGGTAAAAACGCCTTTTTTTTCTATTATCAGCTACAGACACCCATCTCTCCTCAGTTGATAACCACTCCCCAGTCCCGCCTACGACACGCCCCTGACATGCCCCCGTCAACTTTACTCGTTTCCGCGACGGAGTGCAGCTGGAAACGCCCAAAATCGGCTTTCGATTATACCGATTTGGGCGCCTTTGCGAGAAAAACGCCCATCTCCCGATTTGGGTCGAAATATAGGTGTTTTTCTCTTTCGATTTTAAGCTGGATAGTGTGCAACTGCAGGGGGCATATACATGAGAGGGCTATGAGCATGTCTTCAAGTGAAGCATGTAAGTTATAGAATAATATCAATTACATGTGTCACTTGGCACATGTAGGTGTGGCCATTACACCTGCATGTCTATGCTGACTTACTCTAGTATTCTATAATGTTATCTTGGGGCACAGATGCCATTATAAAATTGTTCACCAGTGCTTGGTATCAGCATGCCTAAATGGAGGTGCCAGTGTTTTAGGATTGCCTCCTAAAAAATGGCAGCTCCTTTGCATTACATCCTAGACAGGTAGGCTTTCACACAGATCACAGTACAAAAACCCTTCTTACTGCCCTATAATGAGAAACATATTTCTTTGGATCAAAAATCATCTGTTGTTATTGTCTCTTTGGACCTCTCATCTGCATTTGACATGATCAACCATGACTTACTTCTGCATTGACTATCTTTGATGGGTATCTCTGACACAGTTCTATCCTAGTTCACTTCATACCTACACCTGCATTCCTATCAACTTGTATCAGGTCACCTTTCTCCTGCAAAATATCCCTATGCTCGAGGGGATCCTCAGGGATCTATTCTCACTCCAATATTTTCATCTACCTTTTGATCCTATTTATCCAGTCCTGTGGATGTAGTCCATACTGTTATGCTGATGACATCCAAATTCTGTACACTTACATCATGGAATTTAGGGACTCTTCCACTTTGAATTCCTGCCTTGAACAAGTAGCCATCTAGCTTGGTAACCACAGGCTCTATCTTAACATTTCTAAAACTGAAGCAATACATTTCCCCAACCTTTATTGTCTTATTCAGTCACCCCCTGTTCTCCAAGGTCATACCATGACCTGTGCTGACAAATTACTTGTACTGGAAGTCATTTGTGACAGCAAACTTTCATTTAATCATCACATCAACAAAACCATTCAATCATCTTTCTTTGCCCTACAACAAATTTGTTTGGTCAAGTCCTATCTCCCTATTTCAGGCATCCATACCCTTCTTCTCTCTTCAGTCATCTGGATTACAGTAATGCACTACTCTATGGTCTACATTATCCTCATTAAAGCGTCTACAGCTTGTACAGTCTACTACTACAAAACTTCTGCACAATGCCTGTAAATTCAATCATGCCACTCCTTTCTTAAAACAAGAACATTGGCTACCTCTGTCCTACCAGATCACTTATAAATTGCTTCTTCTGGTGTACAAAGATCTTCGTGTACAAAGATCTTCTTCCGTCTGCTCCAGATTACATTTCCATGTTACTTTATCACACACTCCTCTCTCCGATCTATGCATTCCTCCCAGCAGTCCCCCCTTCACCTACCCCCTCCGTCTGTTATAAGACTGAATATCACAAGCCACTGCCTTTGCTTATGCTGGTCCAGAGCTCTGGAATACCTTGATTTCCTATGTTAAATCTAAACCTTCATACCCCATCTTTTTCACACACACACACACACATGGGATGGGACAATTTCCCTATGAGGAAAGGCTGAACTGTCTAGGGCTCTTCAGCTTGGAGAAAAGATGGCTGAGGGGAGATATGATAGAGGTCTATAAAATAATCAGTGGAGTGGAATGGGTAGACATGAATCGTTTGTTTACTCTTTCCAAAAATACTAGAACTAGGGGGCATACGATGAAGCTACAAAGTAGTAAATTTAATGCAAATTGGAGAAACTTTTTCTTCACTCAACGTGTAATTAAACTATGGAATTCGCTGCCAGCGAATGTGGTAAAGGCGGATAGCTTAGCGGGGTTTTAAAAAGGTCTGGACGGCTTCCTAAAGGAGAAGTCCATAGACCATTATTAAATTGACTTGGGGAAAATCCACTGCTATTTCTGGGATAAGCAGCATAAAATGTATTGAACTTTTTTGGGATCTTGCCAGGTATTTCTGACCTAGATTGACCACTATTAGAAACAGGATGCTGGGCTTGATGGACCTTTGGTCTGTCCCAGTGTGGCAATACTTATGTACTTATGTACACTGAAAAATACAGCACAGAAAAATGGCCTGCTTGCATTTCCTTGGGTGTTCCATAGAGTGGAGGTTAGAGCACCAGTTCCTTGCCTCAGGTATAAACTTAGACTGTGAGCCCTCCAGGGACAGAGAAATACCCAGTGTACCTGGATATAACTCACCTCAAGCTACTGCTGAAAAAGGTGTGAGCTAAATCCAAAATAAATAAATAAATGTCAGACCATCTCTGACGACATGCAATAAAGGTTACATTTTCACAATCACGCTTCTTGATCTCTGTGATTTCTCTATATATAGCTTTTTGAGCTGTTTGATGCCTACAGACCTTAGTTCTTGACAAATTCAAGTCAACATAAACTTTTTGCCCTCTTCCAAAGAAAAACAAACCCATTGTAAAACTTCCCTGAGATCAAGTGAATAGACACATGGCTACATTAAAAATAAAATTGTTCTAAATGCTTTCCCAGTTCCTGGAATTTTGCAAAAAGCTAATGGAATTAAAGTGACAGCAGCATGCTTCCTGGATTCCCATTGTGTGCCTGCAAAAGAAATAGAAAGCATTTGTCACCATCAAACATCATAATGTCAGAGCTTCCTTCCTGTACTAGGCTCACCTTAACCAACATCCCATCACTTTTTCAGTCCTCCTGACAGCAGGTCAAAGGAAAGGACACTCTGCTGTACAGTGTCAGAATACTCCCTCTTATGTCCCAAAATAGCAACTTTTTGGTTTGTTAAGCTCCCCTCCCCCCCCCCCCCCCCCCAGATACACATGCGCATGAAAGAAAACATCCCTGTATCCTGACATGTTGCCAGCTTACAAAAGGCAATTAAATTTCCCCTGTTTCAAGTGTTCTGCTGAGTTGCAGTGTTTGAGCTATGATGTTGTTGAACAACAGGGGGCTGCTTAAGCTTTGATATACCTTCCTTGGGTGCAGCAGCATTATTTCAGGGGAATTCAGGCAGGCTTAAGAGTGTGCTTTTATCTGCTTCCTCTTGTCTTATTTTGGTATGTTAAAACAAAGTTCAGCTTCCAGTAATCTTGAGGAACATAGCTATTCAAGCGGTTTCCCAGCATCTACAAAAATCAAAGGCAAGGGCATGCGTTAACTTATAAAGTCCATGTGAAAACACAACAGGTTAGACAATTAATCTAAAATTAGTTTCACCATCTCCAAACTTGCCACTGGTATTCTAACTCTTGTAAACTTGCTATGTTTATCTGCAGGGGGTTTTTTCAGCGTAGACACAAAATCAGCTTGTTAGGATAAACAGACCAGCCTTGAGAGTAGTAAAATTCTGGCACTTGAAAGCTGCAGAGACATCTTTCTTTTTGTGGCCAAGGGGTAACCAATTTAATCTGGTTCTTAGACCAAACCTGGGTAAATACCAGTGGCATAGCCACAGGTGGGCCTGGGTGGGCCGGGGCCCACCCACTTTGGACTCAGGCCCACCCAAAATTGTGACACTCTTGCTGTGGCTGGTGGGGATCCCCAAACCTTACCAGCTGAAGATTTTCTCTCCCTGGGCAGCCAGCGCTCTTCCAAATGTCAGCCAGCAACACTTGCCTTGAGCTGACACTGAGACCGGCTCTTCTGCACATGCTCAGTTTTCGCACATGCAAAAGCACTCAGCATGCATGGCCTGCTGGCAGGAGCATCAGTTTGAGGCAAGTGCTGCTGGCTGCTCGAGAAGGAGGAAATCTTCAGCTGGCAGGGTTTGAGGATCCCCGCCAGCTCAAGTATTTAAAATTTGGGGTTTGTGGGGGACTGGGGGGTGTGAATTCCATACCCAACCACCTTGGGCTCAGGCCCACCCAAAATTGGCCATCAGGCTACGCCCCTGGTAAATACACCTACTTAACAGGTCGGTTTGCAGTCCTCAAGGAGCAGAATTGTGCACTGTTGTTGTAAAATATAGTTTTAAAGAAATGGTTCTTTAATACAATAGCTCTCAATTCATTCCACAGCTTTATATAGCTTTGTAAGTGTGGACTGGCCCCATAAAGATCTGGAACAATTCAATGTAAACAAGAAAATCCTCCATGACCATGAAGTAATCTACTAATTCAGTATATAGCAAGCCTATGCATTCCAAGACTTGAAGAACGAATGAGTGTTATAGAAATAGATTATACACATAGGAATAGTATCATAAGCATTCTGACATACTTAACAGCATTAATAGATTTAACTATCGGTATGCCAAAAGGTTCTAGAGTACAAATATGAACCCATATTTGGTCTCCATTCTGAAACCTGGGCAAGCATTCTACTAAAATGAAGGAATGATTTTAGAATCCACCAGCACACATAGGGATAGTCTAGTTTTCAGAATATCCACAATGAATACATACAAGATATATTTGAATTCAGTGGAGGCAGTATATGTAAATATATCACTTGCATATTAATTGGGAATATATCAAAACCCTGACTGTTCATGTAATCTCCAAGCATCAAGCTTTAATTTATTAATACTAGGATTTAAACTAGATAGACTGTTAAGCCTCCAAAAATGGTAAATTGTCCTTTGCATATAAATATAGGGATGGACTTAAAAATCTAAATATGTGTGACCTGGATGACAGGCAGGATTCTCAGTTTGCCTTTCTATTTGTCCTGCTACAATGTGATCTTTCTGAAACGCTGCAATATTAAGTTGTTTTTCTTCAAGTCACAAAAATATTTTCCTATATTATGAGCTGGCAACGTGAATTAAAACGCCTTCGTAGCCTGTTTTGAAGCCTTCAAAACTCCTGGGGGACTCTAATTCCTGGTATGCTATCTATCAGCCCCTCCAAATTCCTTCAAACTCTGAGGTATAGGATAACTAGAGAAAAAAAGGTCCCCCAGATACCTCCACCATTGTGTCTCAAAGCCCTGGTAGTCAAGTGACCCACCCAGCCCTAACTCAAGACATAAATGCTACAAGTAATCCCTTTCCTGTGGAAGCTTTGTCATTGCAAGTAAATAGTGAAGGTCTGATCCTACTCCCTTGGATATGTACTTACCCAAAAGGTCATTGAGACTTTGGAGGCAGGAGCAATCCTGCCCTAGTGGCTGCCACTTCTAGACCTCTAGCATGGGGCAGACTGACCATTTGTGCAACCGGGCAGTGTCCGAGGGCCCAGAGGCTCTACCTGGATGCCCAGTGTGCCGCTGGTGATCTAGTGACCGTGGGGGGGGGGGGGGGAGGAGGAAGAACATGTTCTTTCCTGCTCGGCCTGTTGAGCTGCTGCTAGTCCCCCCCCTCCCCCCGCCCGGCACCACCGTATTTTAAAAATGGCAGTAAGACTCCCTGTTGAGACCCGTGAGACTACTGTAGGAAGTCTCGGCCACCATTTTGAAAACACGGCAGTGCCGGCAGGCAGGGGAATAGCAGCAGTGCAGTGGGCAGGAAAGAAGATGCCCCCCACAGAGGTCACCAGACTACCAGGACCCCTCAGGTAGGACCAGGGCAGCAGGGACATTGGCTGCGGCAGTAGGGGTGTGAGGGGGGATGTCGGGAAGCAGCCGGGCGGGGGGGCCCAGACCTCCCTCAGTGCCCAGGGGCCCAGACCACCCTCAGTCCGGCCTCACAGTATTACATCTAGGGATCAGGATGCCAAATAAGGACACATTCCCTTATTTGGCAGCGTGGCCCTTAGTAGTAGTACCACCATGTCAGGTGGCCCCATTTTAGAAGCAGCATCCGCTTCAGCAGCAATAAGGAATAGTATCATAGGCATTCTACCACACTTAACAGCATCGATAGATCTAAATACACCAAACATACTAGACTAGAAAAATAAACCTCCATGGTAGGTCTCCTCCAGCACACCAAGATAATTCTTTAAGGTAGGTGTTAGCATTTGCAAGCAGATTAAAAGTGTAAATGATTAAATTAATGATCCAAAGTGCATCTAAGCACTACTCTGTAACTACACAGAAATTTCCAATAGCCTGTAGATTCAGGTGGACGTACATATGGGCAGAGTCTGGATGGAGCATAGGTGGGGCATACACTTATGCTCATAATTAATACATTATTGCTATAAATTACATACCTATGTCCAGAACATAAGTGTACATATTTATGCCAGCAAATGTGCATATATACTTGGCTACACTAGTGTGCTATGAAGGAGGTTAGGTGCCTACTTTCCTTTATATATATATGTGTCAGTCAGGTACCTATACATATGTGCACAGTTATAGAATTACCGACATTGGGATGGAAGCAGAGAGAATTTATAAAGCAAGAAAAGACCTCTTTAAAGTGGCAAATCAGCAAACAAGGAAAAACAATTAGCTAAATTACAGTTACAGAGGGAGATGCAGAAAGATACTTCAGCAATCACAAAGATTTCAAAACATGATATAGAAATGATTAAGAAGAGGCAAAATTACACTTAAGGGTCAATATTCCTCTAGCAGCGCTCAACGGTTTGCTGACCGTCAATAGCGTTATACCTGGAAATTCAAGACCGGGTTATGGACAGAGGTTCTGTCATTGAATTTCTGGGTTTCCAGAGCTGGTTAAACCATGGCTGGTTAAGTAAGGCCGGTTAACCAGCTATAGGGAACCGCAAACACATAAAGATAGGATTGATTTTTATATAGTTCTATTTATGCAGTGACCTTGGCCGGTTAAGTGCTGAATATTGACATTTACCTGGCCAAGTGTCAACTCTGGCCCTGGTATACCTCCAAATAGCTTTTTTTTGCTTTAGGCGCTAACCAGACATTTCAGCAGCACTAACCAGTTAGGTTAATATTCTTGGTCTTATTTTGCATCCCCTTCCTAATAATTTGTAGCATTCTGTTTGCTTTTTTGGCCACTGCCTCACACTGGGCAGAAGATTTCAGCGTATTGTCTACAATGACACCTAGATTTTTTTGTTGAGTGCTGACTCCTAAGGTGGACCCTAGCATCAGGTAACTATGATTCGGATTATTCTTCCCAATGTTCATCACTTTGCATTTGTCCACATTAAATTTAATCTGCCATTTGAATACCCAGTCTTCCAGTTTCCTAAGGTCTTCCTGCAATTTACAATCTGCATGTGTTTTGACAACTTTGAATAGTTTTGTGTCATCCGATTTCCCGATCATTTATAAATATTAAATAGCACCGGTCCCAGTACAGATCTCTGCAGCACTCCACCATTCACCTTCCTCAGTTGAGAAAGTGGCCATTTAACTCTACCCTCCGTTTTCTGTCCAATAACCAATTTCTAATCCACAGAAGGACATTGCCTTCTATCCTATGACTTTTTAATTTTCTCAGGAGTTTCTCATGAGGAACTTTGTCAAAAGCTTTCTGAAAATCTAGATACAATACCTCAACCGGCTCACCATTATCCACATGTTTATTCATGCCTTCAAAGAAATGAAGCAAATTGGTGAGGCAAGACTTCCCTTGGTTGAACCCATGCTGACCCATTAAACCATGTTTGTCTATGTGTTCTGTAATGTTATTCTTTATAATAGTTTCCACTATTTTGCCTGGCACTGAAGTCAGGCTTACTGGTCTGTAATTTCCCCTGATCACCCCTGGAACCCTTTTTAAAAATCAACATTACATTGGCCACTCTCCAATCTCCAGGTACTATGGATGAATTTAACAACAGGTTAGAGATCACTAACAGCAGATCAGCAATTTCATGCTTGAGTTTTTTTTTTCAGTACCCTGGGGTATATACCATCTGGTCCAGGTGATTTATCCCTCTTTAACTTGTCAATTTAGCTCAGTACATCTTCCAAATGCACCAAGATTTCTTTCACTTCCTCTGCATCATCACCCTTGAAAACCATTTCCAATACAAGTAGATGTCGCGTGCTCGAGGACCTTGGCATACTGTCAGGCTTCTTCCCCGGGAGCACTGGATTCGTGAGCCCATGGGCCACTACCGTGGAGCGGCAGTGGCAGGCAAGATCACCTTCAAGGTAGAGATGAGACAAAACTGGATCGGAACCCCGGACTGGATTTCTACACAGGAATACTCGGAACTGGAACGCACCGGACGGGTGCGCACTGGAGTGGAGCCCGCTGGACTGGAACACACTGGAGTGGCCCCACTGGACTGGAACATACAGGAGTGAAACCCGCTGGACTAGAAACACACTGGAGCGGAACCCACGGGACCGGAACCCGCTGGACTAGAACACACTGGACCTAGGCTTCACCTACGCTTGACCACCTTTCCCCGAGGGTTGAGCCCTCAGGTTCGGGCGGCCGGCAGGGCTTACAGGAAAAACCGGAACTGGAACTTGCAAGCAGGAACAGCAGGAATGAGGATCCAGGAGTGCCCCCTGGCACCTCGGCGAAGGCAAGGCAGCCAGGCAGGGAATGTCCGGGCTCTGGCAGTCGGCAGGTTAGACACAAGGACTAGTAGACTGTACCCAAGCTAATAGGAAAGCTATGCCCAGGCAAACCAGTCATACACAGGAAACATACACTAGGTAACTCAGGAGACTAGTAAAGCTATACACCAGCTAATAACAAAGCTGTGCCCAAGCTAACAAGTCATACACTGGAAACAAACACAGAGAACTAGCAAAGCTATACACAGGCTAACAAGCCACATGGTGCCTAAGCTGGCTAGTCTAACACTAGGAACAAACACAGAGAACTAGCAAAGCTATACACAGGCTAACAAGCCACACGGTGCCTAAGCTATCTAGTCAAACATAGAAACTCACACAGAGCAAACACTGAAACAGTGTACAGAGCACTCTATACACCAGGGCCCTAGATGAAATGCAAAAGCCAGGGCTGTAGTCTCTAAGAGATTAATAAAGCCCTTCCACACCAGAGGCACAGCTGCAGCAATCACCTTGCATCCAAACAGAGGCTTGACACACAGAGAAGTCAGCCCAGCGGGAGCCATCTTGGATACTGGCATAGAGGAGTCGGCGGCAGCCATCTTGGAAAAGGCATAGCCCACACAGGTGAGGTTCAGTAGGGCAATCAGCACACAGAGCCAGAGAGAAACTAAGACAGAGACAGACACAGAGACAAGCAGAAGCCAGCACAGCCACTGACTCCCAGAAACAGGGTAAGTCTGAGGGTGGTCACGGCCACAGACGTAACAGTAGATCTCTTACATCTTCTTCTTCAAAGACCAAAGCAAAGAATTCATTCAATCTCTCTGCTACAACCATGTCCTCCTTTTTTTGCTCCTTCATGATCTAATGGTCCCATGGATTCCCTCACATACTATGAGTTTTTGTCTCCATGACAAGATTTTGATCATATTCTTTTTTTTTAGCCTTCTTTCTCAATGCTTTGCATCTAGCTTGACAGTGCTTATGTTGCTTCTTATTTTCTTCATTCAGACCCTTTCTCTGTTCTTTCAAGGCTGCTCTTTTGGCACTAATAGCCTCTTTCACTTCACCTTTTAACCATGCTGGCTATCATTTGATCTTCTGTCCACCTTTGTTAATATGTGGAATACATCTGGTCTGGGCTTCCATGATGGTATTCTTAAACAACATCCATGCCTGATTTACAGTCCTAACCTTTGTGGTTGTCTCTTTTAACTTCTTTTTAACCATTTTCCTCTTCCTTATTAACTTCACTCCAGGTAGGAACTCAAATTTGATCATGTTATGATCACTATTTCCCAGAGGATCCAACATTGTTATCTCTTGTACCATGCCCTGCATTCCAGTAAGGACTACAGGGAATAAAGAAATTGTGATCAGCTGAGACATTTCCATTACAACCAATAAAAAGCTCAAGACAAGAAAACTGGACATTATAGAAAAAGAGCGATGACCCAGACATATAGGCAGTCAGATGCACAAACTGATGGTGGCCCGGCACAGCAGGGGATGAGGCCTTGTGAGGGAATGTTACGTCTGTGCTCTCCTCACCCTCTGGTGGCCAGAACCGGTGACTGCTATGATCTGCCAGAGACTGTTTGCTGTGGCTATCCATTCCAGGTTTTGGGTCAGTCCGGTCCGGATCTTCCAGGCTGCCCGACCCTTAGTTGCCTGGTGATTGTTGCACCTGAGTCTCAGCTGCCTGCTGGGCTTATTAGCCATTTGGAACCTCTCTGCCTTTGCCTTTGCATTGCGTCTAAGGCCCTGGTATGTTAGTGCCTGTTGCTCTGCTGCCTAGTTTTGAATCCTTGCCTTGATTCTTGTCTGTTCTTGCCAGTCAGTGTGTAGTTAGATTAGGTTGTAGTTAGTTTGCTAGTCTTGTCTCTGGGCTTTAGTTTTGTGTTTAGCCTTGTCTATTTGTATCCTGCTGGCTGCTTGCAGCTTCCTGTTTCTGTCCCCTAGCTTGTCCTGTCCCTGCCTGGTGTTGTATTGTGTAGCCCAGTTTTCTGCCTTGCTGCCCATGTTCCTTCCTTTCCCCTCTGACACTCAGTCCCTGTGCTGCCTAGCTGTTATCCAGCTCCTGCCCTGCAAAGT
Organism: Microcaecilia unicolor; assembly: GCF_901765095.1. Taxonomy (NCBI): domain Eukaryota; kingdom Metazoa; phylum Chordata; class Amphibia; order Gymnophiona; family Siphonopidae; genus Microcaecilia; species Microcaecilia unicolor. The sequence goes on along the minus strand of NC_044031.1, from coordinate 394,016,177 downwards.
CCTGTCGGCCACCTGAAGCTGGGAGCTTAACTCCTGGTGGAAAGTGGCCAGGTACAGGTGAAGCCTAACTGTTGTCAGAGTTCTGCCTTGCCCCTGGTGTGGGGTGGTTTGCCTGCCACTGCCGCTCCTTGGCAGTGGCCCAAGGGCTCACAACCCAGTTCCAGATTTGAGTACGTGACAGGGAAGGGGGGCTTGGGGTTAAGGTTAGGGAAGGAATTGGGGGCAGATGGAAGCAAGTTAGGTCAGGCATACAGGCATAGGAAGGGGAGGATGGGTGGTAGGGTGTAGGGGGCTGGGGAGGACTGGAGTCAAGTGATTTGAGGGGGAAGACCTGGAGGCTGAGGAAAGGGGAAAGAACACTGGAGGCAGTAGGAGCAGTGTTTGCCAAGGTGCCCTAACAGCTCACCCATCAGCTCACCCCATGTCAGGAAGGATAGGGTCTCATTGCAGCATTCAGCAGGCAGTTGGACCTAGACTGATAGAGTACACAGCAATATGTCTTAGACAAAATCAAGGTGAAATGTGAAGTGGTTTTGTCCCATGCTAGCAGTGGCATGGACAATGTCTAAGATCAGGAGCAATCCCCCTCTTGTATGGAGGGGGGCTAGTGGCAGAGTAACATATGATCGGCAATGCCTATCTCAGACTTTGATGGAATGGGGAGCCTGAAGGCTTCAAGAAACAGAGTCGATGGTTGGAAAGGGGAGGATGCTTTTACGGCAATCCCCTGACCAAAGCTGCAATGTTAGCACCTAGGCATGTCTATGGTATATGCTCCAGGCAGAGCAGAGAATCTACTTCATGTATAAGGCGGAATTAGAGGGAGCTGTGTGACTCAAAAGGCCAGACCCTTTGCCCAAAATGCTCTAGATAGAAGATCAAGTCAGGTATTTCACTGCTTGTTACCTTAAACTGTATCCATTTATGTAATTGTTCACTATTATGAATGTTTTTGTATATGTAAATTGTAGAATGCTGTGGTCATAATAAATTCTATTCTTCTTCTTGGATAGCTTGTCAAGTGTGGATAGAAGTAGTATATAGTTTGAAATGAAAGGAGAGTGCCAAGGTGCTGCGTGCGCAGTTTGTGATTAAAAAAAAAAAAAAAGAACAGCATTACTGTACAGCATATGGAAAGAAGATTATCAAATGCCAGGCAATGCAATCAAAAATCAAGACAATGTGACAGAAAGGTACAGATATAGCCTGATTAAAAAGAACATATCAACATATCAAGGTACATTTGAAAATTTGTTTTAACATACTTATAAATGATATAGAAATCGGATGCACTAGTGTACTGAGGGTGGGGCGGTGGGGGCAGTCAACCCTGGGTGCAAGCTGCAGGGGGGATGCAGGGAGTAGCTGCATGGTTGCTGGTTCCCTGCTCCCTCTGATGCTACTTCCTGCTCTGGAGCAGAGGGAGCAGGGAACCAGTGGAGCCAACAGCCACGCGTCTGCTCCCAGCAACCCAGGAGGTAAGAGCAATGCACAAGGGGGTGTGTATTTTAAGATGATGCGCCAAGGGGGGGTGCTGCTGCACCCAGGCGGTGGAAGTTGCTGCACCTGGGGGAGGGGTGATGCTACATCCAGGGGGTGTGCACAGCGGCGATCCAACCAAGGAGCGCCACTGATCAGATGATACAAAACTATTCAAAGTTGCCAAAACACATGCAGATTGTGAAAAATTGCAGGAAAACTAGGAAACTGGAAATTTAAAGTGGACAAATGCAAAGTGATGCACATTGGGAAGAATAATCTGAATGCAAATCATAGTTACTTGATGCTAGGGTCTATCTTAGGAGTCAGCACTCAAGAAAAAGACCTAAGTGTCATTGTAGACAATATGCTGAAATCTTCTGCCCAGTGTGCGGTGGCGGCCAAAAAAGCAGAGAGGATGCTAGGAATTATTAGGAAAGACACAGTCCAAATTCATAACAAGTAAATTAATGGTATGGCTGCTAAAACAGAAGACAGCATTGCTTCTGGAATCCAATGGACTATAGGGTCCCAGGTATGGTATGGTTTTACTAGAGGTAGGTCTTGTCACACGAATTTGATCAATTTCTTTGGCTATGTGATCGTGCATCAGACATGGTTCTTTATAGGTAAATAGACAGAGTGCCCTGGGTTTGAGCCTTATAAGGACTGACTTGGTGAGAAACTGGTTGAGTCAAAGGTAATAGAGGGTAGAAGTAAAAGGAGTTTACTCTGAGAAAAGAGCATTATTGATTGTGTGCTGCAGGAATTGGTCTTTGGGTCAGTTCTTTCCTGCGTTTCATGTATGTGATATTTTAGAAGTGTTGTTGGGAAAGAATTGTTGGGAAAGAATTGTCTTTTGTGAATGATAACCAAAATCTTCAACAGAGTAGATACCATGGAAGGAGTGGATAATGTAAGGAAAGATCTAACAAAGTCTAGGAATGATGTAGATTGTGGCAGCTAAGATCTAATGCTATAAAATGTATGGTACTATATTTGGGCTGCAAAAACCTAAGGGATTCGAACAGAATAGTGGTGAAATTCTTCTGTGCACAAAAATAGAGCAGGAGTTTGGAGTGATTGTATCTAATGATCTTAAGGTGGCCAAAGACCTAGTTAAGGAAAATGCCTAAAGCTAGAAAAATTCTTAGGTACTCAAAGAGAGGAATAGCCAGCAGGAAAAAGGAAGTGGTAATACCTCTAGTGAGACATAATTTGAAGTACCACGTGCAGTTCTGGACACTGCACCCTCCAACATATAAGAGGATGGAGTTGTCTAGAAGATCTATGAAGAGAAATTATTATAGGAGGGAAGTTATCAACATTGGCTACTGTTAAAACATGTTATTAGTAACTTGATCTCATTGCATAAAATGGGATCTGTGCTAAAATAGTATGAATTACTGGTAAAATAACCAGTCTTAACAGAAGCCTATGTTGATATGTACACCCCATTGAGATTAATAGTTGGTGTGGAACGGCCAGACTAGATAGACCATATAGTCTTTATCTGCTATTATTTTAATTTCTTTCCATGTTTCTGTTATAGTAGAAAAAGAACATCCATGAACCACGTGGAGGGGCATAATCGAACGCGAGCGCCCATCTCCATGGGTGTCTATGTCCGAGAACGAGTAAGTGAAGGGGCGGGACAGACCGTATTTTCGAAAAAAATGGGTGTCCATCTTTTTTTCGATAATATGCTTTGTGCCCGGCAAATGCATTGGATTTGTGCGGATTTGAGCTGGGCGTAATCGTTTTTCAGCGATAATGGAAACCAAAGGCGCCCAGCTCAAAAACGAACAAATCCAAGGTATTTGGTTGTGGGAGTGGCCAGGATTCATAGTGCACTGGTCCCCCTCACATGCCAGGACATCAACCGGGCACCCTAGGGGGCACTTGTAACAATTACAAAAAAAAAAAGTCAAATACCTCCCAAGTCCATAGCTCCCTTCCTTTGGGTGCTGAGCCCCCCAAAACCCACTGCCCACAACTCTACACCATTACCATAGCCTTTATGGCTGAAGGGGGGCACCTATATGTGGGTACAGTGGGTTTTGGGGGCGGTTTGAAGCACTCCCATTTACCACCACAAGTGTGACAGGTAGGGGGGTGGATGGACCTAGGTCCACCTGCCTGAAGTCCACTGCACCCACTAACAACTGCTCCAGGGACCTGCATACTGCTGTGATGGAGCTGGGTATGGCATTTGAGGGTGGCATACAGGCTGGGAAAAAAGTGGGTGGTTTTTTGGTGGGAGGGGGTTAGTGACCACTGGGGGAGTCAGGGGTGGTGATCCCCGATTCCCTCCGGTGGTCATCTGGTCATTTAGGGCACTTTTTTGGGACTTGTCTATGAAAAAAAAGGGTCCAAAAAAAGTGAACCAAATTTGCAGTAAAAACGCCTTTCTTTTTTTGATTATCGGCCAAGGGCACCCATCTCTCCTCAGCCGATAAACATGCCCCAGTCCCGCCTTCACCATGCCTCTGACACGCCCCCGTCAGCTTTGTTCGTTCCTGCGATGGAGTGCAGTTGAAGACGCCCAAAATCAGCTTTCTATTATACCGATTTGGGCGCCTTTGCAAGATGGGCGCCCTTCTCCCGATTTGGGTCGAAATCTGGGCGCTCATCACTTTCGAAAATAAGGCGGATAGTCTAATTGATTCATAATTTATATTTCCGCTGTCTCCAAAAGTCATAGCTTCAGAGTTTGCAAGTGTTTCAGGAAAATCAGTAGCACAAATGCAAATATGAAATGTAACTAGTAAACTGCATTCTCTTGCTTAGGGATAATCTCTCTGCATACCATAGCTCATTTTCTACATGACATAGCAACAATATACTCTAGAAAACCTTTACTGACTAGCAACGTATTGTTTGGTGTTATTTTAAGAAGACATTCTACACGCTAAATTTATGTTGACATGACACAAAAGGAAGTATGCATTTTATTGAATAATAAAGTAAACAGTTACATGAAGAAGACCAGAAACATTCTCATTGGCCTGAGCTCTGTGAAGTTGTTCAGCTGTATAAACATATTCATGTCTGGGGGTATTTTGCCTGCAGCCTTTTTCTCATGCTACAAAAGGCAAATTTGGTTCAGCCTGGAATAGTCTTTGTCATTTTTGTATGGATTTTTTCTTCAGTGCGTACATTTTTACACCCTCCCCTCCAAAACAAAATGCAGAACAGAAGCTACTGCCTATTTAAAGTACAAGTAATCACAAGCTGGAAATGTTCAAAGGGGTTTACCAGCGGACAACTCCTCCATGGAAGATTGGGCAGTATTGGGAGTGGGGCCAGGGAGGACCACTGGAAGTTGTCAATAGTAGTAAAAGAGAAGTGGAGAAAACTGGACAGCCTAGAGGGCAGAGGGGGTCATAGATGGTTCCTAAGACAGCAGGGCTGGGGGTATAATGCTAGATGCACAAGAGGGAAGCAACTGCTCTGCAACAACTCAGCCCCTGAAAGAAATAGACATTCACTGCACCATCTCTCAGCTTAGTTCAAAATAAATTTTAAAGATCAATGTTTTATTCTCTTGTATGGGTAACTTACTACGTTCATACAAACTATACACAGATTTGTAAAATATAGGTCAGAAGGAATGGCTATATAAGGTGGTAATCAGGGACTTCATGCTCTGTAGACAGAATGAGAAGGAAAATAGCTTTAAAAAAAAAGATATAGAGCAGCAGGGCCAGATTTATGTGTTTTGTGGCCCCTAAGCTGTAACATTTAAGAAGCTGCCTTCAATTAAGTAGGGGTAAACTTTTGGTTTAATAGATTAGAGAAAGAGAGAGAGAGAGAGAGAGAGAGAGAGATTAAACAATAAACAATAGTCAATAAAAAATAACTGTGATTATTCTATATTGTAATTATCATTATTTACAAATGCATTAAAAAATTTTTTTTTAGTGAAGATGAGGTCCCTTGTAATGTGAGGCACTAAACAGTAACTTGTCTAGTTTATATGTAAATCCAGCCCTGTATGTTGGTATAAGTAACATTGATAGATAATGAAAGCTCACTCTATCCTTTCTCTTGGCAGCATGTACAGGGCCAATGCACATTCTGGAAGACAAAAACCAAGTCAGCCTCCTCTTCCTTCTCTTCATTAGCCCCATCACTCTCCACAGAGACAACAGGACCGTGCTCAGAAGTCCTACAGGCAAGCAGTCCTGGAGGAAGAGACACTTTGGTGCTCATTTTAGAAAGAGAAAAATGTTTAAAAAGTGTCATATAGCAGCATTCGGACGAAAATCTTCTCAAAAAATCCAAATTGGTATTTTTGAAACCTGATTTGCAATGTCTATCTATGCAATGTATCTGCAGTACGTCCAAATCACAAGGGGGCATATCAGGGGAGTTTCGATGGCGGGATTAGGGTGGGCTAAGGGCATGCCTAACACTTGGATGTTTTACAGCCATAATAGAA